>NC_135615.1:31126019-31481852 GCF_053574225.1 Canis aureus | reverse complement strand
CAAACAAGTCTCCCAAGTGATAACTACTGGACAGAGGGTCATGGACGTTTTTAAGGTCCTTGATGCATACACATATTTTTAAGCCAGTTGTCAGATTTCATTAATTTTCATACTGAAACGCAGTTTAAGAGCCCACCTCATCCTATGACAACCTCAAAACCATTTTAATCCTTTTAAAATTTGTGAAAAGAAAGAAGCTCACTTATTTCAGAAAAGAAATAGAAGATCAGAAGATCACTGAAATAGAAAAGAAATAGAAAACAGAAGATCACTGTTTCAATTTATTTTATTGATAATAAGGGTTGGCTTTTTCCTAGATTTTATTCACCTTTTAGAGTTCCTCTTTGGGTAAGTCTGCTCATGTTCTTTGCCCATTTTCATAGGAGCCGAATGTGCCCTCTCGTGCATGGGATCTGCATGTTTGTGCTTGCTTGTGCATGTGTGTGCTTGCTTTCTGTGGTTTGCCTTTGGACTTGATTGCTACATTTTTAATGTCCAGAAACATTCACATCTTATGCAGTCAAATCTGAAATATTTCCTTTTGTAATTTTTGCCTCTAGCTTTTAAGCCACCTAAATCCATAACTTATATTCATGGCTTGGCTTCTAACGCTTTACCCCTCCTCTCCAGCTGCTCGTCTGTTGCTCTCCATTCCCCTCCACCCCACTTACGTACTCACATATCGTGTCTAATCCACCTGGACTTTCTGGCACATAGAACATGAGGTGAGGATAGGGCTCAAATAAATGGGTTGAGTTCCTTCCCCTTGATCTGTAATGCAATGTAATCACATGCCAAGTTCCTACAGATGGTTCTGGGTTCTCAGCTTGATGATACAGCATCTGATGTGCTTTTACCAGAACCACACCAGTCAATTAATGTAATTATTAAAGACTCAAAGTGCCTTAACATTTCGTGGCAAAAGTTCTATCACACTCCTATTTCCAAACATTTATATCTTGTTGACATTTCATGGGTCCATCTGTGTTTTTATATATTTTGTGTTAAGTCACTTTAGGTAGAATATCTTTATTTTTACCATTTCTTTGATAAAGCTATTGAAATAAATCCACATATTTGAACAGAGTGGAAATATGATAAAAAATATAAGTTTATAACATGTAGATTTTTTTCAGATTCATTAAAACCTGCATATCTGTTTTACTAAAAGGTCTGTTTTTGAATCCTGGCTTATAAATGTTTTCTCTGGTCCCTTCTATCTATGTAGTATTTGTTTTCAAAACATGCGGGTAGAATCAAAAACAACTCTTCTCATGCACACTTTCTCTGATACACAAAAAGATTCTTTTCTTGTATCATACATTCTATATTTTTTTCTTGAGGTTTCCTTCCCCGCTTCACACATTCACTGGTACCGAACTGATCCATTCGATATTTGAAAACTTTTATTAAACAAAAGACACATGATAGATCATACTGTAAACTCTATCCACCAAGAACACTGTTGTTTCATTTTTTAACAGAAGGCAGCTCTGATTTAGGCTTTCTTTACATACAAAGGATTCAGATCAAAGCCTTTCTCTTTTTGAAGTAATGTGAGAGAATGAGCCAACAAGGATATAGTTGTCTGAGGGTTTGATGTGATGCATTTTGGAGTTTCGACTTGAAGTTTACAATAAGAGTGTATGTAGGAAATTTTGAAAAAGAGACCAAAGACTGAAATGAAATTTTATCCAAATAGATAACAACAGGGAGCATTTAAACCATAGAGGGAGGAACATAAGTCACCACGTTGCTAAGCGTGGGCTACAAATCACATCATAGTGATTGAATTTCACCTCTGCGGAGAGATGTGTGTGAAGGAGAGTAGCCTCTACATGGTTGTCCGTGTCCTGGGATGATTCCTGGCAGATGGATGTTGTAAAGTGCAGGTTGTGTTACTCCTCAGTGTGTGCCACCCTTTTGCTCCGCTGCAGTGGTGTGTGTTTGTCTTCACTTCACTTGCTTTGACTATCTGACTACGTAATTTCTATTATGACTCACCCCAACATTAGATCAAATCGTAGGCCTTTAGACCTAGTTCACTGCAAAGGTGACTCACAGATTTACACAAGCCACGTGAATATTGCATGTGACATTTCCAAATATGTACACCTCAGGACTGGATAGGAGAAAAGTCCCCAAATGCTCTACATTAACAAAAGATCTTACTTCAGTGTAGCATTTTTTTGAACATGGCATCTTAATATAATCATAGAAATATTATTGCTGTGGATTAGGGAAGTAAAAATTTATTTACTTTTCAGCTTCCTTATCTCCCAAGTTCAAGAGAGCAATGCCACATTATCCAAAGCTGACTTTTGAGATAAAGTTAACCATTGTTCTGAGTGTGGCTGCTTGTGATAGCATTTATCAAAAAAAAAAAAAAAAATCACATTTTGTAAGTTCAGCCAATGAGAAATATTACATTTTATTAGATATTGATTTTCCGTAAATTATATTTTACTTTTAAAATAAATTTCCTTTTACACTGTTATGTGTGGAAAATCTCTGGATTTTCCATTTAATTTTATAATTCATAATTCTTTTTTTTTCAGATTTGTATTTAAATTGTAGTTAACCTACCATGCAATACTGGTTCCAGGAGTAGAATTCAGTGATTCATCACTTACATACAAGACCCAGTGCTCATCACAGGTTCCCTCCTTATGGGCCCCTGGGGGCTCAGACAGTTAAGTGTCAGCCTTCTGCTCAGGTCGTGATCCTGGGGTCCCGGGATGGAGCCCCACATTGGGCTCCCGGTTCAGAGGGGGAGTCTGCTTCTCCCTCTACCCCTCCCCTCTGCTCGTGCACTCTCTCTCTCTCTCTCTCAAATAAATAAATAAAATCTTTAAAAATAAAACAAAAACAAGTTCCCTCCTTAATACCAATCCCCCATCTACTCCATTCCCCCATCTCCCTCCCTCAATCCTCCTCTCATTCTCTGTAGTCAAGAGTCTCTTATGGCTTGTTTCCCTCTCTCATATTTATTGTGTGCACTATAGAATATGCACACATTTTATTTTCCTTAATGTATTTTAAATGAAACTTTTAATAATCAGAGAAATAGTTAAAGATAGTAAACTCTAAGATAGTAATTTAAGTGACTGAAGAATTTGACAGCATGGTCTTTCACCGAACTTAACCTTAACCATGTAGTTGAACTCAGTCCACCCATCATTAAATGAGTTCAAACACAGGGTGTGGATCTTAAAGGTAAGAAATAATTAACGAATTCATGAGGAATAATTCTTTATTAAAAATTCAGTGGTAGTTTTTCATTGTTTAAAGTTAATATATTTTGTTGATTTTAAAAGATGTTTATACCTTTTATCTAAGGATAACTGTGGTGTTGACAATGACAAAAAGAGGTTCCAGCTCAAAATATTATTTTTATACTTAGGATAGATATTCATGTTTCTCTTTTTTTTTTCCTTTGAACTACTTAACAAAAATATAAATATCATGTCACTTTTCAAATAGTCCATCCAGATCAGTCTCTCTCCAGAGAAGTCATGTGCTTGCATAGAGTAGAGAGTAGTGAGTAGAGGTCTAAGGTATGTATAACTCTTGAAACTGGAAACGTAAGCTCAAGTCATGGGAATTTGGAATACAGCATTATATAAAAATCTTTACAGAACTGCAAAAATGTCCAGTATCCCACTCATTTGAAGGACTATTTAAAGGGAAAATTTTGAGCAATAGTCTACTGAATAAAGTCTAGCTTTTACTCAGATGGAAAATCCCATTGAGCACTGCCTCATGAGAAGGACCTTAATTGCAAATCAACAGCTCCGTTCCCACACATTTACCCCTTTGATTACCGAATCAGAGCTTATGCGTGAAGACACTAGGAGAGGTCAAGGTTAACCCAAGACTTTCCTAAAGAGATACGTGGCTTCCTCCAGGCTTCCATGAACATGGATTACAACCCAAAGTGTAAGGCAATAAATCCTGATCCAAACTGATAATGCCAGAATCAGGCCTGGTGCTTTGCCAGCCATAAACAACGATATGGCTATGCCTTCTGCAAGTTTGCTGTGACATATAGCCACCATTGTAAGACTTGGATCCCAGCCCCAAGTGTTTCGATACCAACCTTCCCAGGGGGAGGGTCCTGGACCCTTTCCACTCACTGAGGCTTAGCTGGCAAGAATGGACAGGAGTCTCAGTGCTGGAACATGTCTGCTCTTAAATGCCTCGCAGCCCCTGTGGGGATAGACATCATTGTCCTTGACTCTGGCCTAGGTCCTACTACACCTCCGTGGGCTGCCCTGGAATAATGGACACCTGCTGCTACTCTTGCCACCAGAGATTTCCCCAATAATACCGCCTTATCAGCCCTGGTGAGTGTGCTCTTGTCCACCTGCTTGTGTGACAGTTTCTCAGATTGTGGTTGTGGTGTTGCTCAGGTCATCTCCTCTGGTTGAGTAGGCTTGCCAGGTCTGCGTGAGCCACAGAGAGCTGCCCTGAGGGAGGGCAAGGGTCATCTCCTCTTTCAGCCCCCTCCCCCTGCCCCAAGGCAGATTCTGGAAAAAGCATCTAGTCCCATCACCAAACCGTACCTTCCCACTTGGTGACACTTGTCCAGCAGCGACTTCTCTGGGATATGACCCCATTGCTTCATCCCTTGGAGAGTGAATGTGGAACTTTCTGTTTGTCGTATGGCCTATATTCTCATGCAAATCATTCCAAACATACTCTACAGACTTGGTGAGAGTATGAAAAATCAGCCAATTTTTCAATGATTTTTGGTGACAAACTAAAATTCATGAACTTTATGAAATTTCTCTTCTCTATTGCTTGATTTGCTTTGCTCTTGGGGCTGGGGCTAAGAATACAAAAGTAGCGTGATTCCATAAAACAGCCTCTAGAATCAGAGAATTTGAGTTAGGATCTTCTTTCTCTTATACCCTAGTCTATGTGGACTTGGCAATGTTTCTTCTCTCTGTTTATATACAGCACACACACATTTATGTCATATATATGTTTTGTTTATATTTATACATATAAACATTATTATATAACAAACACACGCAAGTTTTATATATTAGTGACATTTAAATAAATAAAATGTATTTAATTCTTTCAAAATTACTTCAATAGTAACCAAACCCATTGCCACTAAACTAAGGTTTCTCTTTAGTTTTTCTGGACCGAATAAGATCTTTCTAATCCCAACAGTGACAAGGAGTCTCAAAAATGGCTGGGATAAAATCATAGCTCCATAGATTTTATATGGAAAGAATCAAAACAAGGAGGATTAGTCAGGACCATTATCTAATTAAAGGGATTCTAAAAGGTCGATCTTATACCAGATATTCCATACCCAAATGTCACCTCATAAATCTTCTGTATTATTATTAAGGCAGGTCACTGTTAAATTGTGAGCGGGTTGCCGGACTTCAGAATACACAGTGCCATCTACATCTATTGTTATATTCGCACAAACCACTTCATTGTATCGGTCACCTGAGTCACGTTCTTGAGCAGTGCTTGCACCACCTGAGTTCATACTATGGGTCAGGGTCAGGGAAGAGCCACAGAACAAGATATCGTTAAGGCTGGTGGCTTTGATGGAGCATCGCAAGACTACTGAATTCATGAGAGATGTGCACAGGGGTTTAGGTTGAAATTGGGATTTCAAAAGGGACATAGGAGGAGGAAAGGCACGAAACAAAACCAAAAAAATTTGGACCACTTTACAATTGCAGGAACTGCAAAGGGGTTTTCCTGGAGCCGAAAAAGCAATCTGGGAGGACATTGGAGATTTCCTAAAATCTGAGAGCTGCTAACTTCTAGCAGATGTCAAGAAGTGGAGGTGAGGGGGATAGAGAGAGAGAGAAAGAGAGAGAGAGAGAGAGGAAGAGAGAGAGGAAGCTGCAGACAACAGCAGGGGGTGGGGGGAGGGGGAGGGGCATAGTGAGGGAGACCTGTTTTTTTCATTCTCCCATTTTATGATTGATTTTGAATCTTCCCCCAATCACCTAGTCATCACCAAAGCCCAACTCGAATTCTGACCTGTAGTCATCCGATACATTTTACTGTCCTTCTGATATAGATCGTTACAGGTCTTCACTCAACTAGCACAGCCAGCAAAGTGATCCTGAAATTGAGCTGGAAGCAGGGCTGGGTAATGGGAGGAATGGACCACTTCCAGCAAGAAATTTATTGTTATCCGTGCAGAGATAAAGCCATGTTTCAGGTCACCAGAAGTATTGATTTAGGGGACCATTTTTTTTTTTTTTTGCAAAAAGTACAGTATTTTGGATGTATATGTTCTGCAGATTTTATACACAATTTGTATCTGTCAGGGTGCCTCCATGTAGTCTTATTTAAAGGCTTTGAATTTTTTTCCCTACTTTTAAGCAGATGCCCTCCAAGGGCGCATTCCTAATACTTACCAAAAACATGATCATTCTGAATGGCAAAATAAAATAAAATGTTGAAAAATATATAGGTTGTTTCAGTAAGTAGTTATTATAACATGCCATTGCTGGAAATTTGGAAGTTAATCAAGTTGAATAGATTTGTTTTAAAAACTAAGTTAGCTGGCAAACATGCTAAAGGGATTTTTAAAAATTGATGCCAGGTGTGCTATTGACACACTTAACAATCCTTTTTGTATGGATGTGTGTATGTCAGCACTGCCCAATACAAATATAATGAGGGACATGTAGGTAATCTTAAATTTTCTAGTAGCCCTGTGAAAAATGAAAAGAGATCATATTAACTTTAACATATATTATTTAAACCAATACATTCAAGAATGACCATTTCAGTATGTGGTGGATATAAAACGATGAATGAAATGTATTACCTGATCCTATTCCTACAAAGTCCTTGAAACCTAGTGTGTATTTCACACTTGCCGTAGGTGTCAGGACACACCACGCTTTAAGCATCCAGGAGGCTAGTGGCTACTACATCAGGCAGTACAAGTCTAGATCATAATCATTATTCATTTCAAGTTCAATATGACTCATCCTCTGTCCTAAAAGCATTATAGATTTACTTCCTTACATTCTGTATTTTTTACCTTGCTCACTGCTTATAAACGCTGATCCCAATAATATATCTGTCCATGAATGAGAGGAATAATCGAGCCATTTAGCTGATAGAGCCAGGAAATTACTTTGCGTGTACAGATTGTTAAAATTGCTTCTAATGGCATAACAAACTGACATTGTATTCTCAGTTTTATACTTCTTTAGGTAATTTAGAGACATTACTGATTTTTCTTAAGTACTGATTTGAAGTTTCCATTTCATATGCTATTACAAAGATCATAGGTAGACCTAAGGAAGAATAAGAAAATAAAATACCAACTTAGGTAATTTTTTTTAATTGCAATTTCTGCCCTCGTGGCACCAACAGAGTGGTAGATCATAATATTGTCTTACGTGTGTTGACCTTGACTATATTCTTATAGATGATAGGCATCGATATTGCAAACAGAGGTGATAAGCCATCCACATTACAAAATTTTTGGGAAGACAGTGTAATTGTGGAACACACACACAAAAAAATTTTTGTTTTGTTTTGTTTTTTTCACAATAAATTTTTTGAAGTAATGCTCTCTTGCACCCATTAATAAGAGTTAATAATACTAAACGTAGACACAGTTGATGAGCTTCCCTGTGTTGGCAATGGCCAGTTGCATCTGAGAATGCTAGAAATGGGCCCTAGAACAGCAGATCCCAAACACATTCAGATTTAGATTTTCGTGAAACAAAACCAACATTACTTAACAGGCATATGTCTGTTTGGTTGCCCTCATATGCCCGTACCTTACAAAACTCAATGCACTTAAATGCCAGTAAATACTTGCTTAAACAAATCCAAAAATGGTCATCTGAAGATTGCTGTTATTTCCCAACCCTGTAAGTAACAACATGTTTCTGAGATTATAAATTACACGCCCAGGTGTCCTGCAATGTCAGAAAGAAGAAAAATACTATTTTGTTGTCTCATTATCTTGGGAGTAGCAGCCAATATTCAAAATCATCTTATTAAATAAACCTATTTATAAATGACATATTACATATTTATAAATTACATATTATACAAGCATTTTCTTAAATAACCATATTTATAAATTACACATCACTACTAGGTCAGTTGTCTTCTGGGGATATTTGATATCTTTTTTAGGGTTGAGATTTCCAGTTAGGGTGTAGTTGGTACATAACAATATGAGAAAATACCATTTAAAAGTTTAAGAGGTGAACATTTTTTAAAAATCTTAATTTAGAATTGGTCTCTCAAGGGAAAAGCAATTAGCGTTGAGGCATGATCCTTACACGTTTAAAATTTGCCCATAAACAGATTTTTGCCATTTGGAGAGACAAAAATGAGAGAAAAATCAAGTGCAAACAGCCATTTATTCATCCATAATGTGCCTTCCGGGGGGTCGTAAACAGTGAAAGAGTGAAACAAGAGAAATATTACGCATTGTAAACTCCCGGGAAGTTCTATTTCCTTCATGTTTAAAGGAGAACTTTGCACGATTGGCACGCCTTTGTTGTGTGTAATTATAAACTATATCGGTCTTCACTCCAGACGTTAGCAGACGTGGCAGCCTGTCCTGTTCTGGCGCCAGTCAGCTCACGGATTTTTTTTAGGGTCGATGTGCTTTTGGACTGATATCAATATCAATATTTACTTACAGATGGTATAAGTGAACATCTTGTATGAAATATTAGATAGAAATCACTTTTTCTATGAAAATAAAACCATGTCCACATAATTAAAGGATTTTGACAACTTTTATTTCAATCATTTTGAAGAATGTTAGGCCTATTACTCAAATATTAGGAATTTCTTTTATTTGGACTGCAAGAACTAAGTCAACAACATATCCTAGACCAAAAATGACCACACTGCAGTTCAAATATTATATTTTTACAGAAATGACAAACAGCACCTCAGGATATAGATCAAGCCAACATCATGTGGCCTGTCTGGGGCTGTGTTTGGTTTTGTAAGAGTGGTTCCAACACTTTTTGGGCTCGGGATCCCTTTACACTTTTAAGAAACTTCAGAGCTTTGGATTGTGTGGGTTGTGTCTATAAATCCATAGCATATCCAAAGCTAAAACTGGAAAAAAAAAAGACAATTGGCTATTGATTCATTTTAAAAGAATAGTAATAAACCCATACTCTGTTAGAATAATTTGGAGAGTGACTGTATGTTCTAAAACCAAAGAACAAAGTGAGAAGAGAGGCATTATTTCACCTTTTTTGAAAATCCCTTTAATATCTGACTTAGAAGAACATAGTTGGAGTCTGAATTCTGAATATCTACATATCTGTTTTTTCATACATTCTGTTGATATATGTTGCATTGCATGAAATATATTTAAAAATTCAGCCTCATACAAACTATATATTTGGAAAAGAGAGTAGTTTGTAGTAGCCCTTCCAGATAATTGTTATAATTTTGATACTATCCCAAAATTTGTCATATGGAAGTTCCATGTGAAGCCTGTAATATGGAATTTGAAACCATATCAATACACTTTTTTTGTACTCTGTTATATTAATATCCATGGGTTTCTATTGCGCTTTGAGTGGGTCTTTTACCTATGCATCTATCATAAAACCAGGCAGTTATCATTTGGAAATTACCAATTCATGAGTTTTTCAGTTCTTTCAAATACTGACATTTTTCAATATATAACACCAGAAGTCCATTTATACCATCACCTCTGAGCTCATTAGAAAAGAATACTAAGTACCAGAGAGTTGCAAGAACTCCATGGTAGGTAAAAGTTTCCCAAATTCTGTCACTTAAAAACCCAAACTTTATGGGCAACAAAGAAGTGTCGGTGTTTTCCCTGAGTAACAAATCAATTTATTTGGTTTGAGAAGTGGTCTCCTAAGTCTGACTAGCCAAAGACTTTCTGTCAGTCATACTTTTAAGTAAAAAATGATTTTCCATGAAAAAGGGTCTAGGTCAGCTCACATCTCAATCACCCATGTGCTTTTCCTTAAGATAATCATTGTACTTTGGTATCAAGAAGTGCATGGCTCATATTTCCCATTTCACCCCACAGAACGGTAAAAAGATTGAAGGCTAACATTGAATGAAATTATATACTTTACTGCTACAATAAGGAACTTCTTAAGGGAAGCCCACACTTGGCTTCTGTCACCATGGATGGTGAGAAATAGAATTGATTGCTACGTAGCTGCCGCCATCATTTTGATTCATGCTAAGCCATCAGCAATCTTACCCACCATTGCTTTTCCATCACCAATGCCAATGGCAATGCAAAAGGCCTCAGTGACTTAGTATAATTATAAAAAATAATTTTGACAGTGCAGCATCCTCTTGAGATCTCAGAGACACCACACTTGGAGAGCCATCACTCTATAATTTCACTAGGAAGGGGTCCAGCTCCAGCTGGAACATCTTAAGCCAGGACATCTCCTCTTGGAACAGCAATGACGGTCTTTCTTAGATAAAGTTGAAATGTATCTCCCTATAATTTCTTTTGGGGCCACTCTCGTAAATTACTGTGTTAGGACGTTTCGCCTAATGTGCTCTGTTCACAATGTTAAAACCAGATTTAAGAATTCTTTCTACTTCTTCTCTCATTGATCGTAAATATACCCTTTACTTCAGAAATTGCCTTTGAGGTTCTCAAATTTCCATTCCTTTAGAGGATAGAGCCGTGGATAAAGACTATTTTATCAAGTTCTGTGTCCTCGACCACCTAATGTTGCACCTAATATAATATAAATGAATGGATTATTAAATGAAGGATTTGACTCCCAGAGTTCAAGTTCATGTTTTTAAATTTTAATACAAGCTGTGGGTCTCTGACTCCTTTAATCTTGGGGTTTCCTCTTCTTTATTTTTTTTAAGATTTTATTTATTTATTTATTCATGAGAGACACAGGGAGAGGCAGAGACATAGGCAGAGGGAGAAGTAGGCTCCCTGTGGATAGCCCGATACAGAACTCGATCCCAGGAGCTCGGGATCATGACCTGAGCCACCGAGGTGCCCCTGGTTTCCTCCTCTTTAATATCACACGCACATGCACACACTCGTGCACACCTGCGTGCGCGCATCAGCCCATCTGCCCCTACATAGCATGGAATGTCCAGTAGAGACCAGAGTGATGCTCATGGTCACCTGTGACTCCGTGTTTCTTACAGCTGAACTACCTAACTCCCTAGGGGTGGCCCGTCCCGTCTCTCTGTAACAAGTAAACCCATACATAAGATGCTAGCAACTTTCTCATAGTTCCCCCACAAACCAAAAACATGAGGCTATTGCATTCTACATAATTTCACTAAAATTTGGTGTAATAAAACAGCTGAGCCACAGCATGACTGCCAGTTTAGACTTGTTGATCATCTGGCCCCATACTTCTAGTGCCCCAGTCACTTCCCAGAGTCATTTGCTGATGAACTTTCTTCCTCAGGAAACAAAGCCTTTAATTTATGCTTATGTTTTGGGGGTTTTTTTAATATATTTTATTCCCTGCTGTTATTCAAATGCCATCTTTTCTACTTCTGCCCCCGGTGCCCTTTCTTCTGAACTGTCTACAGTCAGTGGAAATTTCTCTTGTTTTACTATTTAAAGTAATTTAGGAGAGAGGTGGTCACATAAAATTCCAAAGCCGAACTAGAAACTTTTCTAACAAAAAGCCACCTTCAGGGTAGAGATCGTGACCTTTACCCTGGTGATCGAAATCAGCCGAAATCAGTTTGTTTGTTTCAAATAACACTTTTTTCCTGGCATACAGGCAGTTTTGAACATCGTTTTGTGGGCATAACATCGTAACTTCCTTCCTCTGTTCCATTTCTGCCAAGGACACGGTGGACAAGTCAAAGGTGCATCCAAATCACAGCCATGGATCAAGAGCCACAGCAACATCCTGGACATGAATGTCAGCAGGATGAGTGAGCATCTGTGCTGTGTGTGTGTGTGTGTGTGTGTGTGTGTGTGTGCAAAATAAGAAACGATTACTTTAGGCAGAGGACACAGCATCCTCAAACTGGCATGTCTCAGCAGCTTTAATGACAAAGAGAAAAGTTGGACAAAACTCTTTGCTTTAGGACAAAGATGCTTTTACTTCTAAAGAGAAGGACCAGGACCCTCAAATCAAATTATCTGTGAGACATGTCCACCTCTGTCTCCCTTGTCTTTCATCTCAAGCTCCTGAACATCATAGCTGTCTCTTTCCTATTTCCACTCCTCTTTCTAGAGCATTAGTACAAAATATTTTTCCAGAGTAAATGTCTCTACACCCTCCCTCCATCAACAACATCTAAATGAAACCCACATTTTTATATTCAGTCAGTGTCAAACAAGGTAAGTCTTTGTAAGAAAATGAGTGGACGTGACAGAGAGTTATTCCTTTTTTCTCCCATCTTTCGCTGCTGCCCTTTTTCCTTTTGCTGTGTGAGCTGGTCTATTCCCCAAATGTAACATCCTTTAATATTTGCTTTTTTCTCCTCCACTTTTTTCTGACTTATCTGTGACCCTTCCATTCAGAAAATGCTATTCACTGCTATTCTCATCCTACAATATTAGATTCAATCAATTTAATTATCCACAGAATATCTCCCTGCCAAGCAAATAGTAAAAACGTGCATTTGGCGGTGCTGCAGTCAGAATGAATTCCAGCTGATAGCACGAGGTTGAGACATCTCAGAAAATGACAGAGGGCATGTATGCAGCTATTTGTATGTTTGCTGATTTTCTTTGCATGAAAGTTTCACTTTAACCAGTTCTTATTTAACCTGTGACAGGAATTTGCTGGGCATGAGCCACACATATCATAGAGATTTGGGATTGCATCATGAAATCCGATTTCTGTTAGAAATTGAAAATAACCACAGTGCTTAGGCTTTCGATTCAGCTCATGAGGACACTTATTTTGTTATAGAATCATGAATCTGTGAATTGAAGAGAATAATATCTGTGTGGAAAGGTTATTATTACATTAATGAATAAAAGTATATGCATCAGTGCATATCCTTATATATAATAAAAGTATTATTCCATAGTACCTAAATATAAGAATGATTAATCGTATATTTATCAATATGCCTGTCATTCTGATATACAGGTATGGGGAGCCATAAAAATTCAATCAAAATAGTCAACATTGATATTTCCCATGTGTTTCCTGGAGTTTTTATTGCTTAAGTTTTGCTCTGAGTTCAAGTTTCCAAAAAAGTCAGTATATTCTCACTCCTTTAAAACCTAAATTGCCTCCTGGTAATATCTTATGACAGCCCTCCTGGCCTGTGTGTAACTAAGTCATAATACAGATTTGACCCTCTTTATTTGAAGAGGGTCTCATGTGTCTCATTTGAATAAATAATGATGCTTATTTGAATAAACAATTATGCTTTCAAAACGTTATAAATATATACAACTTATTCCAAAGATATTCTGTGTTCTTTATGAAATTTCCCCATGAACAAATAAAGAATTGCATGGGTGGCTTATTTTGCAGTTTTTGATGAATTAAGACAGCTTTTTGGATCCATATACAGTATACACAGTGATTTATTTTTAGTAGGACTTTAAGTCAAAATAAAAATATGTACACACATGCAGGTTTTTATTTGCCTTTTTTGTTCTTCCCTCTGCCCCAATTGTCTAAGACAGCCTACCTCCTAAATTCATTTCCAAGTTATCATTTTTACCTGGCTTTTTTTTATTTGTTTTTATTGAAGTTTGATTTGTCAACATATAGTATAATCCCCAGTGCTTATTCCATCAAGTGCCCTCCTCAGTGCCCATCACCTAGTTACCCCAAGCCCTCACCCACCTTAAACAAACCATAGTTTGTTTCCCAGAGTCAAGAGTCTCTCATGGTTTGTCTCCCTCTCAAATTTTTCCCACTCAGTTCCTCCCCTTTCCCTTATAATCCTTTTCACTATTTCTTATATTCCGCGTATGAGTGAGACCATATGATGATTGTCCTTCTCCGATTGACTTACTTCACTCAGCATAATACCCTCCAGTTCCATCCGCGTTGAAGCAAATGGTGCGTATTTGTCCTCTCTGAGGGCTGTCCATTGTGTATATAGACCACATCTTTATCCATTCATCTGTCCATGGACACCGAGGCTCCTTCCACAGTCAGGCTATTGTGGACATTGCTGCTGTGAACATTGGGGTGCAGGTGTCCTGCCATTTCACTGCATCTGTATCTTTAGGTTAAATCCCCAGCAGTGCAATTGCTGGGTCGTAGGGCAGATCTATTTTTAACTCTTTGAGAAACCTCCACACTGTTTTCTGCCTGATTTTTTAGAACAAAGAAATATGTTTATGATATTTCTAAACTATGTGTAACATCACAGTCTTTCACTCTGTTCTTCGGTAAAGGGCAATTGTCCTATGTAAGAGACACTGATGCTGCTCCACATTCTTACCCCTTCCCCATCAGTAGTAATGAGCCCTTTCACAGACTGAGCTCTGTACAAAGTTTGGACTAAACTCCTCAATCAAAAATAGTATTCTTTAAACCTCAGCCTACGGAGGCCTGGGAGGCTCAGTGGTTGAGCATCTGCCTTTGGCTCAGGTCGTGATCCTGGGGTCCCGGGATCGAGTCCCACATCGGATTCCCCGCGAGGAGACTGCTTCTCCCTCTGCCTGTGACTCTCTGCCTCTCTCTGTGTCTCTCATGAATAAATAAATAAAATCTTTTAAAAATAAATAAACCTGAGCCTACAAGAAAACAAGTTCTTCCTCTCCATTCTTTCTCTTCCTTCTCTTCCTCCTCCTCCTTCTTCCTCCTTTTGATTTTATTCTTCACCTCTATTGCTTCCTCAGCTTCTTCCATCTGCTTTTTATCTTCTTCCTCCCCTTCCTCATCCTCCTGCCTCACAAAACTTTGATCAAACTTATCTTTTTTCTCCTGACAGTACCTCATGAACTACTTTCCATACAGTCAGTATTTCCTACAATCATGTTTTAAATGCTTTTATTATATTCCACCCCCATGAATGCATCTCATTTATTTTACTCTTCCCTATTATTATATCTGCCCTTCAATTTTCAAAGAATTTCCCTACATGACTAATGGAACGAAAAATTGGACCTTTTCCCCATGGTTGCTGCCTCAGTGCCATCCCTGCAGCTACCTCGAGCTTAGTCCTATGTCTGCTTCTACTTTGGTTCGTCATGAACTGCAGATGAGCTTTGCATTAAAAGCCGCAGCAGTTTTTGATTGATGTGTTATGAGTCTCTGCCTCTCCAACTCTTTCATTAACATCCCACAAGCATGCTTTCTGGCTGTGTAGACCATCTCAGGTCAGCAGTTTGATTGTTAGTCATGCCCAAACTCATGCACATGCAGACATTACACACTGATCTATGGATATTCTTTCTGCTTCTAGTCTTAATATCCAATCATCAAAATTTATGGGGCAGCCATTGTATGATCAATCCTGTGCAAGGCATGATTCAAAAGATGCAGTATATATGTCTCTAACATCAAAGAAAATGGCAATAATAATTAAACAGTAATATGATGATGGGTAACATCATGTAACACATATCAGAAACTGCCCTACATCCTTGCATATATTTACCATTTACTCCTCACAACAATCTATAAACCTGTACTGTATATCATCATTCCTATTTCGCATGAAGAAAACTAAGGCACAAACAAGTTTAAGTCATTTTCTTAAATGCACACCTGTAAGTGAAGGACCTAGGACTGAATCTCAGGTAATTTGGTTCTGGATCTGGACTCAATCTTTATAACATGACTGGGGACACAAGCAGCTCATCCAAGAAAAAAATTGAGGAACAAAATCGTTCATTATCCAATGCTAAAATAATTGGTGCATTAGCTATTGTGTAATGAGGTGTTAATTGGGTGCCATGGAACAGAGCTAGAAATTGAGATCTTCTCAGACTAGAGTGATTGTGGACTTGGCTGTGGAGAGTGCATAGATGGGCAGAGAAGAAAGATCAAGGCCTTCCTCAGAGAAGTTGAGGGGAGGACAGATACACTCTCCATAACACCAATGGTGATTTTATATTTTTATTTTGCCAATGAACATAGATTGGATGTTGATATTACCACTTTGGCAGTAAAAAAAAGAAATAAAGAAGAAAAATTGTGGTGTTTTGTATGTTACCATAATTGTAGGTTCTATGACAAATCTCAACTCATATGAAGGCTGCTACAGGAGAGCACTGCAGAAGTTCTCAAGAACAGTTCATAATGTGTTTTAGAGCCCAAGATGGTCACAC
The DNA here is from genome assembly GCF_053574225.1 of Canis aureus. Taxonomy (NCBI): domain Eukaryota; kingdom Metazoa; phylum Chordata; class Mammalia; order Carnivora; family Canidae; genus Canis; species Canis aureus. Next base: position 31,465,612 of record NC_135615.1, on the reverse strand, counting down.
ACCCTCATGTCATGACATGTAGTAACTGGCCATGGCACTACAAAATAAATGCAAGGCTGCAACATGTAACTCAACCTCCTTTTTGGGTAGAGAAATGTCTTATCAACTCCAACTGAACACTAATGACCATACTCTTGTACATGTGAGTCTATAAATTTTGCAAGGTGACCAGCAGCTCTGTAGCACTGAGCAACAACTAACTTCTTTGAAGGGGCCGTGATGTTTCCTCAGATCCCTTAAAGGCCATCCTATAAGACAGGCATCTTTCCTTTCATGTTATGACTTTAAGACACTTTGCAAGGATGTTTTCATTGAAATCAATTTCGGTCAAGATTTGCGGTAATGGTGAAAAACTACATTACAGTAAGTATTGCCAGGATGCTTGCTTTCACTTGAACAATATGCTGTTTTGAAAACTTGGACAGATAGGATTTCACTTTTAAAAAATGTCATTCTGGTTCATTATTTAGCACATTGGTAATTTATCACTAATTGTGATCATTTCAAAAGAAAATGAAGAGCAACAACAAAATTTTCCAAGTGTCATGTATCCAACCATATGGCCATGGGTTACTTATGGTCTGGGGTCTTATATCTCCTAGTATAACTAATTTATTGTGAAATATTATGACTGTAATTCATTTTTTGCTAGAAAAAAATAGAAAATCTTACATTGAGATGAATTGTTACTTTAGCAATTTTGAGTAATTGTGATAAAACTCCTGACTGTATTTTAAAGGTCCTGCTAAAGGTACCAGCTTTCTTTTCAAAGCAAAGTCAGATTGAAATTTTCTATTGGAAAAAGTGAGGAGAGTTCATGTTTTGTCATCTGCCTGGGTTATTCAAATCAGCATGAGCTAGGGGAGTCCTGATCACATGGGATTCGCCATCCTGTGTTCTCCATTCTAAACAGAAGCTCTTTAATGAACCCAAGCATGTCCTAATAAATGCATAGTAAATCCTCACCCAATGTTACATAAGGCTCTACTTTCTGAATTTTCTGAAACATCTAAGATTGAATTTTTTTTCTATTTTATCAGGACAGTTAAGGAGTAAAGAGAATAATTTCTATTATTCTTCACTTATTAATTTTCCCCCTGCCTTATCAGCTATTTTATTGCATTCACATTGGTCATCTTACCTTTCTTACGGCCATGGGTTTGTTCTAAGCGCTCATGTCATGTATTTCTACATCAGCGCAAGTAAATGGGAGGCCCTCTCTCTTTCCCTATGGGAATGGGGACACCTTTCCCTCAGAGACTGAAGTCCTTTCACATAGGTGTCAGATCCTAATTGCCTTTTACTTTTTCCTATATGCTTAGATTGACTAACTCTTAGTCTAGGAACTTCATTATAATAATTAAGCATGAATCATTGCTTGGCCTATTGTTCCAAATGTAACTCTTGTTGCACTCTCCTCCTGACAAGATAAAGCTGCTGATTCAAATGTTGACATATGAGTAAGCCTCCTGCAATGATCCCAGCTGGAAGGGAAGAGGGAAAAATAGCACAATGTCTATTTGGCTTTACTATTAGGTCTTATAAAATCACAAAGCCGAGATGGACAGAAACGTTAGAGTTTGTAAGTAGGAGATTGGTAAGTTCTGTAAAATACTCTAGTGACAATGTTTTAAGCATTTGGTGCCACCAACAATAATTAATCAGCAGAATTCTACAGTCCTGACCATGTGTCAGTCTGTCACTTGCCCCCTGCCAGCGTGGATGCATTTCCTGAGATGTGCAGGGCAACGGTCCTCTCTCACCCAGCCGGCGGTGATGCTTCTTTCCAGGAACCAAGCAGCTCCTCCCACTGGACCACAGAATGGAGGGGTAGACGCTTCGATCCCTAGATCCAGTTGTTACTGCAGAAAAATGCAATACGGCTGGCCTTCCTTTCCTCTCTGCCTCTCTCTCTTTATTCCTGATTAAAATTCCACTCCATCACACCTTGCTTACAGTGACTCCTCATTTGGTGGGAAAAATTTATCATTTCTCTCCATCATTAAAGATATACTCAGGGAATATGATTTCCTCTCAGTCACATTTATACTATAAAGATCCCAACCAAAATGTCAGAGGCAATTAAAATATTTCATCTTAAAGAAGTATAAAATTGTCGTATGAAAAATCATGAGTGTTTTATCCTGATAATAATCACACAATAATTAAGGAGAACACATTAGGAGAATACAAATGTACTTGTCAGATATTAAGAAGAGCAGTATGATTCCCTAAACAACCTGCAGTATCCGGTCTGTAGCTAAAGGTGTTTTTTGTTGTTGTTGTTGTTGTTTGTTTTTTTGTTTTGTTTTTGTTTTGTTTTGTTTTGTTTTGTTGCTCTGAACAGGTCTGTTGCGAGGACACTGGATGCCAGCCTGTCATACCTGAGTACCTGAAGGGGTGCATTATGCAGGTGCTTACAGATTTATCCACTGGGCAGGGGGCTTCCATCTGCTGGAAGACAAATCATCAGAGGGTGAGGGAAGAAGGCTGAAATCCCACAAAAACCCTTCCTTCTTTTATTCCTTCAGTGAGATCAATGCCAAGGAAATGTGAGTCTAACGCTTGTGGTGGGGGCATCGCCTATCGCTTGTCACAATGAGGACATGGAACAGGACAGGGGGCAGAGCAGAGGCCAGTGGAGCACAGTGGTTTGTGAGCAGAGAATGACATTTGTAACCCTGCATAACGAGGATGGGATCTCAGCTTGGACATTCGGGGGTGTCCATTTACTTACATTGCCTCATCATTAAGAGAGGGGGAAAAAACACTTTTCTCAAACAGTTCTTTACTTCTCCATCCTTTGTATTTGTTGTGAGTTGGGAGGATGACTTGACTACATTGCATATGCATGATCCCAGTGGTTTTAACTGGGCCCCTCTCAGTTGATGTCCGCCCAGAACCTCAGAATATGACCTTATTTGGAAATAGGATCTTTGTGTATGTAATTACTAAAAGGATTGTGATAGGCCATACTACATTGAGGTGGGCCCTAAATTCAATGACAATGTCTTTATAAAAAACAGAGCCACTGACAAGTTCATGTGAAGACAGAGGCAGTGACTGCAGCAATGTAACCACAAGCCACAAACACCAGGAACCTCCGGCCATTCAAAGAGGCAAGGCACTCTGCCCCTCCAGAGACTTCACGAAGAGAGTGGACCGTGGAGTCCTTCCACGCTAACACTTTGATTTCAGACTTCTAGCCCTGACACCCATGAGGAAATAAAATTTTTTTTGAGACTCCAAGTCTGGCATTTCATTAGTGGCAGCCCTAGGAAACCAATACAACCAGCATGCCCTATGGTAATTATTTAATTAATTATATGGATCTCAGTAGATTTTTCCAATAGGTCTCATCAAGACTGACAAAAGTGAGCAGAAGGCTGACGCAGAACTTTCTCACAGAGGGCATTCCCGAATGACCCATTGACTGAATTAACTGTACATCTCTTGATAGCTTCTCGATCCCTTCTTACCTCCAGCTTTGGTTTCCTGGGGATCCTCCCTCTTTCACTGCTAAAAATATCTTCTTCCACCACTATGGGTGCTCACCACAAAAGATTGGATTAGACTAATTCCAGTTCTTTATTTGTTTGTTTTGTTTTTGTTTTTACCAACTCCAGTTTTTAAAAAAATCAATCAATCAATCAATCAATAAGAAATCATTACTGATTCTATAGTGGAAAGACAGTTTGGGTCATCCAGTTTGGTAGACATTTTTACCTGCTTACCACCTGAAAGAATTTTGAACAACTATGTATCACCACACTCAATGTTGAGACTAAAAAGGTTTTGTCGTAAGTTGAAGTCGTTCTCAAGAGTATAATTTCCACATCAGCAAATAGTGAAGTTTTTAAAAACAAGTTAACCAAACCTTAGGTACGTGTTTTTAAATTTACTTAATGAAGTCTAAATATCATAATAGTTTCATATTTTGGATAGTGCGTTGAAAAGTACACATGAACAGATTCAAATAAGGGTTGACGATTTTGCATCATTTTCTTTCTCTTGAATATAAATTTTATTCCATCTTTCCCATGGAATTGTATATAGTGTAAATGTTCTTATGCCTGAAAGTGCTTTATTGATCACCATATTACTTCACTCTAATAAAAACAGGAACAAAAATTTCTGTGGCCATAAGACATCAGCGGTTGAAAATTTCTCCTGTGTTGACTTTTCATTACAACTATCATTGCTACAGAATTAAGCAACATAAATATGTAGATCTAGAATATTTATTATCAAACTACATAAATATAAATGCAACATAAATATCAGAATCAAACAACAAGAATTCTGGTGTATGGAGACTTCTGGACATGGGAAGGTCCATAACTCCACAGGGATGTCTCCACTAGACACGAAGCTGCTTTCCTGGGCCACAGACAGATTCTAGAAATGGCCCCAGCTATGACCAGTCAGCATCTGGACTCTTGACAGCCATGTGAATGAGCACCATGGTCCTGGGAGGGGAGTGTGGCATTGGGCACAGTCTCTCAATTAATGGATGAAAACATTTAGAACAGTATTCAACATGCCACATTTGAGAAATTATTGCACCATTACATCACTATTACATTATTAAATTATTATATCATCAATAAGATAATCATATCATGAATATGTTCTGAATCATTCACATTTCTAGACTAAATAGTTTATTCAATTACCAATAAATTAGACTTCTAGCATCAGTAAGAGCTAAAGATTAAAATACCGGACACATAAGGGGAAAAAAGAACCTAAAGAATTGCCTAATGCATTTGAATAGCCAAGACATTTTCTGATCTTGAAAAATAAAAATCCATTTCCTAGGTTTTATTATCTGTTAATTGTTTTGGAAATTGTATATGTTCCACATTAGAACATTTTTTTTTGAGGGAGGAGTAAAGTTAAGACCACTTCTCTCCCCAAGAGAAGGCATCTCTGTGTCTCATTAAGTGGTCCCTTCCCTCCACATCCTACACAACCTCACTTCCATCCTGTACCCTGCCAAAAACAGATTCTTTGAATTTTCATTTCCTTGAGGCCAAAGCATAGAAGAAAATTAAAGCCTTTCCAAATACTACTTAACCATTCCTAATATTTATGTAAAAGGACATGAAAATGTCAAACGTAGTGTAAGATGAGTGTGTTTGAGTTGTTAAGGGAAGTATTTCATATTAAAATTATATTCCTTGAGTTGCATGAAGTCTTTCTTCAAAAATGAGTTAAAGATGTTGAAATCCACCATTGTTTGTTAAGCGTGTTTGCATAAATCTGCCTTTTACTGACAGCAAGTTACTCTGAGAAAATAAATATAGGACTTGAGTTATTGAACTGTTGCTTGTATTCAATAAATAACATACCTTATTGTCAACTTAACCATATTTTGAGCTGCTGGCTTATACCATAGAAGCTACTGGCTAAAAAAAAAAAAATGGTATCTGAACTAAGAGGCATTTTTTAGCTAGTACCTAAGAACGGATCTATAGTATGTTAAGACAACAACAAAAAATCTATGTCAGAGTAATACTTACATAAAATTTCCTTTCTTCCAAGGGGAAGATGTGAATACTAATGGAAATAGCTCACTTTTTAAGAAATAGTTAAGCATGAATAAAATAGCCATACAATTTATTTCTGAATTCTACAGATTGGTTTAGCACTTTTATTTTTAGCAGAAATTGCAAAACTCAAGCGGACTTGACATTTCTGATTTGAAATATGCAGAATATAAAGAAATGGAGAGCATTAACTATTTCCTTTTTTTTTTAAGATTTTATTTATTTATTCATGAGAGACACACAGAGAGAGAGGCAGAGACAGGCAGAGAGAGCCCAAGGCAGGACTCGATCCAGGTCTCCAGGATCACACCCTGGGCTGAAGGAGGCACTAAACCGCTGAGCCACCAGGGCTGCCCTAAACTACTTCCTAAGCATTGGAAAATCTATTGCCTTATTTCTGTATTAAGATTATTTCTATATTTCGAGGCTAAACTACTCCCTACATTCTATTATATGCAAATACATCAAAAGTATGTTTTGGTATACCGTCCTTTCCAAAAATAAATAAATAAATAAATAAATAAATAAATAAATAAATAAATAGTGCTCCATATACTCTTCTACCAAAGTCATTCTGAGTCCTGAAAAATAATTAAAAGAATAAATGCAATCTCACTGATATGCTCACAAATGTTCACATCCTAATATACTGGATTAGGTTTCCCTGCATATTTAATGCGATCGACATTAATTGATATTTCCCAAAGCCTCACTGGGTAGGCTTTCAAGACACCATTCCGTCTAGGATCCAAGTTTTTGACCAGACAGCTGAGCTGAACAAACACAACCCTGGTTTCTCTACCTCCCTTTCCTAAAGGATGTACTGTCCATGTCCAGGAAGGCCCCACTGCAGTGATGGGTTCCCGTTACCGCCATGCCTCCCATTTCACCATCTCCCCTTGCACGCAGCCCAGAATAGACCCAGTGCACGTACCTGCCCCGTTGATGCTGGATTTGGTCACACAGACTGTCGTGGCAATAGAATGGAACAAATGAACATCTGTAAACTCAGATGCATGTCCAGCTAGCCACCCTGCATTCACAAAAACCTCCATGCAAAGATGTTCCAAGGTGTCCGCGGTGCTCAGAGGGTAAGGACACGCGTGCATCAGCCCGGCATCCTGGAGCCTCGAGTCCAAATTCTAGCAGTCAGCTTAGCCAGCTGAGTCGCACCTGACCTGCAGTCCCATGAGAAAGGAACAGACGCATTTTGTTTGATGCCACTGTGATGCTTTTTCACAAAAATATTGTGGCAGTAGACTGTCACCTGTCGTGGGACACCGGGGGGTCTGGTTCTGACCGTAACCGCACAGGTGGACGGTGGAGAGTGAGGCTGCAGCACATCTGCTCCCGAAGACAGGTGTGCGTGTTAGAACTTCATACCCGGGTTTATTGTAGCAAAAGGGGACGTACCTATCATGTGTCACTGCCATAAATGGGCCTTTTTCCTTTTATTTAAAGTAGCAAGAATTCACCAACTTATGGAAGAAAGTCCATTTCAAATGTTTAATATACGGGTTCGACTGTAGCCAGTAGTGAAGGGGTTCATTTGTTGAAAATGTTGCCAGGCTAGATGGATGGCCTAGGTTGGATGACACTTTTACCATATGACCCCTAACTCTTCCTAAGGACTCTGAAAATCAGAGATGACTCATTCTTGCTCCTAGGAACCAGGGAGTTCCAGAAGCTAAATGTGTATGAAAAAAAAATTTTTTTTTCTCTGTAACTGCTATAAATACCATAACGAACCTGAAGGATCCAACTACCATGGGTAGCTAAGTTGCTCAGGTGAGTCTGTCACTGCGAAGGTGGATTTCGGTCACTGATTCAAAGTTACCTGCCGCCTTTTGCTTCTGATTTCGTTGGCCCAATTCACAAGGCCATAGATGGGATGTCATCCCTCACAAAGGTGTAAGCAACCTAAAAGTAGAGTGGGGAAGATTTCCCTCCCCTGTGAGGGAGGAGATATTATTTTCATTTTTCTGGGCAAAGAAAGTGATGTCATGAACCTTCCTCAAGGTACAATCTGCAAAAGCACCAGCGTCATGACCCCCAGCGTGGCCCAGCTGCACACATAGGGAGCCCCAACCTTGCCTGTCATCACAAGATCAGGGTGACCAGAAGGAAGCACCCCTGGGGACCCCCACATGCATTTGAGTCGCTGAGAGAGGGCCCAAGGGTAAGGATAACATCTTGGCTGGTGATTTCATTGGAGCTGGAGGTAGCAAAGGTCATGCCTAAGGAGGAAGCAGGGCTGCCTGTTCCCAAGGGCATGTTATCTATAAGCCAAATAAATACATTTAAGGTAGAAGAACCCTATGCTTCAACTCTTCCACTTTCTTTTTGGAGAGGGTCCCATAGACATTTAAATCCAAGAGGCGGTTAGGTGGTAGGAGTCATTTCCCTGGGCAGGTGTATATATTTTGCGCTCATTGGAATCAGGAGCAGTAAAAACTGCTGAATGTGGCTGAGGGGTGAGGAACCTGGTGGAGATGAGAAGAAGCTGTGTGTATTTTGCAGAGTGGATAAACTGTTAGTGGTTCAATGATTTTTTGAAAACGATTTGCAAAACTGCTGCAGGGGACGGATAAGTAAATGTTGATTGATTCATCGAAGGATGCCGGCTCCCAGCTGAAGGAAATGACTGGAAATGCACACTCCGGAGCTCAATTTCTTGTTGCACACCTAATTTGCTGCTCCTGAGGCAGGCCCTCTCAATTCAGCATGCCTCAGATCCCTCCTCATATGGATTTCACCTCGTTTGTTAGTGAGGCTTAAGCTGGCTGAAGCCCAGCCTCCATCAGAACAAGGTGATATTATTGGCAAGCGGGTGGAAAGAAATTTGATAAAGAGGTCAAGGGAACAATGGCAATAAAGCAGGATGTGCAGAGTCTGAAACGCTCGGAGTTGCAGATTTACAGCCATCACCATCCTCCGAAACCCGCAGGAACGTCGGCGGGCACGAAAGTCAGAGTGTCTGCGACAAGACCTTCCTCTAGGACCAAGGTCCCCCTCACCCTGTTGATCCATGAATAAACATTTCCGTGTCGCAGGAGTCGACTTCTGGTTTTATGAAGGCAAAGGTCAAACTTTAGTGCCGGTCAGCAGAGCCTGCTGACATCCCCAGCTGTGGTCGGATTCGGATTTTAGAGATTTTTATTCCCATTCTTACTCACTTTCTCAAGAGTTCTTTCATGGCCCAGGGAAGACATCACTTGAAAGAATGCGGGTAATACACTTTCGTCCGGATGAAAGAAGAGAGTCAACTTGATAGGAAAATGGCCATTGTTTATATAGCTTATATTTAAAATTGTATTTCAGGGAGGTGTGACTTAAGGAGGAAGGACATTCTGACACAAGCTACAACATGGGTAAACCTTGGAGATCTTAAGCGGAGTGAAATAAGACAGGCACACACAAAAAAAACAAATGCTATCTGATTTCATTGATTTGGGATTGATTTGGGATTTCATTGATTTTGAGAATAGTCAGATCCGTAGAGTCCAAGGGTAGAACAATGGTTACCAGGCGCTGTGGAAACGGGGTGTTAGTGTGTTTAATGGGGACAGAGTTTGGGTTTGAGCGGAGGACATGAGTTCTGGAAATGGTCATGATGGTTGCACAACGAGTGAGTGCTCCTCATACCATTGAACTGTATGCCTCCAAAGAGCTCAAATGTCACATTTTATATTGTTCATATTTCACCACAATAATAAAAAATATATGTATACTTAAAAATATATAAAATAAAATAATATAAATAATAAAAATAATATAAAAATAATAAAAATATATTATATATAATAATATTTAATAAAAAATAATAAATATATATATATACTATATATCTCAAAGTAAACTTCCTAACGCCATATATGAAACAAAGATACTACAATTATGATGTGGAGGAAAAGCACATGACATGGGCAAGTCAGGAACAAGTTTACAAAAGTTTTTAGGTATGCATATCCCAAATTCTTAGTCTTGTCCCAAAGAAACTGAAACCGGTATTTACATTAGAGTGACTTAACTAGAGCTTTGCGTGATCTTCAAACGATTTCTGTCCCTTCCTAAGTTGGGCATGAGGAATAGGGGAAGACAGTGGAAAACCTGAGGGCTTGCTACCTGCTGCCTCTCACAGGTCACCACCATTCTGGAGGAGGAGGCAGGTGGTTGTTTTATTTAAAATAGTGAGAATATATGGAATTGTTGAATCACTATGTTGTACACGTGAAACTAATAAATGCTGTATGTTAATTTTTCTGGAAATAAAAATAAATGAATAAGGTAGCAAGAATCTGTCCAGGGTAAAACGAAGTTTAACACAACACAATTTCACATGTTCAGTATATATTTGACTGTAGCAAGTAGTCAAGGGTTACATTTGTTGAGAATGTTTCCTGGCGCTATGTGGCCACCAGCCTATGTCGGGTGCCTACTGTCTCATGTTCTCCCTAATTGTTTGTAAGGACACTGGTTTCAGGAACTAGGAGGTGCTAGAAGCTGAACATGCATGAGTCTCCAAGGGCATTAATTCCATAATGTCACTGACTTTACAAAGTCCATTAGAATAATGCATCTTCCCAATAATGGAAAGTAGGAGTCATCAATGAAGATACAAGAAGGAAAAGGATGGCGTGGTGTATTTAGAACAGAGGAGAAGCAAGCAAATAACAGTTTCCAGAAAGAGGAGTGGAAAATAGAAAAGCAATTTAGACAAGAGAGGCAGAGGAGCACAGGCCAGAAAATGCTCAGAACCCAGATCCAAGGAGGGCACTGCGGTTCTAAGCTCTCCTGCTGCGTTGGGAAGGGCCGCATTGCTTGCACACTCTTCAGTGTGGGAAACCCTAGGACAGGTTGGTGGCAATGGTGGCAGACCATGCAGGGCACAGGCCAGGACTTTGCCATGTTGGAGTAATAAGCTACTACCAGCAACCTGTATAAGAAGAAGGTGATGATCCAAACAGGACTCCCTTAAAAAGTCCTTACAGATGGGCGCCTGGGTGGCTCAGTCGGTTATGTGTCTGACTCTTGATCTCAGCTCAGGTCTTGATCTTAGGGATGTGAGTTCGAGCCCTGTGTTGGGCTGTATGCTGAGAGCACTCTCAGATGATTAGCAGTGCAGGAGAAATCCCTCTGACCCCCAGGTGGACTGAAGACCATGCCCATCCATCCAAGAGCCTCAGACCTCTGTCTCGCTGGACACTGTCATCCAAGTCTTAACCCAAACTTAACTGATGGGGTTGAACAGAGTTCTCAGTAGAGAGAGTGTGGGGCCCTTGGGGCATTTGGTGCCCTGCTGATGTCTCATCCACATCTGAATGTAAACAACTTGAAGTATCAAATGCAAGTACTTTCCAGTCTCATAAGTGCCAAGGGGATTTCTCCTTCAGGAAGAACCAAAGGGAAAGACATAGAAGGGAGACAAGTGTCCAGTCATTCGCATTGGCCTGGAGGGCAGGGCAGGATTTAGTGCATGGGCCTCTGCCCACTCTTGTCCAAAGCTTTCACTACCAGTCAGGAAGCAGAAGCCACAGGGCCCCTGATTGTGGATTGTCACACTTCTACCAATAGGTAGAAGCCAACATAAAATTCAGGGGCTTGGTCACCAAATGTTTCTTGGGAATGTGTGGGTGGGTTCGCAGCTCTCAACATCCCTGCTAAACACCACCACATCTTGGCCTCTCTCCTCCACCTGCAATCACCACTGGAAAGGAACCTAGTACCTCACGGAGGTCCCTGGGCTCTGCAGACAGTATGCACCTCACATGAGCACTCCACGTGGCCCTTTGTATTGGCTGCCCCACAAATCCTTTGAAAGGAGCCCAAACCAAGAAGTTGTGTTGGAAAGTGTGGGTCAAGCTCTGCCACTGGGGCCCCCAACTCCAGTGACCCCTTGAACTACAGATCTCTGTGACTAATGGATTTTGTCAGTAGGATCTTCTGGCAAAGTGTGACAGTCTTCACTCGAAGGTGCCCAGGGTATTGGATGTGGAGTTTTGACAGAGTTGTCAGGAACACCCCTTTGAAAAGCAGCCATTGTCTGGTTGGGCTCTTTTTAGTGCTACATGCTTGACTCATGGAGGACTTGGGAGTTTCTGACCTGCTACTCTCATTTCAGGATAGGTCACCTCAGACACAATGACTAGCAAGGTGGGCAGGAAGCCTTGCTTGTCCAAAGGAAATGGTATAGTCAAGAACATTCATGCCCTGGCTCTAGTTTGATCTCAGCTTTTTATGAAAATGACGTCACTGTCCTCTGGGCAGCCAGGGAAATTTTCTCCTCCACTCTGCCCCATAAAGCAAAGCTGCTGACTTACGGCGCCCTCGACCTGTACAGATTACCCTATAGGCTTTGTTCACTGACCATGTGCCCAACTTGAAACCAGATGGTATATTCTCAGAGCTGCTGTGACTGTTCAGGCTCAGCTCCAGCTAAACAAAAGTGATGATGGATGTGGTCACAGCACACGGAGGGCAGAACTCAAGCACATCCTCATAGCTCTGGCCAAAGCTCCTAGTGATGCACCTTTTTGTGTCTCTGCTGACTCTTGGACTGTTTCCAGGACCCCAGTTGTCTGTCTCTTGGTGAGAGACCACTTCACATGGAATATTGCCCCCCGCCCCGCTCCTGGCAGATCAGCTGCACCTAATGCCAGACCTCTTCTCAGGTCATCACTTATGTCTCAACATAGCTGACATTTTATCAGACTGCATTATAGCTCTTCCACTCCAACTGGCTGACACCTCCCACCATAGCACTGGGGCCTTGGACACAATTCGGGTCAGGTTTTCTATCTGCAGTCTGGCAGTGGTGCGCCTTGTACAGCAAACGCCACTCAACAACGGCCTAACAGTCAAGACAGCCCTTCCATGCTACCTACCACCCATCACCCTGACACTTGGGGTCCTGTTGGTAGAAGCCCAAATTAAATGTCATAAGAGGCAAATTGAACAGGTTTGGCTCCTTCCTCTGTTGTTCAGATTACTCCTGGTAGCCAAAGGAGTGGTATGCTCATGGGAAAATTTGCCATATTTGGGGAGGTCATTCTTCATGGGTCTCTTAGCTTTTGGTACATCATCCAAGCAGAGGGTTTCTCATCTTTTCAGGATATTTGAATACCAACTGTGTGGAAAATACACTCACTCTTTCTAGAGCAAAGAGAAGACATACTTTCTGCCCATCGCAACAGATCAGGCTATCCCAATTCAGGGATCCTCAGCTGCAGCCTCCCCCATGGAACACGCATGCCCCCGTCTGGGCCTGATCACATCTTCCCACTGGGAACAAGTGGCCTTAACTCAGCAAACACAATGCTCAAGCTGCCTGCTGCTCCAAGAGTAGTAAAGTCCTGTGTGTCTGGTGTGAGAATCCCATGTCTTCCGGGAGCTTCCACGAAACTGTGATAGCCTAACGTGTTGGTTGCATGTTGGGCAAACTCTTAGACCCTTCTCAGCTCTAGACAGTTCCAGTAGGAGCTACCCTGTGTCTGTGTCTTCAGGGCAGCCACGCAGCTGGGTATGAAACAAACTGAAATCAACCACGGGCTTCAGAAGCCTCAGATGGACATCTTTGTCAAAATGTGAAATCGTAATATGCATTTAGGTACTGTGTATATGAGAAAGTCTTCATTTTAAAAATCAGTATCTTCACGCTTTAAATGAAAAATCACTCTAATCACCCAAAAGGCACTTTGGGGAGTATTCAAAATATGGGAGCAATATTCTCCTCATAATTTTGTTTTATTGTGATGTGTGAATTAATCCAATAGTCATATGGATATTAATAATCCACGGATGGGAGAAGAGAGAAAATATATATATTCCGAACGGAAGAGGTTGACAGCAGGGCAGGGGCAGGCCATTAACTCCAGTCAGTGCAGAGATTTTCCTTCCTTTCAATAACCCCGAATGCAGTTACTCTGCCATTTAATATCATTATTTTGATTCTGAGAGGACTATTCATCTTATAAATCAATTAGTTTGAGTAATGGTTAATTTCCATAGTTAGTATTTGATTTTGTTCAAGTGACTCAGAAGTTCATTGGCCCCTCTCTCTCCAATCTTCCTGTCCCTTCAACCCTTCTTCCTATTCATCATTTTCGCAGTAACTTCCCTGGGACCCACAAAGCAAATGATTTGGTTAGCAGACCCCATTAGCAGAGTTTGGCACGGAATGGGAATGGTCTGTTGAAGACTTGAAATTTGTGCCTTTTCTCAAAGCCTTTCTGCTGCTCAAACGCATGAAGAAAGTGAATGTCAGCTGCTCCGTGAGACGGGGAGAAACCTAGGGCAGAGCCCCGCTGCGGAGCGACGGGAAGCAGCGGGAGCTCCAGAAGCATCGCTGTATCCAGGGTGCCTACACCAAAGCCCCTCCAAATAAACAAATAATCCAAGTAAAGCCAGGGAGTTTCCTGTGCAAACACAGCTCTGTAACAGGTCCCCTAGACTCTCCAGTCACAAGATTATCCCCTTAAGCTTCTCCTTTGTAGAAACCGTGGAACTACCACTAGCATGTCCAGAAAGGGCACAACCAGACCATCTATGACACAGAACTCTGGCCCTAGGCTCGGCAACAATGGACCCAAGGGCCAGGGCCTGACCCCGAATGACCAGGTCCCCTATTTTGCCCCCTCCCCTCCCTCCTAACTCAGAACCAGAGCAAGTCAGATGTCCTCCCCTCACAACCAACCACATGGGTTGCCCACTTCTGCTCAGCCACCCCCAGCTTTCCTATGCCAGCAGCCCCTGCCAGAGTGGCCTCCGTTGTGCATGAAGAAACCTCCCAAAGGCAAGTGGCAGTGACCAGCAACTCCCGTGCTCTGGCAAGCTCAGAATGAAGAGCCTTTGCTTGTTCTCATTCGCTTGGTCTTCATTTATTTCTATGTAAAGTAATAGGAAGAGTCTGTGAATTGCGAGTGGCTCCATACCCTTCAATAGCTGAACTGCAAAATTAATAAAAGTTAGGGAGTTGGGGGCCAGTTACTTTGTAGGGTTTTATTGCCACAAAAATGCACGAAGCAGAGATAGTGAAAATTGTGTGAGACCAACACAGTAAATACTTACAGGGATACTTCACCCGAACCCCGACATCCAAAGCCCAAGCCCTCCTCAGGTATGAGCCGCCCTCACCTGCCCTGGAAACAGGCTTCAGAGAGGGTGGAAGGAAGCCCAGAGTCCACCCCGTTGGATCCCACTGCTGTTCTCACAACCTTTACTTCCTACGTGTTTGTGTTTGTTATGATTAGCAGGCTTCGTGGCTGTCCAGGGGACAATCTCCTACCGAGACCGTGAAACAAAATGTGGGGAGGAGAACAATTTTCCTAACTCCTGTAGTCTCCGCTGACTGAAAGGAGGAGGAGCTAGCTACCCATCACCCTGCTGTTTGCCAGCAGCATCCACGATGGGCTGGATTACGGGCAGCTGCCCCAGAGCCTGCCGGGCCTGATGTAACCATATGTCTGCCACGTACTTCATGTCTAAAATCCAAAAGGAAAACATACATCTGAATTTTGAAACATATCAGATCCAGTGTATTTTGCATGTGGCCTTGGAGACCAAACCAGCTGGCTGATTGGTCCTGGGGGTCATAGGCCATCCTCTGGGCTCAGGCGGGGTCAGAGGGACATTTAGACCCAGGAAAGAGCCAAGGTCGCATTCCACTCTATTGCTCCTGTTTCGAAGGCCCAGCCTAGTTCAGAGGACAAGGCTTCGCAGCAACTTGGAATGTCACAATCCATAAATTTGAAAATGCGGCAACTGTTTCAGATGCTACGAGAAAAAGAAAGCAATATTTTGTCATAGTTATTACTAGGCTCAGATTATTTTCTTGGCTCATATTATGAAAGTCATCAGTAGGTTTTCTACTTGTTTTAGCTTCTATTCGTTTCATAAAAGAAAAAAGTTAAGGGGCCCCCAGGTGGGTCAGTTGGTTTAAGCATCTGCATGCAGCTCGGGTCATGATCTCAGGGTCCTGGGATCAAGAGCAGAGTCAGGCTCTCTGCCCAGGGGGGAGGCTGCTTCTCCCTCCCCCTTTCAGCTCCCTTCCACTCATGCTCGCTCTATCTCATTCCCATTGTCTCAAATAAATAAATAAAATCTTGAAGAAAAAGAAAAAAGCTAAATCAAACGACCAAAGGAAAACCCATGATATGCCAAACAATGTACGTGGGGATATAAAGATAAATGGTTAGACCTTTTAAATAATGTAGGATTGCTCCCCAGAGAATATTTTGCCAGGATATTCTCTAATGAAGTAACCATCAGGGAAGTCATGTTCCCTAAGAGATCATTTTCAATTCAAGTAGGTATTACAAATAAGATTTCTTTTTACCAAATTTTCCCAGTTATTCAGAGTTCTTACAGTAAAATCAGAGCGGCTTCCTTGCTTCTTTATTTGGGATAAGGTGGTAAAAATCACCAAATGTTAAATCTCAGAAGGCTCCAAAAGAACATCTGATTAAGCCATTTACTTGTATGAGTAAACCAAGACCCAGACATTCAGTTCTTTGCTAAGGGCCCTTCTGCTCAAAAGTAGCATACGTTGAAAATTGGATGGCCATTTCGCTGCTTGGTAATGGTCATAAAAAATAAGTTATCTGAGCCAGGCAGTGGGTACAGGGTTTTATCTGTGTTTATTCATTTACATCTTGCTTCCAAGATACATAGCCCAACGCATACTTTTTATCAAACTGAAATTCAGCTAAAGGTGTAATAATCTAGACAGTTGGGTTGCCAGACACATTCAAAAGCAAACCATATTTTAAAATAATATTTTGCAGAATTCTGTAAAGTAATGCATTTTTTTCTAACTGGACATTCAACAGTTTTGTTTACCTTGCATTCTCTAAGTATAACACACTAATTCTCTAATTATAACAGTTATTTTGTTCTACTATCCCCATTTTTTTTTCTTTTGGTGGTTGAGTGAAAGGATGACCTGTTGATAAAAGGAAGCTAATAGGAAACCATCTCATAGGAAACCTTGGTTTTCCGGAGAAATCATCTTTCCTCAGCTTTTTAGCAAAAGCCTCTAATAGATTATTTACAGCATAAATCATTTATGATCCCTCAGACAGTCTTCAAGCCATTTGATGACATGACTATGACGAAACATTATGTTACAAAAAATTTTCTGCTTTTTTAAAAGTCCATGACAGCCATATCAATTTTCTGTCCTTTTCATTTTCAGGTGAGACGATTATTTGGGGCACGTTGTGTTCTTTTCAATCACATGTTTTCATCATCCTTTTTTCCTTATGATGTAATTGTACAACGTCATGTCACCTCCACTTCTGAGGGGCAGGACACATTTCCATTCCTGTTCTGGTAACACAACAGAAGCGAGGTCTCCTCCATCGTTCCCGTCAGTATGCTATTTGTCGACTCTGTTGGAAACATCGCCCTCGAGTCAACCACAAGTGTGGACAATCCCTTTCCTTCTCTTGCAGGAAGAGCCAGGGCCTAGGAAGACAGCTTTTGGCAAAATGGCATTGCCAGTTCACAGCTGAAAACAGAGGCCTTAAGAAAATGGTAGAGAAGTGGCAGCAAGAGATCATGTGCTCCCAGAAAATGCCATTTCCTTGCAAAAATGAATCCCCCTAGAAGAGAATCGAAGAGTCTCGACAGGTGAACATCAGGGGAAAAGTATCCATTGGCTTCAATGAGCTCCCACCACCCTCAAATTGTGATGACCCAGCAAAATGGTATTTGGATGAGAGGTGGCATTGCTGAACTCAGCGATGTGACCACAATTTTCATCCCCTCCCCAGATGCTGTCATTAGTTCAAGGTCAAGGACCTCAGTCTCCTTGGTTATTAAATACAAGAATTGGACCAGAGAGTCAAGGTCCCTTTTGGTTCAAAACATCAGACATTGTGTATAATAGTCCCATTGTGGTTCTAACACAACTGTTACGGCTTCTCGTTATAGTTTTGGATGCTATTGCCAGGAAAGACTTTACATGTTTAATGCATGAAGAATTAATAAGCAAAGAGAAAGATTCCATTTTAGGTGATTTTCTGCTAATGAAAGACTTCCTGTTCTCTATAAAATGGGTTGTCGCACCATCTGCTGGTCGTTCTGGGACCTGCAAGAGCTTTCAGGTTTCAAGGGCACATTTCCTTTTTTGTTGCCCCAAAAAGCTTTCTAAGTGTTTTCCGATCTTCACATAAGGTACACATAAATGCCAAGATAGTTGTCACAGTCTAAAAATAATTGAAATAGTGAGCGTTTTATTCATACATCTCCACGTGTTTCTCCAAAGAGGGACTGATATATTTGTAAAACAAGAGGTCTAGATTGAATTTGTTGACATAAATATGTGGGTCATGTGCACTCTAACAACATAGTATTTAAAAATGGAATCTCTTCCCCAGCGCCAGCCTCCCTCCAGGAGGCAAAGGGCCAATGAACTGTCCCTCCCCAGACACACAGCAAGAGCCCTTTCCCAAAAGAGCGCCCCGGCGAGGTGTGGTGCATATGCTGGCGTCACTGCGCCAGGAGACAGGAGGGAGTGGCAGGGTGGAACGGATCATTTAACTGCAAGTTATGATAAATAAACATCTGTTAACGAAAAAGAACAAAGACAATGACTTCTTGGGGGGGGGGGGAATGCACTTTTGGTGGAATTATCAAAGGAGTAAATAAAGGAATCCTTCATTGTTCGCTGTGTAAAGGTCCCCGAAATCATGGGTCTTGCAACCACCTACAGGTACATTTAAAGACGTTTTGATTAAATTCCTCAAGAGCACAGAACATTTGTCCCTCTTATGGTAAACAAAAAGGGTAACATCTTTTCGATGACTTTTTATGGTTCTGATGTTGAAGAAACTATAACTGTTTTCCTCCATGACCCTTCATGTAGGCCTGCGGAATGTCCTCTAGAGGAGTGTCGGGTTTGGGGGGATTACAGACTCTGCACAAGTGACCCCTGCAGCTCTGCCAGGTGCAAGGGGATAAGCAGGAGGCATCCTTCGATTCTGAAATCTCTCTTTGAAGGGAGGAGATGATAGATTCCACATCCTACAGAAGATACACAGTCACATGGTCAGACCTGGAAGTGACCAGGCAGCTGATAAATATGAGAGCGCTAAGAGTCCATGACACGCAAGGCAAAGGTGTTTTGAAATGGAACCTGCACTTAGTCTAGCTCATGAAGAGCCGTTGACATCATTCATGTCCATGGCTGACTTCTGATAAAACGATTCAGGGGCTTCCACTGGAATGCCAGCCTCACTCCAGCTTGAGTTCCTCTCAGAGCCCTGACAGCCCGTGATTTACTCTCAGTGCAGGGGAGATAGCATATGCTCAGGAAACACAAACCAACTTTTTCATATGCCTGGAAAACATTATCAGCCTAAGCAAGGGCTACACAATTCAGATTGCCTGCACCATGATTCACCACAATTTGCTTGATCTCTTCCTGCACTCCCATCCTCCTCACCCTCCACCCCGGGACAGTCAGCTGACGGGAGGAGGGCTGTGGCACTAATGGGTAGGGCAGGAGGACAGAGACATTCATTAAGGGGCCCCTTATGCTCAAGGCAGTTGCCTTCCCAGGGCTGCCTCCCACGCTTCCTGAATTAATAAAAGACACTTCCACGCCAGAACAGTCCAGCGATATCTACGCTTCCATGTCTCAATCTATAAATGAGTCCGCAGGTTTGAATGTGTGCCTTTCTTTGATTGTTTTTGGGAGGTTTTCATCAATCTTATGGGAAAACATTTAATTGGCTGAGATATAGATAGGAGAGGGGCGGAGTAGCAAATATTTAAATTTGATGAGCTCTGATGCTTTCAAAGGAAAAGCATGCTGGCCCCAGACCTCATCTTGCTTAACATATTAGGCCTCAGCAATCGAATGAAAATGTCAGGAAGGGACATAATCAAATCCAACTAGCGACTGCACAAGCCATGGCTTATTAAATAAAGCCACAGCCCAGAGGACCCTGGAAACCCATTGCCTTAACTCAGTTAGTTGCCTTTGCTTCCAAAGAGCCCTAAGCGAGGAGAGAATTGGCAAGAACAGATCTGAACATGGCCGCCTTGAAAACACCTAGCCCATAAGGAGATATATTCAAATTAAATTTTTCTTTTCTTTTTTTTACAAGGTATCCCTTTTTCCCAGTTGGATTGAGATATGATCGATATGTAGCATTGTGTAAGGATTTTTTTTAAGATTTTTTATTTATTTATTCATGAGAGACACAAAAAGAGAGAGAGAGAGGCAGAGACAAAGGAAGAGACACAGGCTTCTCCCTCTGCCTGTGTCTCAGGCTCCATGCAGGAAGCCCCATGTGGGACTCGATCCAAGGACTCCAGGATCACGCCCTGAGCCAAAGGCAGACACACAACCACTGAGCCACCCAGGCGTCCCAACATTATGTAAGTTTTAAGGTACAATTCGGCGATTTCATAAACCTGTAGATTACAAAATGATTACATTTAGCATCAGCTACTATGTCATCATGTCATGTGATCACCATTTCTTTTTGTGGTGAGAACATTTAAGAGTTACTCTCTCAGCAACTTTCAAGAACATGATGCAGTATTGCTAACCATAATCATAACCATGATGTACATCAGATCCCCAGGACTTACTTGGTTTATAATCGCAAATTTGTACCCTTTGACCACCGTGTCCCCATCTCCCCCACCACCAGCCCAGGGTATTCATCTTCACATGCAAATGTGCTCTCCATACCTATGCAAAGGTAACACCTTCAGTGATCTTTATAGTTGTCAATGCGCATGCTTTAAATGTTTTGGGATCCAGTCTAATGCTCACCTGCTGAGAATCTCTAAACTTTGTAGTATATAAAATCAAATAAAATTTCCCCATCACATAGAATATCAGCTCTGATTTCTTAGCTCCACCTTCAAGCTAGTGGGTTGACAATGTTCTCATAGGAACATAGTGGTTAGTTGTTTGCTTTCTTCTTCGTCATCGTCTTCGTCTTCATCTTCTTTTGTAGCAAACAACAATACAACTCGAGATTATCATTATTTTTACTTCTATTTTAATTAAATCACATACTTACTCATGTACAACCCTGAGTAAACAGACAAGCATTGTATCCACCATACAGTTCTCTTTCAACATTACGGAAATTGGCTTATTCCTGGAGGTCTCAAAAGCTTCCGAAACACTTGGAGTTTAGATAATGACAAAAGGTTTTTGTGTTTTTGTAATGGAGGTCCTTTTGCAAATCAATATAAAATGACCTGAAATGGGGCACAGACCGGAAAGCCATTTGTTTTAATGGGGTCTTAAGAAAAGATGTGTAAAAAAAGGATATGGCTTTACTGTCTTCTTAATAAATCAAACAAGGAATAGTTTGTAGAATAGGAAATGTAACTTGGAGAAAATTGAATTACATTTTAAAAACAGAATAATCCTGGATGTTGTTTTGAGAGCCACAAATCTCATACTTTATCTCTTCAGTATTAACATTTCTTTCATCCTTTGAACCCCAAAAAATTAATAGTAGGTTACACATCCGAATGCAAACTAATATGTGAAATTGATTATTCCAGTATTTTGAGAAGTATTTAGAACATAAAATTAAAATTCGCATATTAATGAAATTAACCCAATTTGCAAATCCACTTACTAATCCAAATATCCAATAATAGTTGATTATTGAAAATGCCCAGCTTTAGAAAAGTAAAACGCACATAAGACTGCTCAAGTTTCTAATACTCAGCTTAGAAACATGGAGTATGAAATTTACTTTGCTGCCAGAATTTCTTCTTTCGTAAACCTGAAAATAATTCTGATGTCTTAAGCTCAAGATAATATTTCAGGCCACAGTTAAAATCATCGCTTTGTTTTTTATTCTGCCCGTGACTTGTACCAGCTATGTAATTGGGAGCTAATAGGAAAGAGTAGAAAAACACTAACTTTTTGACAACTTCTGTTTTTCTTCGAGAAGTAAAATGTACTCACTACCCCAGTGGATAAATTTACACAGGCAAATTCACTTAATAATATTTCCTAATAAAGTCCTTAAAATATTACTTGGCTTTTTCTTTTCTTTTTAAAGTTTGGAATTTCTCTGTCTGGTTTTGGAATCAATAAACAAATACAGTGCTACAGTACATAGGACTTGGTATGGACTCGATCAGATTCTTTAAAACATTGTTTTTTTCTGTTTCTTTTTTTAGGTTTCCTGTTGGCCTGCCCCACTGTGTTCTCCTGTGCCTTAGAAACCATATGGGGAAGTAATAAAGTGCATCTCCCTGCCCACAGATAAGCAGTGTTTATTAAACAACCAAGAGAAATAGTGAGAGCTCGTTACAACCGGTTTCACGTGGCCATTCGGTCATTCAGAGCAAAGGACAAGACCAGGACACAGGAAACACCCGTGAAAAGGGACAATGGATAATGGGCAGTGGCACAGCTTAATTTTTAACAAAACACAAAAGAAGTTAGACATGACCTTAGACAAAACACAAAGCAGCAACAGCATTGCTGTCGATTGCCTTTTAAAGCTGGTTTCCTGCAAGGAGGAGGAGACAGAAACAGGCCTTTGCATCTCAAAAATGTGTTTTTCTTTAGCACCGAGTCCTGCGCACTATAGCTGTCCTTAGTAACAGCAGAAATTGATATGGTCTCCCGAGGATTTCCTTCCTGGGAATTTCGAAGACCTGAAGACACATGCTTGAGGATTTAGCTCCATCTACAGGAAGCAGGAAATAAGACAAATTCGTTGTAAACAAAGTACACACCCTAATAGGAAGATAAGATTGTTTTTGGTTCTTGCAGATGATGCTTTGGGCTGAGAAAGTTCTGGACAAGAAAGGAAAGTGAAGGGTAGACAATACGTGGCTCATTCATTACTGAGCCTTTGGATCAACTTTAGAATTTTCATTGTAAACTTAAAAGAAAAAAAAAGTGTTGACGTAGGTTCATCCTTGGTTAAAAAATTTTTTTAATTAAATTAAAAAGTACCACTCTGGTGAAGGATATTGGTTGTGGGGAGCCTATTGTGTGTGTGTGGTAGGGGGTCCAGAGGGTATATGGGAAATCTCTGTACTCGCCTCTTGATTTTTTTTTTGCAAAACCTAAAACTGCTCTGGAAAAAAAAAAACAATCTTTTTAAAAAATTCTCATGTAGAGTCTGCCCAGAGCCAGAAGTGTCCGTGCTCACACCCCCTCCAGGCTCAGGAAAGTATGGTCATTTTAGACATCCTAGGTCTTAGTTCTGGGTCCTTCCGATCCCCCCTGCTTTCCCTGGAGCAGGGACTGCAGTCCTTCCTTTACTGAATCTGCTCCCTCCCAGGCCACATGGGCTCCCAGGGCCCCAGGGCTACGGCTTCCTCAGAACACGCGTCTAGTTCACAGGCAGGCACCCGCCACCATCTCCCTGGGTCTCCCACTCCCAGGACAGGGTGGCTGTTCTGGACCTTCTCAGGTTTGCTCTCCTTGAAGAATCTCTTCTCCAGGCCAATAACTAAGGTCAGGGGCCAGGACCAGATCATTGGGTCAAACGTACCCTTTTCAACAAGACCTTCTTTCCTTCTTTCTTTCTTCTTTAAGATTTTATTTTTAAGTAACCTCTACATCCAACGTGGGCTTCGAACTCAAAAACCCAAGGACCTTCTTTAAGAAAAATACAAAAATATGTACAAGCATTGCATATTTGTTTGAAATGAAATACACATCTCCATAAATGACAAGATTTTTTAAAAGCTGAAAACGCCACAAACATCACATCTAGAAAAAAAAGATTCTTTCATTAATTAGCTGCCCAACCTCTATGATGCTTTTACCTGCATTTTTGACCATAGTGTCTTTGACCATCTCTGCCTCTGGAAATACTTTTGTAGCATAACTTTTATATATAAAAAAATAATAATAATAATTCCATTTTGTTCTGTAGCTAGGCAGGTCAGAGTCTGAGTGTTTGTTATTGAAGGTTTCGAGCAGCTCACGTCATTTTCATAATTCATTGTTGATAATTTTGCATAAATTTTTAGGATTCTCACCAAATTCAAGGAAATCTTTGTCGAGGTTATTGCTCATCTGAGCTGCAGGATTTCAGAGTATTCCAAATATCCTTGTGTAGTGAGTAATCATAAACAGTCTGCATTAACAGCACTTATTTTCCATCATGTGTGACATTTGAGAACTCTGGAAAAAAGAAAAAAGAAAAAGGATCCAAGATTATGGCATCCATCAAAGCAAACCAAATGTCCTCCTGAGGTTATATCATGTAATCAGGTTGCTCTTGGATTCACACAATGTCACAGGGACACTTGTTTGAATAGGACAGTGTTTAATAGGACATTTTCTGTGCGTGCTACTTGGTCTCTGCTATGGACTGAATGTGTCTTCCCCAAATTTGTATGTTGAAGTCTGAATCACAATGTGATGGTATTTAGAGGTAGGGCCTTGGGGAAACGCAGCCTGTATGAGGGAGACCATTGCCCTTATAAGAAGAGACACAGAGAGGTGGCCACATTCCAGAAGACACAAAGAGAACGCGTCTCTCTGACACCCAGAGGACATGTTGATCTCAGACTCCCAGGCTCCAGAGCTGTGGGAAATCAGTGTTGGTCGCTTAAGCCCCCCAAGTCTGTGGCATCTTTATTATAGCAGCCTGGGCCAGCTGATGCAATCTGGGGCCATGAGACTCTATGGAGACAAGATGCCTGGCCGCACAGCTGTGGACTTACAGAGACAAAGGTGAGTGCTAACCTGGCAGAGACAATTCACCACCGCAGGAGGGAAGGGGGTCTGGGGAAGGCTGAACTCCACTTTGACTAGTACAGAGGCTACTGGGCGTTTCGGAGAGAGGTTGAGGGGGCAAGGATGGGTACGCGGAGCTTAGTTGGGTCCCAGAAGTGAAAAGTCGGATGAGATGGGCCAGTGCATAGGCAGTTGGGGCATCATGTCTGCTAGCTGGTGATTACCAAGGCTGGGGGCTCCATCCCCCCTCCCCTCGAGACTGGGAGCCAGGCCCCATCCCTGCTGATGGTTGTATTATAGAGGAATGGGTTTCACATTCTTGAGAAAGACACTCCTGACAGCTGTTTCCCCATGGAAATGCTAGAAAATGACCAGATTATGTAAATACTTCTCACTAAGCCCAAGCTAAAGGAATCCCTGACTCACTTTCCCCTTAGCCACATCCCCCAACCCTCCGTGGTGTGTCCACTGGGAGAAGTAAGCGTAAGCGGGGAGGGGGCAGCAGAATGGAAAGAGACAGTGGCCTTTCACGTTTGCAAATTTTGATAAAACCTATTGCTGGGGCGGCGGCGGGCGGGGGGAACACTGGTGGAGCTTCTTCAAGGTTCTGGAGGGGGTCTGTGCAAGCGGGATTCCGGGATCATTAATGTTTTGGGCAATTCTGGCTGTCGGGGTGGGTCTCAATCCCCTTCTGTCCAGGAAACCTGGAACCTTCTGTGAGCATCTGCCCCGCCCACGAAACAAGGCTTCCTGAGCTGGATTCCCCTGTGAAGAAGGGGGAAGACCGGTGGAGGTGTTTTCTCAAAATAGAGGCAAAAATCTAGGCCCTGCCTCCTGGGCTGCAGCAGGTTGACGAGGAAGGTATCCACACTCGAAGATGCTCAAAGATGCTCTGTCCGCCAGACACCACACTTCCCAGAGCCCTATTTTATTCATTCCTAAGTGACTCCTTGGAGAACTGAGAGCTGGGGATGTTCCCAGCCAAGCCGGGTCCCTGCGTGGAATCCCCCCAAGAATGCAGAGCAGGGATCGTGCAGACACGCTCCTCTACGGCCGATCGACCGCCAAGTGTCTGAGAGCAAAGGCCCACGCCTTCATCAGTCAGCAGTCGAACTCCAGAACTGGGCTTAAAAATGCTGTCATCGTGCAGGGATCCTGTCGTGTCTCTATATCCAGGCTCCATGTCCAAGGGGAGACATGGCACCTCAAAATGAAGAAACTGCATCCGGGCTAATCCGCTGAAATAACAAAGATGCTGAGGTCCCGACCTCGAACCCACATGAGTTTACACGGAAATGACAGCAAGGGGAAATTCTACTCATCACATCATTTCCTCCAAGAGCAAGGCAAGGATCTGCCCAAAGAGAAATACCGGTCTCTACCCCAGGGATCACGAACTTCTCAAATTCAATAAATGAGACGTTTTCAGCCTCGAACCCATCAGATCTCGTCTCCTGGTCTCCACTGCTTACGCACAAGTGATACAGTCATAAAACACACGGTTCTGCTCTGTTCAGTATCACATTACGGCTGTCGTATGATCTAGAAAAAAAGGTTTCATAACATTCCCAAGCAAATAAATTGTAGGAATTCTGGTTAAATGTAGTAGATTGTACACATGCCCATG
Organism: Canis aureus; assembly: GCF_053574225.1. Taxonomy (NCBI): domain Eukaryota; kingdom Metazoa; phylum Chordata; class Mammalia; order Carnivora; family Canidae; genus Canis; species Canis aureus. The sequence continues at coordinate 31,439,739 of NC_135615.1, read as the reverse complement.
TAGGTCCACTCCTTCTGGAAGTCCTCCTAAAATGACAGCAAAGTATAAAGTCCCAGAGACAGTGAATGAAGGAGACACATCGTGGGCGAGAGATGTTAACAAACCTCAGAAAGAAAACAGACGGACGGTGGACGTGAACTTAATAGATGAACAGAGAAGCTGAATCCTGAGCGGATTTTTCATGCAGAACCTGGAGAAGTTTGGGAATCAGAAGCACAAGGTGCTGCATACAGGAGGAGGGGACTCAAAACCAGGGTGGCTGGCAGTGTGAGCCCAGCGATGGGGTGTCCAGGATCCCTGCTCTCCCCCTGGTGGCTCTGGCTGTCCCCCTAGACAGACTCAGTACCGCACGGCAGGCCCCGTGCATGGCGGCAGGTAGGCTTGACTATAAAATTAAGGAATTAAGTGGAAGTGTATGAACACGACTGTGCAATCATTCTCATCTCCTCCGCCCAACTCGTCAAGATTGAAAGTGGATCATACGGCCTTCAGGCAGAAGGAAGGACAAAATTGGTCTCAGAGGAAACATTTAAAAGACCTATAATTTTTTGTATCATAGGCTCCAACAAGAAAATGAATGGGTCCACATCCAATCACATGCCTACTCCACTGTGAACACAGAGCTTTAATTTAGCTTTTTAGAGATCCATTTTTAAGCATCGATAGATAATAAAACCAGATAGATAATAAGCCAGATAGTTCAATAAAACTTCCTAGCAGAAAGCAAGAAGTAAAAAATTAAATTTGTGAAGAAAAAGCAATGGCATAAAGTAGAGGAAAACATTCAAAAAGTACAGAAAGAGAATAAAAGAACACAGGGAATCTTGATATTCAACAGGAAGCTGGATATGGAATGCAAATAAATTAGAAATGTAAAGTATCATGATTAATATAAAATAGCATGCTCTAATCAAAGCAATGGTTCATGAATCAACATACCAGCCAAACCATATGGAATTGCCACTTTGGTAATTAAAGAATAACTGCATATTTGCAATGTCCTGTGATTCGTCTTAAAAGGAGGGAAAATTGAGAATATCAGAAGGTCAGTCGTGGAGGTCCAACACTCAGCTAATAGTAGTTCCAGAAAGAGTAAAGACACATACAGGAGAGATGACGTTATTAAAGAAATATCAAGAGCTCACTGAATGATACTGCAAGATTTTCTGTCTTCAAAAGGACCAGCCTGTATTCAATGTATTGATTGAGAAATTAAGAAATAATCTGTACCGTGGCATAACATTATGAAATTTAAAAACACCAAGCATACAAAGAAGATTTTAAAATCTTCCAGAAAGATAAAAACAAAAATGGGCAACGACAAAGAAACAGGAATTGGGCTGCCATCAGACATGCCACCTGCTACCTACAGTGTAGAAGACAATGGCATAATATCCTTAAAAATCACTTTCCCATTAATTCTACGTTGGAGGAGATTAAAGACGTGTGAAACCGTGTAAGTTTTCGAACAACGTACCTGCCTCATATGCCCCTGCTCAGGTTGAGGGTGGTGTCAATCAGGTAACAGGGTAAGTGGAGAAAGAGGAAAGTCTGAAATCTCTAAGGCAGAGGAGCCCATCAAGGGGGAAGGGACTGAAGAGGACAGATGGGGATGAATCGGACACACAGGGTACAGGGGTCAGATGAGCGGACAAGACCCCCGCTGCGGGCAGGACATCCCGAGAACACACTGCAGAGCAGTGGAGGGTGGCCGTAACAGGGAGATTTTGGTGAGAAAAAGAAATCCATGCTTTTGGCCTTGAGGAGATAGTTCCCAGTAAGAGGGAGTTTTACCACTTTATCGGAGCATTTAAAGAAAATACTTAGGAGTATATGGAAAATTAAGCAAATGGTAAAAAAAATCAAAATGAAAGAACAATAAAAAATTCCAAAACAAGCAAAAATCATTTAACAAGAAAGTAGAGGCCCTTTTTTTCTTTCTTTCTTTTTTCTTTCTTTCTTTCTTTCTTTCTTTCTTTCTTTTTTTTTTTTTTTTTTTTTTTTAGCTAAGCAGTGGACGGCAGCTACATAGTCCCAGTATTACAGACACTGGCCAGTTATTTAGCTCAGAATGGTGACATAGTAGGTGGAATTCATGGAAGAGAGGAACAGAGGGCTGTGAAAAATAGCACTTTTTTTTTGTATTTTTTTGGAAAATACAGAGGAGGCTAATAAGAATAAACACTTGGAAAATTATAAGCTGTTGCCTTTCGGTGAATGTGCCCAGGGTGGTGAGATGTAGCTGAAAGGTCACCCCCGTTTGTCACAAGTCTTGTGTTAAAATCTGATCTTTAAAAAGCGTGTGCTTCACCTTGATGAGGATTTACTATAAATTTCACTCTTTGAATTCAGAACACAGAGACACAAGGAAGCCTAGTTGCTTCATGATATTTTAGGCATCAAAAATACTTTCCTTACAAAATATCAACTTTTCAATACAAAGATCAATAAACCCATGTTTGCTGTTTGACCTTGTTTTGCAGAACTGCAATATGAATACTGAGCATGGAGAATGATTTCCAAAGGATTTCTCTATGGAAAAATATAGTCTGAGACTTTGTTCCTCTTAGCAAGTCCATAGAATTGGCTCCAGATTCTTATGGACCTCTTGAAAGCTGATATGGAAAAACATCCAGGAAAATGCAAGGATATGCTGCTCCAGGTATCTGATGATAGAAAAATCATCCTTGTAGGTTTCAATCAATAATTAAACAGACGTGACTCTCTTTGAGAAGGCCAAAGCGGTGTCAATCTTCTTACTCAAGAATCTTGTGAATCCTTAGAAGAAGGACTATGTATGAAGGCAATTTTGGGGTTAATAACATTAGTGTTAGATAATAGGTGTGCGGTTAGACCTACTAGCAGTTTTTAAGCATTGAGGACAAAGTCAGTTGAAGTAGTGATGTCTTGAAGGCATCTCATTTCCCAATATGAGAGGGTTTTGGTCTGTGCTTTTTGTTGTTGCCATACAAGCTTATGACCATCGTCAACAATATATAAAATTTTATGCCAGCCTTTAACATTTTTTGCAATTAGGCCCTTTTCGCTTAAAAATCATCCCCAGGAGCTGAGTGAAGAGTGTCATGATGGAGTCCCAGAATGCCAAGCTCAAGACTGTGGGGAGCAGGGTACCTGTGAACCCGGGAAGGGGCGCTTGATACTTGCTGAGAAAAACACGGGCACTGCTCAGGGGCTTGCTCCTGTGCAGACACGACACCCGGCTACGGCCGTTACGTCCTACAAGGCAGGTGGGAAAAGCAACAGTCAAATGACAAAAACACTGGGCCGCATGTCCAATGGGCCATGGAGTGCAGGTCCTGGTAGACAAGCCCGGGGCTGGCAAATGGGGAACCTGTGAATCAGGAGAAAATATTCTGAATCTCCCCCAGTTTCCTTTTCACAGTCATTTAACAAGACCTTCTGATGTCCCGTGCTCTCTCCTATATACAGACTCAAGGTCCTCAGGCCCTCCCGGAACCTTCTCCACAGACAGTCTCAACCGTTTATACATGATTTTGACGTTCACTGTATCTGACAATTTCCCCCAAAGCGTTTGCATGGATAACCTAGGGCCATAAGGCAAGAGGCCTTGATGCCCGAGCCTGAAATACCGGCTTCCAAAAACGAGCAGAACATTGAGGCAGAGAGGAAAAGATGCAGAGAACACTGGCAGTTTGTCTGTGAAATCCTAACTGTGTGTGCTCCTGGCAGTGAGCAGCCCTAACTGAAGTTGTCGACAGAGAAATTCTAACCGTGGTAGGTGGTTCAGAGGACTGCACACAGCCTGACGTGGTGCCTTGTTAGCCAGAGGAGAATTAGGTGTGTGCGCTTAACCTTTGACATTCTAAATCAACCTGTAAAAGAAATACATCCTTTTTTAGTAATCTGTTTGACACATAACTGTAATCTGTTTATCACACAGCCCAGCTGATTGTGCCTTCACAAGGCAGCCCTTGAAATATTTGAGAACAGCTGTAATGTTTCAACGCTTCCTTCACGAGTTTTCTGCTGAACCGGATAAACATCACAAGGTCTTTTAACCATGAGTCATGTAAAATATGGTTCAGTACCTCCATTGTTCTGAAGATGTTCCCGTGGGCATTTACTGCTTGGCCATGATCCTACGTAAAGTTGTGTTCTTTTCAAGGTAAATGAGAAGTTTGGGAGGAAACTTACCCGAGAAACCGATGGCTAGCTTCCAGTCTCAGCTTCGACACATAAAGAACTTAGAAGCTACCACTCCCATTTTTACAACAAGGAAAAATCTAGACAAACTGAGAACAAATTGTTTTCTTGGGCCACTCAGAGAACCGAGGCTGCAGGGCCACCTGCCATCTTGCAATCTGGCAGGATCCAGAGGGCCACAGCCTCTGCTAATCTGGACCAGAAGCTTCCAGAGCCATAAATAGAGAGTGCCACTTAAATTATAACTTTCATGAATTGCTGAGAGGTGGGTGTGGAATAGTAAGAGGTCTCAGTGCTGGGGATGGGGGCCCACACTTTCCTGGCCATGCCTGAAGGTAACCCAGAAGATTCTCGTGGTAAAGATCCCAGAAAGATAGCCTTGTGGTTCTGGCAAGGAGAGAGGAAAAGTGGTCCGAGTGAACCCAGAACCTTCCCTTTACCAAAGGCCCACCCTTCTGGAGAAAAGACTTAGCTAGCCTCCTCAACCTCAGCTGGGGGAAGGTCTTTCTTCCACTCCAGCCCATCTAACATTTATATCTCACTCAAGGGGGTAACACAGAAACATGGTCAGGAGGTAAGGCATTGAGGAAACAGATGGGGAGCTCTACAGCCAAGAAAGGGAGAAAGGGGTCAGGGGAAGAAGAGCAATTCCACGGGAGAAACGCTCATACAGGTCACAGCACAGATATGAAGCCCAAGGGATTTTCAGGGCAGTGAAACTATTCTGGACAAGACATGTTATACTGCTGCATACATGTCATTATGCTTTCGTCAAAACCCATAAACTTTATAGCACAAAGAATAATCTATGCAATTTAAATCTATGTTTAAAATAAACCAACAGCTCGGGATGGAATGCAGAATGCGACCGAAAAGTCTAACTGAATTACACGTGCAAGAAAACATCTCATTGAATGAGGAGGAAAGAGAGGCTGATCTAAGTGACTTTTAAAGTGGGTGTTGGTCTGTAAGACTAGAGCCAACAGAAACTGAGCATAAGTCCCATAGTGTAGCCGATAAAGCTAAGCACGGGTGCCTTCCCGCTGGGAAAACCTCTATACATGCAAAGTTGAATTGAGCAGTCAAGTAAACGGATGGTAGATAGTAGGAGCCAGGTTCTCGTTTTGGGAGTGAGAGGTTAGAGAGAAGCAAGGGAAAAGTCTCGAAGTGATGCACGTGATAATTTGAGTTGCAGACAGAAGTATAAACTCATATTCGACTTGATATAGATACACATGTTTGCACAGAAAAATATTATAGATATATGCCTATACGTGGGCTAGTATACGTTCTGCCAAGTGAGAAAGCCACGAAGCAGTGACTCCCGCCAATGGCAACATATACACCTCACCCCAGATCTCAACTTCTGACCCCATTCTCCAGGAAAAAGAACGAGGCTCCTCAAAGAAATGGCCACTTCCAGGCCCGGTTCAGGAACTACACAAGATGAGCCTGAGGCATCTTTGCAGTGTCAAGAAGTAGAGAAATTAAACTAACACTAGTAATAGCAACAACCTCACAAGGAGAGGGGTATGTCGAAAGGACGCGGGAGCACCTGAGAGAGTTCCCAGTGGCCGTAGCTGGTACTGTGTGAGCAATGAAATGAACTCCCGTTGGATTATAACCCAAAATATAAAAAGAAATATCCATGAATCTCTGCTAATAGGAATCATCAAACGAATAAACTAATACATGAGGGAGAATAGGCAAATGGCCCATGCATGAGTATTTCTAATCATTTATGTAGATGCTCTGCCCTGAGAGTCAGAGCCTAACTCCCACTTCTTGGGTGTGAGCTGAATGTGGTGAGTTCCCTCCCAAAGAGGTCAGTATGCAAAGGTAGACAAAGAGAGTAACTCTGTAGCAGAGAATCCTGAAAACCTCTGTCAGCCGGGTGACCAGAGTTAACACCACCGGTGACAAGTTATTGTCAACAATGAATTGTTATAGACCTTGGTATGTGATGTGATGGAAATGGCACTTTGCCCCCAAGCTCAGACTCCCAGAAACTCATAACCCCGCTGCCATCGCAAGAGAGAAACATCAGACAAATCCCACTGGAAGCAGCTCCTACAAAATACCTAACCAGTCCTCCTGGAAACTGTCAATATTTGTCAAAAATAATTGAAGTCGAGGAAACCGTCATGGCATAAAGGAGCCTAAAGAGACATGACGACTAAACGTGAGGTAATATTCTGGAAAGAATGATGGAACAGGGAAAAAATTAGGCAGGAACTACCAAAATTTGAATTTAGGGTAAGCTGTTGTTTATAGCATGTTAATGTCATTTGTTAATTGTGACGAATATTCCACAGTAAGGTAAGATGCTACCAGTAGGGATAACTGGGTGTGGGGTATAATGGGGGTCCCTTCCATCTTCACGATGTTTCTATCAATCTAAAACTACTCCGAAAGTAAAAGTTTATTTTTTAAAAAAAACTAACGTCTGTTTTTTTTTAAATATGTACACATTTATTTGGTTTTGCATGTTAGTCATTTGACGTTTAATATATGCAAATACTTTGTGGGAGGCAGTCATGGAACATTAAAAATCACCAACTCATAGTTTTTCAGCGAGATAATATATTAACGTTTATTTGAGCCACATCTCTTGATTTTGTCAGATTAGACAAGAACTCATGATCCAGATATATATATTTCCTTTCTTTTAAAGATTTTAATTGGGGCCCCTGGGTGGCTCAGTTGGTTGAGCATCTCGCTTCAGCTTAGGTTATGATCTATCCCTCCCTCTGCCTGTTGCTTCCCCTGATTGTGCTCTTTCTCTCTGTTAATCTTAAAAAATATTTTCTTTGTTTATTTGAGAGGAAGGGTGCATGAGCAGGGGAGGCGCAGGGGGAGAAGCAGACTCCTCGCTGAGCAGGAAGCCAGATGCCGGGCTGGACCCCAGGAGCCTGAGATTATAACCTGAGCCGAAGGCAGACACTCAACCGATTGAGCCACCCAGGCATCCCAAAATATGTATTTCTAAAATTAAATCCCAATAACTCAGATGAAACTTAAGTTGGATCCCTAACAGATCTTATTCTAGCCTTTTCCAGTATGGTTTTATGTGATTTTATATGATTCATCTTTAGAATGAGTAGCTTAAGGGACTTCTCCTATTCTCTATTGTAAGATTTTTTTTCTTTTTTTTAAGCTTTTCTTGACTAAAGGCCGGCTCTTGGATGTCTCAGGATTTTGTGCCTCTATTCCCCATTCTATAAATAAGGATAACAATAGAATTGATATTTAGCAAACAGTATATTCTAAAAAAATCTATGAGAGACATTTGCTACAAAGCATTCAAATAATGAGTGAATGTATAGTTTGACTGTAAGAATATTGCTTTTAAAATAACCCATTTGAGTCTAGCAACCAGGAGAAAGGTCAGTGCACCAGTAACAACAACAACCAAAAAAAAAGTATAGAGATAATAGCTAGGAGTTTAGTTTTCTAAATGTCTTAGCATTTGAGTTTTAGCCTGGCATGAACGTTACTATTACAATTGAATGTGTACGTCTTCCACTGATCTTATTTGATGCTAAAGGTAAAAGCAAATGGCTAGGAATATACTTAACATTCCAAATCTCCACTGTAAATCTTCTTCAATAAATACAAACTGTCATATTTTCTTCCACCCAACAGAGCAAAATAAAAAAGAAGTAACCTGAGTAATTTAAAGATGTTCTTTTCCTCTTAATTTATATTTCAACATTATTTTTCTCTCTCTCTCTCTTTTTATCCATGATAATAGTTTAAAGTTAGGAATCCTTTCTGAGCTAAATAATATAAGATTAAGCCAATGTTGAGAATGGAAAGCAGACAAAGGATTTTAATTTAGCTGGCTAATTCATCATATTTTGAGAAACTATAACTACCGTTATTACCTACCTAGATGTATCACTAGTTTTTAAAATTGGAATTATACATTCAAACAAAATAAAAATACTCTGTTTACATGTGTGTATTCTATACTTTGTTTACCAAAGTGTGGTCCATGGATCAACATCATGTGGAGCCTTCTGGGAATGCACAGTCCTATTCCCTACCTGAGATCTACTGATTCAGAATTTCCATTTAACAAGATTTCCAGGTGATGTTCATGCACATTATATCCTGTACAACTATTAATATTAGGAAAATGTTTTCACCAGAATGTGCTGTGCAAAATTCAGGTTCATTTTTGAATTTGCTGCGAACTTTTTTGTTGTTTATCTGTTGTATGTCCTCCTTCCAAAATGTGAATGCAATGTAAGTGCTTAGCAGCTAAAGGCAAACGTGTCTTTCAAGATGAGAGTTCGCTTTCATCTTCCAATAAAATAGCTTCAAATGAAGCAGCGTCCCCTCCACGCCATCTTCCTCCTGGGATCTACTTTCTCTACCAGCGTTTCAAAGGTCAGCAGCTACTAACTCAGCTAACAGAAACAGTGTTGGTCTCATGTCTGGTTCTGACACACTGCAGGTTGATTCTTCTGGCTTTTATCAGTCAGAAGGGACAAAGTTATTCATATACTATGGTAACAAACAACCCCTAACCTGAAAGGCTTAAAATAGCAAGGCTTATCTCTCATTCACCTGTGTGGGTGTGGATATGGGTATGGGTGTCATCCATTTTTTTTTCTTTAATGGATAGTGCTTTTGGTGCCATATGTTGAGATTTGTGACCAAACTGAAGGTCAAGTAGATTTTGTCCAAATTTGTTATCTCAGACTCTGGGAAGTCAAAAATCCAAAATAGTTCTCCCTGAGCTAAACTCAGGTCAACAGGGCTGTGTCTCTTGCTGAAGATTTTAACAAGGATGCATACCCTTGTCTTTCCAGTTCTAGAAGCTGCCTGCCTTCCATGGCTCATGGCCCCTTCCTGTGTCTTCAAATACAGTATCAGGGCGTCTTCAAATTTGACTCCACCCTTCCCTTTTGTCTCCTTCCTCTACTTTATATTTTTAAGATTTTATTTATTTACTAGAGAGGGGGGCAGAGAGAGAGCACAAGTGGAGGATGGAAGGACAGAGGGAGAAGCAGACCCCCGCTGCAGGGAGCCTGACACAGGGCTCAATCCTAGAACCCTGGGATCATGACCTGAGCTGAAGACAGATGCTTAACCTACTGAGCCATCCAGGCGCCCCACCCTCTTCTACTTTAAAGGATCCTGGTAGTTACATTGTACAATCTAGGAGAATCGCCTTATTTTAAGGCCAACTAGCAATCTTTTTTCATCTGCAACCTTAACTTCCCCTTACCAAGTAACATAGCATATTAGCAGGTTCTGGGGATTTAGATGTGGATGTCTTTGAGGGACGAGGGAAGCATTACACTGCATCCCACATCCCCATTATGAAAAAGAACAGATTGTCCTAACAACTCAGAGTCAAGTTAAACCACATCGATATATCACAAAACACAAAGAGTTCTCAATAAAGCCAGAGACTAATTTTTCTAACATGGTTTCCACTATATGTGAAAAGTACACTTGTTTCCAACTGTCTCGGGAGATTGAAATCAACTAGCATGTAGACTTTTAGACCAATGTTTCTCCAGGTGAGCTAGTCATGAAAATATCCGAGGTACTTGTTAAAACTATAGACTCTGAGGCTCCACATTCCAGACGCTCAGGGCGAGAGATGTAGGAATCACCATTTCACAAACAAACACCATGTTTATGAGTCAACTGGAGAGAACAGAGGACTCTGTGAAAGACATGGAAGCTTTTCAAAATAAATTTCTGACAATTAGGGAAGGAAGCCTTGCACCTGCAGATCCGATTCTGCATGATGGGTGGCAGCCAAAACACTGGTTAGTCAGACACTGGTGTGTTTGTCAGGACTGCAAATACTTGCCTCTCACGTGATAGAACAACTGGCTTTAACAACAGGTATGTGTGGTCCCAGGGCAGGACAATTTTCACAACCAAAGGCAGTTTTAAGGTAAAGCTGACTACTCATTGAGCTCTTACGTGATGTGAGCCCATCTTCAAATGAGGTATGAGCATTAGCACCCCTGGTCTCCTAAGAACAAAGTGAGATGAACGCTGGTACTATCCCCATTGTACGTATGAAAAAACATAGGGATGTAGAGACTACACTCTTTCTCAAAGTCACACATCCTCTAAGGCATACAGACAAGATTCCACCCCAGGAAATGTATTCCAGAGCCCAGGACCGGAAGCCTGCTCATGTATATACAGCCTCTGAGCAAAGGCCATGTAAGGTTTCAGAGTTTCAAACTAAACCAGACTTCTATCTAAAACTTTACTTACCAGTCTATTGATTTAGGAAGACACAGAGTGAAGACAATAGAACATCAAGAAATGGCTGCCAGGGGCTCCTGAGTGGCTCAGTCTGTTAAGCGTCAGGCTCTTGGTTTTTGGCTCAGGTCATGATCTCATGATTGTGGAATCGACCCCCACATTGGGCTCTGTGCTCAGTGCAGAGTCGGCTTTAGATTCTCTCTTCCTCTTCTTCTCATTCACTCTCTCTCTCTCTGTCTCAAATAAATAAAATCTTAAAAAAAAAAAAAGAAGGGGGAACCCTGGGTGGCGCAGCGGTTTAGCGCCTGCCTTTGGCCCAGGGCGCGATCCTGGAGACCCAGGATCGAATCCCATGTCGGGCTCCCGGTGCATGCAGCCTGCTTCTCCCTCTGCCTGTGTCTCTGCCTCTCTATCTGTGTGTGTGACTATCATAAATAAATAAAAATTAAAAAAATTTTTTTTAAATAAAAAAATAAAAAAAGAAGGAAAAAAGAAAAGAAAGAAAGAAAGAAAGAAAGAAAGAAAGAAAGAAAGAAAGAAGAAAGAAAGAAAGAGGCCGCCAAACATTCCTTTTAAAAATTCCATCATCCTTAGGCCAAACTGGGAGACCTCCAATTAAAGCCAAATCATCAAGTATCAAACATGATTTGATACTTAGGGAGGTAGGGAGGTATTACAGAAATACCAGGCATTAAGCTTATGCAAACCAAACATGAGCTTGCAAATTATCCAGTATCGGTTCTTAAAAACACAGCAATTTTGAAATTATTCTACATTTCTCATATGAAATTATTCTACATTTCTCATACGTAGCCACATGAGCTTTTATTTTAAAAATCTATAAAAATACTGAAATACTGAAATGGAGAACAACTGGCCCGAGAACAGTTTGCAGTCTGCTCTTACTTGTCCTAGATACGCAGACGGTATCAGAGACTATTACAATTACCAGAACATGCCAGGCCATCTTACTCATGTGGACTCACAGTCTGGACACAGGGGCCAGGGAGCAGAGGAGCCTGGCCCGTAGAGCACGGAATGATTGCTAGCACTGAATGTCCCCTCCCAGATCCAGAAAGGACAGGATCGAGATGCGGAAGGAATGGGAGATGTTACAGTGGGAGCAAAAGTGTCTTATGCAAACTTCGGTCAAAATGCGCCTCTCTGAGCTGGGCATATGCTACATGCGTGGTCCCTCCAGCATTTTACATCTGTGACATATTCCAAGATTGTGTGATCTCGACTCGGCCTTTGTCCTGTATTTCTCACCCAATCCCCAAATTACCACACACATTATAAAGTTCAGACACCAATCATGTTTTCCTCTCACTTCCCTCCTCTGTCCCTCCTTCCCTCCTTCCTTCCATAAATGTTTTCTCCCCCTTTATTTCCTCTGCATTTTAGTTTGGGGAGTTTCACTCATATATCTTCAAGTTGAGTGAGTCTCTCTCCAACCACATCTACTCTGCTAAGGAACCCATCAAATGGTTTCCCCTCCCAGCTTGCCTCATCCATCTCCACTTGCATGTTGCCACTTTTTCCCAATGCATTAATCACAATTCCTTTAAATAATTCCAAAATCTGTGTCAAATTGAAGTGATGACATCATCAGATACTTCTGTTATCTTTCCAGATTGCACATTTTCTCACCTTTTATTGTGCCTTTTGATTTTGTTTTTTTGTTTTTGTTTTTTTTTTTTTTTTTCATTGAAAGCCAGACATGACCTACTGCTTGATAAGAACCAGAGGTAGAGACCCTTCATGTGACATCCAGGCTGTGTTTGACATTTATTGCAGCTGAACATGCCAGAGGCTTTAAAACTTTCCAGTACCATCTCCCGTGACATCGCTGGGGCTTCTCTAAGAGTTCTTCCTTAGAGCCTGAGTCCCACAGCTCTCCCCAATATAAGCTACTGTCATTACACGTGGTGGTGGGACTCAGGAGACAAGAGGTACTCTAGTACCACGTGATGAAGTCACACTGTCTCTGTGAGCCTGTGTCCCTGGGCTGCGACCTTACGGTACTGGCCTCTCCATTAGGTCAGAGCCCCGAGAAGCCACTGTTATTGAGGATAGGTGGGAGGTAGAGAATTACCCCATTAATCCATGTCTGATTTCAGTAAAGAGTTAACAAATGATTTTTATATAATTCTAAAAAACAAAACTATCCAACGACCCTAACGAGATTTCCAAAACAATTATTTTGAAGGTAAATGAATGGAACTCAGGTGTAGAGAGGATTTGAAGCCAGCAGATAAAAAGGCATGAAAGATGGTCTTCAAAGTTCACCGTTTCTGAAATACAAGGCAAAATAATTTGTATTTTGACATTGAGCTCCAGTAAGGGAGCTTATGCATGTAAATATGCGTGTGTATTTTAGAAACCCTTATTAAGATTTTAATTTGCTGTCAAGGGCAACTTGTCATATGAAGAGGAAACTATTTTATGATTCATTTGCCAAGTGTGACTGTACAGCTGAGATTAATTTAATCTGAGCCTTCGTGCATTGGTATTCTAAAGGAATCTGAAGCAGAGGAAAGTACTTGGTTTTGTTTTACTTTCATAAGGAAGGAAATGTTTTTTCTGCGCTCTGTGTTGGTGATTACAACGGCTGGTGGATTAAATGGTTTTGTAGTTAAACACAAATATGGATTAGGAGTGAAAGCCATTGCCAAGATGTATGTTGTCCCGCAGGTGTTTGCTCGAACGACACCCGGTCTCGAAAGGGGGAGGCCGGACCATTTACCCCGGAAAAGAAATGTTTACCTCAAGCAGCAATTGACATTTCTAGCTTCTTGCATGAATGTCAAGCACCATTTCAAACAACTTTTCCACCCCAGCCCGCTTCGTGGGCCTAGGGCCCCAGGCCAACATCAGATGGGTAAACCCTGGTTGGTGGCTTACCTTCACGTCCCAGAAACTCCTCCTCGTGGTGGTAAACACCATCCCCACATTCGTAAGGAGCCAGGTGTGCTCAGAGCTGCAGGGAGCCACGGGGACTGTAGGAGCAGGGAAGGGCTGCGGTGTGGACGGGCCCCTTGGTTCTGCAGTCACTGAGTGAGTTCCAAGCCATCCCACTGAAACCACGAGCTCTCTGGACCAGGCACCATCCAGAGTCTCCAGCATCAACACTGACCTCTGACCCATGAGTGCACTGCCTCACTGCCATGCACCAGCTCACTGCTGCTGCTGAGGGCCCTGACCTCTGACCCCTGAGTGCACTGTCTCACTGCCGTGCACCGCTGCTGCTGAGGATACAGCTCAAGAGACAGCGGCCACCACGCACTGCCCAGCTCTTCCCACCCACTGCACTCGCTGCCTTCTCCTTCTCCTGCCCCCACTGGCACATCACCTGCCACCAGGGCAAACCACAGGCCTCAGCCTCACCCTCTCCTCCACTCCAGTGATGGTAAGTTCCACAGCACCTCTCACCTTAACCACTACACCAATGGCTCCAGAAAGTCTCCGCCCTCATCTCCCCACCCGCCCCCTTCCCCTGTCCCCACACCGAGTCTGCGGAGTCAGACTGTGCACATGCATGCGCACACACAGCTGTTCACCAATAACTATAATTATTATTACTGACAGTCTCTCACTTGCCAGACAGTCCATGAACGCTTTACCCTAGACAGCTCCTGCTGCGCTCGGGTTATTTACATTTAGATTACATTTCAGCATCACCATTATATGGACATACATCCTGACTCCTCTCAGATGCAGGCCTCTGAAAGGTAGCAATTGTGACTTACTGTATATAATAGGCCCAGAACAAATACAATACGTATTTTTGAGCCTCTACGATAATCCAGAAGAGGACAACTGAGAAGACCCACAGGACAATACGTAGTAAATGCTGCATTTCCTGCAGTGACTGGGTGATACGGTTGCTCACAGGAGTGAATGGGTGGACTTTACAGGAGCAGCAAACCTGGTGGCAGGCAGGGTGAGCCCATCTTGGGATCTTATTCACGGGGCTAGAGACTCTGGTGTCCTGGAAACTAGTGCAGCGAGCATAACAGCCACCAACCTCAGCTCAGAGTCAGAACAGTGATATACCTGTGATTACTTATCTAGAATATACAAATAATTCTTACAACTCGATGAAACAAAGACAAGCAAGCCACTAAGACATGGGCGAAGGGCTTGAGTAGTGAATGGCCAATAAGTACATGAAAAAGATGCTCAGGGCCCTTCGTAACCAGAAACGTGCAAGTTAAAATCATAATTAGATGTCATTTTGTAGCCAATATAATGTCTGAAATAAAAAAAGTCAAACACTATCCCGTGTTGCTGAGGACGTAACGCTACTGAGTAGCTCGTACAGTGCTGCTGGGAATTTAAAATTATGGCCCAGCAATTCCACACATAGGTGTCTAAACCCAAAAGAAATAAAATGTACTTCTGGGGAAAAAACTTGTATATGGCAAGACTTGGAATAACCCCAACCTGAAAACAGCCCAGTGATCTATCTATTGGCAAATGGATGAAGAGATGGCAGCGTACTCGTGCCATCGAGCGCTAGTGAGCAAAGAAGGAGCAGGTGACACAAACTCACACCAACATGGATCAACGACAAACACATGCGGAGAAATGTAAGGGGGGGCACTGTGTGAGCTGCTCTGTTCTGCCTCCACGGCTCCCCTGACCTGAGCTGTGGGGACAGAGAGAGGAGAGTGGCTACCCCAAGTGGAGATAGAGAAAGCTCTGGTAAAGTGGGGATAATGCTCGGGGTGCTGTGCACCCACAACATGTCTGTTTCCATATATTGTGTGTACGTAGGAGACCTCGTAATGTTGGCAAACATGGAATAAAACACCACGTTGTGTTCTATTCCGCTCCAAGGGAAAACGTCAAGCTTGCTCAATTTTTCTTTTTTTTTTTTAAGATTTCATTTATTTATTCACGAGAGACACACAGAGAGAGGCAGAGACACAGGCAGAGGGAGAAGCAGGCTCCATGCAGGGGAACCCGATGTGGGACTTGATCCTGGGACCCCAGGATCACGCCCTGGGCAAAAGGGAGACGCTCAACCACTGAGCCCCGCCCCCCCCCAAGGCGTCCCTTGCTCAATTTTTCTGAGACATTTTCTGAACAATGAGCCCACCCTGCCCTACATGCTGAGCTTCAGACATGTGGCCATGAGGGATGATCAAAGGTATTTGCAGAACCCGTCCCCTGGTGTGCGCCCATCTATGATGGAACGGAATTCATAAATGCACTGAAACTCAAGCTTTCCTGCCTTGGGGCTCCTATTGACAAGGCAGCAACTCTTGAAAAGGCCACAGGAAATAAAATGTCCTGTCCAGACACCGCTAAAACTTTGAGAACATGGTAGCTTCAGAGTAGACTGACCATTTGCTCGTATGTCTAACGTTTGCCAAGTGGTCGATTAACCGCATATTATTGTAAGGAAGCCGGAGAACCTCTACGTAAGGCACACAGAGCTTTCTATGAAAACGTGTATCCAACAAGTACTTTTAATTACAAAGAGGATCACAGTGGAGCCTGGGATTGCATGTGTTTTAAGGACCCACAGAAAACTAGATGCTAGAGATACCTGCTAGTTTTCCTCCAAGCTCACCTAGAGAATCCGTGACGTAACTTGGCAAATGTATGTGTGCGGTAAGAAAAAAAATGCTGCTATTGGAGTAAATGAGACTTGGTTATATCAGAATGTTCATGGAACGTTCAAATACTCAAGTGAATAAAACTGTCTATAGACGGCAATCTATTTTTTTAGCTTTCAACAGATTATTTATTTTTATTTTTCATGGTTTTTTTTTAATTGGAGTTTGATTTGACAACATATACCATAACCCCCCAGTGCTCATCCCGTCAAGTGCCTCCCTCAGTGCCCGTCATCCAGTCGCCCTGTCCCCCCGCCCACCTCCCCTTCCACAACCTTGTTCGTTTCCCAGAGTTAGGAGTCTAACGAGGATAATCTTTTGTTTCCGCAGAGACACAGATGAATAAATGATGGTTCGCAGGGATTTTGTTCACTTACGCACTCCAGTTTTCTAAACCTAAAAATGCCTTGGGCGAAGCGAAAGAGAAGCCGCCTGTCATGGTGCTGCCACAAGCAAACACCAAGAGCCTATTACTTCGAATGCTGCTCAGCATATGGGCTGTAAAGTTTTTAAAAGGCGGTGGCCTTGAAAGGATTCTCCTACGTTGCCAAGCCGGCTCTCCAGGTTAGGCCTGGGGGTCAGCCTTTCCCTGCAAGAGAGGGTTCCCACGGGTCAGGGGGCCGGGCGCACTGGGCTCTCCAGGGCCTGGCCTCCTCTGTGCTTCCATCTCTGCTGGGCACTTGGCTCCTCTCCAGTGTCCCTCGGCCACTCTGGTGCCCCAGCCACGTGAGCCACCTGAATGTCCCTTCTGCTCTCCACCCCCGCCCCCCAGCTCCTCTCCTGCTTCCTCCTGCCCTGCAGTCCCAGGAGTGGTGGGCTCCTGACCCCAAGTCCCCTGTTTAACTCCCCCAGGCCAGGTTCTGAGGGTCTCTTTCCTAGAGCCCCCTTCTGAGCCGTGCGGATGCATGACCCCCGGGCCCTCGCAGGGACAGGGACAAAGCAAACACACAGTCTTGTCACATCAGCCAACCAGTGAAGGTGGTAGGGCAGCTCGTTGGTGTTCATTCTGCACCTCCACTTGTTCTGGAAGGTGATAGAAGCCTTTCTGGGGCCCAGGGTTTGTCCTCCTCCCGTCGGGGCTCCCTGTCCCCCATGTGCTCCCCTTTGTGCAGCGCGCTCGGCTGGCTCCGCAGGGCTCCTTGCACGGGGGATGCCACAGTTCATGCAAAACCTAATGAAAACATTGCTCCATCCTGGGTGAAGTGCCTTCGGTGCCAAAGAGAAGGGATTTTCAACTGTAACCGTGCTGTCACGCGCCTCTGTTCCCTTAGACAATTCCAATTAAGCCTCATGGCCTCAGTCCCCCGTTTGTAAAATGAGGGACTGAACACCATGATCGCAGGGGTCCCTAGGAGTGTGCATTCGCAGATGAGACAGCCAAGGCCGCCCTAGCCTATAGTTGGGAAATACATGATGCAACGCAGGGTTTGAATGTCTTGTGCCATCCAGAAATTCAATCTCATGAATCAATTATATTAGCAAATGTGACAACATAAGAAGACATAAAGCCTGCAGGTCGCAAATTGAATTGGCTAACGCTAAAAGGGAAAGTTATCGACCCACACAACTAAAAGGTGAGAGGAATTCCAAGGTTCAGGGCAGCCTCTCTGGGGCTGGCCGGTGCTCACCCCCCACTCCCCATGCCCAGTCTGACTTCTCCTCAGTAGCAGGATCTGCGGCCCCCCTCCAAGCCTGCAGCCCCAATCATCAGATAAAGTCCTAAGCATCATTCTGATGGGGACTTAATGGGACTGATTGCTCAGATCCCTAAAAACAATCCATTTGCCCCCCGCCACCCCCGCCCCAAGGCTGGAGGCAGGAGGCTGGGATGCCTAGCTGCTCCTGGGACACACTGAATTCGAGGGTTGTGGAAATCCTCGAACAGAAATCTGGGTGCTTTTATGAAAAAGAGAATTAGAGCGTAAGAAGGCCCCAAAGAGAGTGTCACTCCAGGTAAGCCCTGGAGAGCTATTTCTTTCAAAGTGGAGGGCTAGCAGGTGTGCAATGACGGCCCACAGAGCTGCGCCTCAATTCCTGACGCCTGTCTTCAGAGTCACAGGCCCACCTACGGCTGAAGGCGGATTTTCCACATCGCTGCCCCACTATTCCTTCAACTCAGCGGGTCCAAGAAAGAGCGCGCCCTGTGGCCTGTAGGCACTGGGGCGGAAGGCTCGGCTCGGTCCCTGTGGCAGGTCCTTCTCTCGGTGGCTGGGATTTTTTTTTTTAATAAATTTATTTTTTATTGGTGTTCAATTTGCCAACATACAGAATAACACCCAGTGCTCATCCCGTCAAGTGCCCCCCTCAGTGCCCATCACCCATTCACCCCCACCCGCCGCCCTCCTCCCCTTCCACCACCCCTAGTTTGTTTCCCAGAGTTAGGAGTCTTTATGTTCTGTCTCCCTTTCTGACATTTCCCACACATTTCTTCTCCCTTCCCTTCTATTCCCTTTCACTATTATTTATATTCCCCAAATGAATGAGACTATATAATGTCTGTCCTTCTCCAATTGACTTATATCACTCAGCATAATACCCTCCAGTTCCATCCAAGTTGAAGCAAATGGTGGGTATTTGTCATTTCTAATGGCTGAGGAATATTCTATTGTATACATGGACTACAGCTTCTTTATCCATTCATCTTTTGATGGACACCGAGGCTCCTTCCACAGTTTGGCTATTGTGGACATTGCTGCTAGAAACATCGGGGTGCAGGTGTCCCGGCGTTTCATTGCATCTGCATCTTTGGAGTAAATCCCCAGCAGTGCGATTGCTGGGTCGTAGGGCAGGTCTATTTTTAACTCTTTGAGGAACCTCCACACAGTTTTCCAGAGTGGCTGCACCAGTTCACATTCCCACCAACAGTGTAAGAGGGTTCCCTTTTCTCCGCATCCTCTCCAACATTTGTTGTTTCCTGCCTTGTTAATTTTCCCCATTCTCACTGGTGTGAGGTGGTATCTCATTGTGGTTTTGATTTGTATTTCCCTGATGGCAAGTGATGCAGAGCATTTTCTCATGTGCATGTTGGCCATGTCTATGTCTTCCTCTGGGAGATTTCTCTTCATGTCTTTTGCCCATTTCATGATTGGGTTGTTTGTTTCTTTGGTATTGAGTTTAATAAGTTCTTTATAGATCTTGGAAACTAGCCCTTTATCTGATACGTCATTTGCAAATATCTTCTCCCATTCTGTAGGTTGTCTTTTAGTTTTGTTGACTGTATCCTTTGCTGTGCAAAAGCTTCTTATCTTGATGAAGTCCCAATAGTTCATTTTTGCTCTTGTTTCTTTTGCCTTCGTAGATGTATCTTGCAAGAAGTTACTGTGGCTGAGTTCAAAAAGGGTGTTGCCTGTGTTCTCCTCTAGGATTTTGATGGACTCTTGTCTCACATTTAGATCTTTCATCCATTTTGAGTTTATCTTTGTGTATGGTGAAAGAGAGTGGTCTAGTTTCATTCTTCTGCATGTGGATGTCCAATTTTCCCAGCACCATTTATTGAAGAGACTGTCTTTCTTCCAATGGATAGTCTTTCCTCCTTTATCGAATATTAGTTGACCATAAAGTTCAGGGTCCACTTCTGGGTTCTCTATTCTGTTCCATTGATCTATGTGTCTGTTTTTGTGCCAGGACCACACTGTCTTGATGACCACAGCTTTGTAGTACAACCTGAAATCTGGCATTGTGATGTCCCCAGATATGGTTTTCTTTTTTAAAATTCCCCTGGCTATTCGGGGTCTTTTCTGATTCCACACAAATCTTAAAATAATTTGTTCTAACTCTCTGAAGAAAGTCCATGGTATTTTGATAGGGATTGCATTAAACGTGTAAATTGCCCTGGGTAACATTGACATTTTCACAATATTAATTCTGCCAATCCATGAGCATGGAATATTTTTCCATCTCTTTGTGTCTTCCTCAATTTCTTTCAGAAGTGTTCTATAGTTTTTAGGGTATAGATCCTTTACATCTTTGGTGAGGTTTATTCCTAGGCATCTTATGCTTTGGGGTGCAATTGTAAATGGGATTGACTCCTTAATTTCTCTTTCTTCAGTCTCATTGTTAGTGTATAGAAATGCCATTGATTTCTGAGCATTGATTTTGTATCCTGCCATGCTACCGAATTGCTGTATGAGTTCTAGCAATCTTGGGGTGGAGGCTTTTGGGTTTTCTATGTAGAGTATCATGTCATCGGCGAAGAGGGAGAGTTTGACTTCTTCTTTGCCAATTTGAATGTCTTTCATTTCTTTTTGTTGTCTGATTGCTGAGGCTAGGACTTCCAGTACTATGTTGAATAGCAGTGGTGAGAGTGGACATCCCTGTCTTGTTCCTGATCTTAGGGGAAAGGCTCCCAGTGCTTCCCCATTGAGAATGATATTTGCTGTGGGCTTTTCGTAGATGGCTTTTAAGATGTCGAGGAATGTTCCCTCTATCCCTACACTCTGAAGAGTTTTGATCAGGAATGGATGCTGTATTTTGTCAAATGCTTTCTCTGCATCTAATGAGAGGATCATATGGTTCTTGGTTTTTCTCTTGCTGATATGATGAATCACATTGATTGTTTTATGAGTGTTGAACCAGCCTTGTGTCCCGGGGATAAATCCTACTTGGTCATGTAGAACTGTGGAACAGATCAACAAAACCAGGAGTTGGTTCTTTGAAAGAATTAATAAGATACATAAACCATTAGCCAGCCTTATTAAAAAGAAGAGAGAGAAGACTCAAATTAATAAAATCATGAATGAGAAAGGAGAGATCACTACCAACACCAAGGAAATACAAACGATTTTAAAAACATATTATGAACAGCTATACGCCAATAAATTAGGCAATCTAGAAGAAATGGACGCATTCCTGGAAAGCCACAAACTACCAAAACTGGAACAGGAAGAAATAGAAAACCTGAACAGGCCAATAACCAGGGAGGAAATTGAAGCAGTCATCAAAAACCTCCCAAGACACAAAAGTCCAGGGCCAGATGGCTTCCCAGGGGAATTCTATCAAACGTTTAAAGAAGAAACCATACCTATTCTCCTAAAGCTGTTTGGAAAGATAGAAAGAGATGGAGTACTTCCAAATTCATTCTATGAGGCCAGCGTCACCTTAATTCCAAAACCAGACAAAGACCCCAGCAAAAAGGAGAATTACAGACCAATATTCCTGATGAACATGGATGCAAAAATTCTCAACAAGATACTAGCCAATAGGATCCAACAGTACATGAAGAAAATTATTCACCATGGCTGGGATTTAGAACCCTGAGATTGACTTGGATTTCCCTGTTTGTGCTCAGTCCACACTCTCGCGAGGACCAAGTTCTATGGTTCTGCCTTCCGCCTGGAAACCCGCAAACAAGTCTCAGGCAAGGTTCAGACAAGTCAAATGTCTTCATCTGTCTTTCTCTAGGAAACATCCATCATGAGGGTGGAATCTTAGAACCTACTCCAGTGATATGACGTCCTCTAGAACCTACTCTAGAACCTACTCTAGTAGGTTCTCTAGAACCTACTCCAGTGATATGACCTCCAGTGATAATACAGTTTATTTTCTTTTTTTTTTTTTTGATAATACAGTTTCAATGATGATGATGTTGGTCATGAAAGCAAACTCCTCCATTTCTGCTAGCTTTTTTCCATCCTACATCCCCAGAGTTCTTCTCCCCAGATGGCTGGCTACACATTGAGATCATCTCAATTACATCCCAAGTTCTCCAGAGGAATGTAGTAACTTTACACTTTATGGCCCATGAGAACTAAGAAGGCCAAGTTCAAGTGGCCATTCTTCACTGTTCAAGGATCTTTTATTAGTTTCTTTTTCCAGCTCATAATGTCTATGATAGTAAGCTAAGCTCTAAACTGTAAGTAACCAAAACAGAAATTCAAAATTTTCCAAACACAAGTTTCAAAAATGCAAAAACAAGATCTGAGGACAGGAAATCGGATCTTTTTTAAACAACAATTTCTTCTCCAGCTATCTGAATGAAAGTCAAGAGGAAATAGCCTGAATAAAATTGTGTTTTGAACATTATGATTAGCTACTCTATTAGCTTCCTAGGGCTGCAGTGACAAATTACCACAAACATAGCTCACAATGACAAAAACATATTCTCTAACAATTTGGGGGAGCCCAGAAGTCCAAAATCAAGGTGTCAGAAGGATGGGGTCCTTCTGGACGCTCTGAGGGAAGGTCTGGTCCATGCGTGTCCCCTAGTTTCCGGTGACTCAACAAAGCATGGCTTTCCTTGGCTTGTGGCTGCAACACTCCAATCTGTGCTTATGGACTTACCCTCTGTCTGTGTGTCTCCTCTTCCTCCTACAAGACACACGTCATTGGATTTAGGAACCTTTCTAATACATGGTGATTTCACCTTCAGATCCTTCCCATAATCACATCTGCAAAGACCGTATTGCAAGTTCACATTCTGAGGTTCCCTGTGGACTTACCTTGTAGGGGCCACCATCCTAGAAAATCGTAAACAGATTTTTCTAAGTAAAATAGCCTTGGTTTTCATAAAGAGAGAAAAAGTAACTTCAGGGAAAATCACAAATAGATTGTACTTATATAATCAGAATGAAAAGAGGAGAAATAAAAATATCTAATTGTGATAAATTCTGTTTAATGTTTTGCATATATATTATAATATATATAATAATATAATATATATATAATAACTGCTCTTTAACTTAATTTTTTTTTACTTACCCTACTGTACATGATGAAATTCTACTTAGGAGGAAATAGCCTGAATAAAATTCTCAAGACTAGTAGACTTTCTTACTTCTGTAGCTATATACATGCAAACACATGCATGTATAAATAAAAAATGCCAGTTAGCCACAAGAATCTAAGTTTGGGGTTTAAAAGTAATCCCCACCTGGGATGGCAACACTGAATCTAGAAAGAAGACCCTCTCTAGCGTTGATAACTGAAGTGACTTCATAACCCTATAGATTTGTGTTGAGAACTAGCTCAGTTAGTGATGTTCTGTGTTGGATTTCGTACTGGATTTGAGGCCTCCCAGATCCATCAGGAAGGATGTGTCATTCTACTCTCCTAGGCTGGATTTCAGCAGATACCTCACTGTGGAAGCTCATGCTGAGGAGCACCTGGTTTACCGGACGATTGAGGCACACCACCTTCACGAGATCATTCTATTACTCAAGCAACAGTTTATTTATAGAAGCTAGAGTTTCTGTAGATGTCTAATGTTTATAAGCAATGTACTTTCTCCATAAAAAGTACATGGCTGCTTGTCCTTTTGGTGGGTTTGGAAACTCACTGAGTAGTGAATTGTGGTAAATACCATAATCTCTTTGTCATTTAATTGTGAATACTGTATGCTCACGAAAGCTACTGCTGGAGTTTGGTTTATTTGGTGGTTAAGAATCAGGGTTTAAAGTTACTCACTCACCTTTTCCCATTCAAGAGCTGAAAGGGTTGAGGTGGATAAGAAGGTAAAGCACCTTTTACACTCACGATCCTCTAGAATATACCAGGTACCAGAGAGATGTTGGACTTCTCACTCACTCATGTGCTTTCTCAATTTTCCTCTTCCTACACCCACTGATGACAGACAGGTCAGAACCTTTTAGTATTTGTACCAGGGGGGAGGACGAGGGGTTCTGAAGTCAGATCTTACCTAACTAGTCAGTAACCTGAAGCTCAGAATAAGAAAGAAAGAAGACTAAATAAGTGACATAGGCAGAAAGAGTACTTACCAGAACAATAAAAGATTTTCTAGCTCAACAAATGCATTAAGAACGTATTTTGAAAAAAAAAACAAAAACAAAAACAAAAAACTAAAGTCAACCCAAAAGCATTATCTTTATACTATAGGATAAAATGATAAAACTAGGAAAAAAAGATACTCAAATATACGGTTGACTAGAACATTGAAGAAAAATGAGCAAATACACATAAAAATATTAGTTTCAAATTCTGAAACTACAAGTTTGTCACCAGAAGTATACACCGAGAGACAGCCTGGTGCATGAAATGCTCCATAAACCAGTACCTCTCAGTGTCTTGAGTTACTACATCTATCATCTCAGGGATATTACCAGTATTATTTCTGTTTTAACGGCCAATTAATAAAATGTTTGCACCATTTAAAAATACATGGAATATAAGACTCTTAACTCCAGGAAGCCAACTGAAGTTTGCTGGAAGGGAGAGAGTGGGGAGTGGGGTAAGTGGATGATGAACATTAAGGAGGGCACGTGATGAGATGAGCACTGGGTGTTACATGCAACGGACGAATTGTTGAACTGTACCTCTGAAACTAATGATGTACTATATTTGGCTAATTTAATTTAAATTAAAAAAGGAAACACTGACTACAAAAAAAATACATGGAATATATTTACATGTAATCGATGTGGTTCACACACACACACACACACACACACACACAAAGCTACAAGACTGTATGTAGCTTGGGATTACATTTACTTCTATTTACCGGTAATGAAACCAAAGTTCACATGAGAGCATATGACTTGAGCTAAGAAGTGTCAAAGCCTCAGTTCCAACAGTTGACAGTAAATTTTGTGGGTTTGTCATAGTACCAGTAAGAATGCTGTTGCCACCCAACTAAACCACATTTTCTGGCAGCCTGTGTCGTAGGAAATATTTGAATCCCCATTTGTCCAACTTGTTTGTCTGTCTCTCAATTGATTCCCAGTGCAGAGTAAGAATGAGAAAATGTTGAGTGTCACCACACAGAACAAGTGTGAGGTTGGGCATCTCAACATAGGAACTCCAAGAAATGAGCTAATACTCAGGTATTACATGAATGTCGATCTCCAAGTTACTCAGATGCCCTCTGGACTTGTTATATTATTGATTGATACAGATTTTTAAAAAAACAATTGCGTGCTAGACTTTATACTATTTTGGGAGATCTCTTTACAGCCTCTAAGTACTTGGATCATTTTATTTGACTCTTATAACAAATAAAATTTGTTGAGGTTGGCAACGCTGCTCTATTTTATCCTCAAGTTCGTGGACTCTAACATAGGTGATTTGACCAATTTTGCACAATGAGTTAATGAAGAACCAGGCTGAGATACTGTATTTTTCAAACATCCACCACATTACAGCTAACCCTCTGTTCTCTATCACCCACCCTGTTTTCTTCTGAGTTAAAATCATCAGTTTATTTCCCTTAAACAACAGAGTTCCTCTACAGTTTGCCTACCATGCAGGGAGGGGCAGTCAATACTAAGGTCTGCTTCCCTTCTGGGAATCTCCTTACCCTACTATGGAATCCATTTGTTTGAGTATTTACCCATTTAATCAATATTAATTGAGAACCCAGTATGTTATAGGTGAAAACAAGTTTTCATGGATTATACAAACATATGCACAGACAGCCTCTGTGTAAATGGAGCTGCAGAGCAGTGGTACCTGGGACGAGAGGAGTGCACAGGGGGCGTCAGCTCAGACACAAAATAGGAAAGTCTGCAGGATCCAATATGCAGTTAATGCAGAAGGAGGACTATGAGTTCTCCGTGCAGAGTCAGGGAGTCTGTTCCACGCCGAGAAAACAGAAATTAAACCCAAAGGCAGGGACGTCATGGAGCTCCGTGAAGTCACTTACACACTCAGGTCCTCCCGGCGATATTATTAAAATAGTGTTCAGGGCAAGGGTTCTTACTTTGTGTTATATAATCTTCTCCGTGACAGCGTGACAAGGCCTATTAGATTCCTCAAAAAATTATTTTAAGTGCAAATCATAAAATATAGAAGACTACAAGGGACACAATGTATGAATAGAGTTACCAAATTATGAACTACAAAAACAAGGCGTTTTGTGAAATTGTAGTAGTGTTATGGGCTGGATGTCAGTGTTCACGCCCACTCTGCCCCCACCAACAAAATTCATCCATTGAAGCTTTAACCCCCAGTCTGTCTATATTTGGGGTATAGAAGTAACTAAGGTTAAATGAGGTCATAGGGTGGACGGTGGAGCCCTGATTCCATAGGACTAGTGTCCTTACAGGGAGACACATCAGAGCGCTGGCTCATTTTCTCCTGCTCTCTCTCTCTCTCTCTCTCTCTCTCTGCATGTACTTACCAAGGAAAGTCCCCTCGAGCACAGAAGCAAGAAAGCAACCATCTGTGAGCCAGGAAGAGAGGCGTCACCAAAAGCCACATGAGCTACACCCTGTTCTGGGACCTCCAGCCTCCCGAGCTGGGGAAGAGCCCTCAAGTCTGTGCTATTTTGTTATGGTCGCTGGAGCACAGTATCCACGCAGTAGTGTCTATGTGTCCCTAGAAGATAGCCAATACACAGTCCAGGAAAGGACCCACTAGCACCATCACCTGCAGTGGCGATGAGCATGGACAAGGTGCTCGTTCTCAGATGTCACTGCTTACCATGGTAAAGCACGAAGCCATCCACGGTCACCATTGGTGACTGGGACAGAGGTGTCGTTGATGCCATTGTGGGCTTTTTCTAAATCCTACACACAGGAAGTGGTTAAGTGTCTGGGAAGTTTGTGAAAAGAAAATTATAACCGTTTTTCCACAACTGGTTCATGGAAATCTAGGGTAAGCACCTGTGCCCTGGAGACCTGTCCTAATTGGCAGTTTGGAGGCCAGGTCACAGCCATGTCCACGTCCCACGTTGGGAGGGACAAGAAAGCCCAGAGCAGTGAGCTGTGATGTTAGTCATTCCTGCCCCATCCTGGCAGCCTGCACACAGGACGGGGATGAAAGGACCCTGGGGAACGTGGTCTGTGCCTGAGGAGCCACGTACGTGCCCAGTAAAGCTTACCTGCCCGTGGAGCATGGCCAACCCGACATGAACTCTCGGGGCGCCCCTTCATCCATCACGGGGAGGAGGGATGGGAGTCTTGAAGCTTTTCTTGCAGGTTCTCCTTGCTTCTTACCCACACTGCCTGCCCTCCCCACGGGCTCCGCATACCACAGGGAAATTCAGCTTTTCCTAAGATGATGTGTAACCAGAAGACCCCAGTATTGTCTACACACAGAGCCTGGGTCTCTACTAGTCTTAATGTTCAAATAACCCAGAGAATCATTGAAATGAATTAAAGGATTAAAGATAATTGTGCTGTAATGTGACCATCTATCCATCCATCCACCTTATCTATCATCTATCAATCTCTACCTATCTCTATCTCTGGTCTACCTATCTCGGTCTATACCAATCTACCTGTCTCTATCTCTATCTACCTATCTCTACCTATCTCTGTCTATACTTATCTACCTATCTATCAATCATCTATCTATCATCTATCTATCTCTACCTATCTCTATCTACCTGTCTATACCTATCTACCTATATCTATCTATCTATCTATCTATCTATCTATCTATCTATCTATCTATCATCTATCTATCTGTCTCCCACACACAGAAAGGCGGCAGGTAGCATCTGAATCTTCTCACTACATTACTGCTCCATGAAACCACAGTAAGAGCGCTGGGCGGGGAGGGGCAGGGCAGTGGGGACATGAAAGGTCGGTTTTGTACATGTTGCACCTAATGTCCCTGGTGGGACTATCCGAGGGCCACTCCAGCTGGCAGGAGGACATACTGTGAATTTATTAAAGAGAGATCTGGGCCAAAGGGACAAATACTAGAACTATCATCCTGGAGTTCATCCCAGAAGGTCTGGGAGAGGACAGGCTTTCCAAGGAGTGTACGGAATGAGAAGGGGACAAATGTTAGGACTAGCTCTGAGGAGCATCAACACTAAAAAGAGGGAATCTGGGGAGAGCTTGCTCAGATTTGGGCAGAGAAATAGTAGGTCAAACACAATAAGGGCTGAACATTGCCAGTGTATCTAAGGAGGTCATTGTTTTGAGAACTGAAAGGCAGGTGAGAGATGGAATTTTATGTTTGGGCTTTCTATCTTTTTAATTTTATATATTTATTTGAGAGAGAAAGAGAGAGAGCACGAGCAGGGTCGGGGGAGGGACAGAAGCAGAGGGAGAAGCAGACTCTCCGCTGAGCAGGGAGCCCAAGGACCACCCCAGGACCCTGAGATCATGACTTTAGCTGAAGGCAGATGTTTAAACCAACTGAGCCACCCAGGTGCCCCTTAGTCTTTCCATTTAAAACAAGTATTTTGAACAAGCCGATCACAACAGTGCATGAAAGACAGATTGCTTCTTTTGAGGGGGGAGGAGGATGAAATTAGGAAAGGAAATGTAATAAACAGATTTAGATGATTAGTTGGAAGAAATAACAGAAAGCCTTATTTTGTTCATTTTCAAAATTCATCTGAAGTCATTGGCTTAATTGATGCATTCATTTATTCTTACATTAATTCATCTAATAACTATTAGTTAATTCCTATTATGAAATGGAAATTAAAACATGTAGGCAAGTCTTTTTTGGTTGCAACGAACAAAACCCCATTGTTCTAGTAGAAGCAAAAAATTCTGGGGTGATTTTAAAGGTTTGAGGATCTAAAGGAAGGCAGAGGCTGGGATGGGGGGCTGGTTCTCACAAGGGGCTGAGCCTGCACACCTGTCCTGACCCAAGGTGACAAGATTTTCTCTGTCTCTTCTCTGCTTCATTGTGTTCCCTCCTAGTAAACCAACTTGCTCTGATTTTGGTGTGCATGAGGAAGGTGGGGAGTGGGGCTTAGAACCCTTTAGTCTCCATCACCATCAACAGCACCATCCTTTATGAGCTTGACATAAAATCACAGTTGGGCAGCCCGAGTGGCTCAGCAGTTTGGTGCCGCCTTCAGCCCAGGGCGTAATCCTGGAGACCCAGGATCGAGTCCCACTTCGGGCTCCATGCATGGGGCCTGCTTCTCCCTCTGCCTGGGTCTCTGCCTCTCTCTCTCTCTCTCTCTCTCTCAAGAATAAGTAAATAATTGAAAAGGCAAAAAAAAAAAGAATAAGTAAATAAAATCTTAAAAAAAATAAAAATAAACAAAACCCACAGTTAATGTTACATAGCTCAAAAGATGACTTTTAAAAGTTAGTAGACTGCCCTACATTATAAAGTAGAAGAAAATAGAAGGCAATTTAGGGTAAAATGATATGAATCTTTAAATATCTTGCATAACTTTACTGAAAACACAAGTAGGTACTCAGCGGCTTACACAGTATGCATGAAATCACTGTGAGCGTGGTAGTTACAGATAGAATTCAACGCAGGTGAGTTACCTCGAATCCTCCACTTCAATGCCCACAAGGAGCAACATTCCCTGTGATGTGTTTTTTTTTTTTTTTCTGAAATGTGCAGTTTGGGGTACATTTCTCAAGCAAACGACAATCCCCTCTTGATCTGGGCAGTAATTGAATGTCTATGAAATTTAGTGTGTATTAAGACCATATGAAAATGGGTATGGGATTTATTTAAACTTGGATTGGCTCAAACAGATTTTTCACTTTTATGAGCGTCCAGTAGCACACCAGAAATCTGGGTCTGTAGGATGTAGCTGGTTCCAGGTGAGGTCAGAGACTCTCTGTGTGCTGCAGGGTACCCAGGTCCTCTGGCATAGTCTACTAAACGACAGTGACACCATGATCACTGTGACAATCCGAAACTTCTCCATGAATTCCAGGCTACAGCTCCCATTTTAGGGCTTACAAATATATTTCTTGAAAGAGCCCAAACAGGGGCGCCTGGTGGCTCAGTCGGTGAAGCATCTGCCTCCGGCTCAGGTCATGATTTCAGGGTCCTGGGATAGAGCCCTGAGTTGGGCTCCCTGCCCAGGGGGGAGGCTGCTTCTCCCTCTCCCTCTGTTCCTCCCCCCGCTAGTGATTCTCTCTCACTCTCTCTCTGGAATAAATGAATATAATCTTCAAAACAAGTAAATGGAAAGTCTCGATCTGTGTGGTGTGTTGTGTCGTGGGGAGGGGTCCTTTCCTGCCCAACTCTCTAGGCCGGAAGTATCTGACATGCAGTACTTAATAAAACTTTTATTTTCTAATGTTTAAAGTAACTAATTCTTATTTAAACATATGCCTGTAGGTGTAAAATGAAAGATTACAGGTTTTAAAAGCTATAAGAAGGGCTGAGGGCTTCCCCATTATTGGAGTGTTGCCTCGTGTATTAAAATTGAGAAACGTACCTTATAGAAGTATTTTATTCTGAATTATTTAATGCATTATTAAATTCAAGTCTTGAAATATTCTAAGGGAATAGATTATACTACATACCCGTTCTACCATCATTTCATGTTTTAGCTTCTGTGCACATTTTATGTCATATATTTTTTCATTTTTAGGTATTTAAACATATGAACATAGGTACGATTGTCGCTGAGCTAGACTTTTATGGGGGAAACCCCTGCACATCATGCTGTATTCCTCTCTCATGTTGCTTTTCCTGGCCAGATTTCTGCACCACGTTTATTTTACCTGAACTAGTGTGTGCATGCACGAGTGTGCATGTTTTAAATCATTCATGTTCCTAAGTGCTAAGAGAATCAGGCTTCTGTAGTTCACATCACCATTAAAAAAAAAAAAAAAAAAGAACAAGCCAGCAAGCCAGCAAATTGGTCCCCAGATACATGGACGGTGCTCTTTCCTGTGTTTAGAGTGGAATGTTGTTAAAAAGGCACAGCTCAGGGCAGCCTGGGTGGCTCAGTGGTTGAGCACCTGCCTTCGGCCCAGGGCGTAATCCTGGAGATCCGGGATCGAGTCCCATGTCAGGCTCCCCGCAGGGAGCCTGCTTCTCCCTCTGTCTGTGTCTCTGCCTCTCTCTGTGTGTCTCTCATGAATAAATAAATAAAATCTTAAAAAAAAAAAAAAAAAAAAGACACAGCTCAGATAGGAAGGCAACACCAAACAAGGCCTCCGGTCAGGGAGGGGAGGAAGAAGGGCCTCCAAACGGTGGTTCTTGCTGGGTGAGGCGACGTCAGATAACAGCCTACTGCTGCCCCCGAATCCATCATTATTTGGAGATTCCGTAGGAGGAAGTCCATGTAGAGCCATCCTGCGCCATTCTGATATTTGCCGCTGAAGTGTGTGCAGTCCCGGGCACCCTCGCGCACACGTACACACACACAGATACATGCACTCATGAGTGCCAACACGCTCGCACACGCACATGTGCACACCCAGATGTGCACACACTCACACATACATGCACTCATGCACACTTGCATGCAGTCACATGCACACACATACATACTCGTGCATGCACACTCAGACATGAGCTTGTGTGCATATACCCACGCACACACGTATGCACACACACATGTGCTTGCACTCATGCACGCACTCACATGCACACACACGTGCACATGCACGGCCATGTGTGGATAACTCCTAGGTATGACTTGGTCAGCCCCTTCCCTCTCCCTCCAAGGCCAGGGCCCCAGCCCTCCGTCACTCCCTCCCTCCGCTCTCTCCTTGGAGCACTGGGAGCTTGCTCTCCCTGCTGGGCGCTCTCAAGGTAAACACTGCATTGGTAGGATCAGAAGACGGGGTGATCTCTGCCTTCAGTGAACTCAGGGATTGAGACCTCAAAGTCCTCTCCCGTGTGGTTTTAATCCACCTTTTCCATTCTGACATTCCACTTCTGGTCCCATTTTTATGGCACCCGAGCTTTGTGGGTCTCCCCCATAAATCCTGCTCAACTGGTCAGAGACCAGTTACCTCTTCCTCCTCTTCACGCATAAAGTGGTTTTTCCCTCATGCACCCTCTGCACAGCATCAGCTCCTCTGGAGTCATCTTGTCTTATCATTCATACCCTTTGGTTTTGTAAAAACCATCATCACCATCATCGTCACCATCATCATCATCACCATCATCATCATCCTCCTCATCATCATCATCTTTAGGGAGTGCAAGAGTTTGTTCCTGCGACTCTGCGGTCCTGACAGTAACCAGCATTGTGGCATCACATCTAGATGACAATCAAAGCAGCCTTTATTTGATTCCTTGAGGCCAAGCTGATAAAATGAGGTATACACACATTAAGTTCTGTTACGCTTTCAGGAGATTTGATTTTTGGTGAGCGAGATAATAAAAGGGAACCTAATAGAGGAAATGTAGAACTTTCATTAAGTTTTGAAGAAGGGCAGCCCTGGTGGCACAGCAGTTTAGTGCCGCCTGCAGCCCAGGGTGTGATCCTGAAGACCCTGGATTGAGTCCCACTTCGGGCTCCCTGCATGGAGCCTGCTTCTCCCTCTGCCTGTGTTTCTGTCCCTCTCTCTCTCTCTCTGTGTCTCTCATGAATAAATAAATAAAATCTTAAAATAAATTTATATATATATATATGTATATATATATATAAAGTTTTGAAGAAAAGTAACACTGTAATTAGGCCAGGAGGGAATAGCCGACTCAGGATAAGAGAAGATCCTGCATCAAACTGACTCCAAATTCCCACACAAAGTCTGAGAGAGCGGAGAAGAGCTGGCCGGGCTGGCGTGCTGGAGCTTTTCCAGGTGAGCACATTCAGAACTAAAAATCTCTAGGACTTTTTTGTCAGTAAGCAATAAGAAACTACTGGAAGTGCTCGCATGCCTGTGGGGTGGGTTAACAAGCAAGAGGACAGCACGAATCAGTAAGGGCCATCCTGGGGTGCCCTCCCTGGACTAGCTCCTCGATTCTAGAGATGACCCTTCCCCACCGCCCTCAGGTTCTGTGCCCTTGGCTGATTACTGTGGCCTCTCTGTGCCTCAAATTTGTCGTCTCCAAAAAGGTGATGACCCGACCCCAGAGGGGTTTTCTCATAAGTTCTGGATGTTTTTTTAAGGGTGAATGGGGAGAGAGGGAAGCTGCAGAGGGAAGAAGGTGTGGGGTTTGGAGAAGCGGCGCCCGGGAAGGAAGGCCAGAGGACTGGGGGTAGCATCTCTGGAGACCCCATCACCACCTAATCCGATGGTTCCAGAAGGAGCCATGGCTGAGGGTGTCCAAGCCCGGGGCCAACTTTGTTCATCCTCCCACGATTCAGTAGTCTCTTTCTCTTCACGAAGGGAGATTATCTCCAACATCCTGCAACTTGAACAAGTTGTAGACACGTGTTCTCTTTACAAAGCTTACAAAGCTTACAAAGGCGTTAGCGCCTTTCCAACAGCATCCCCTGGACAGTCGTAGAGTCGTGCCGCTTCGGCCCGGCTGTGATACCGCAGCTCCAGGTTCTGGCTCCTTTGAGGAGCGGACAAGGAGCATCAGGACACACAGACTAGAGGACGGGAGAGACCTCAGGGATTCATGCACACACGTGCACGCATCAGAAGACACATGCGCCTCCAGTGGGCTTGGCGTGTGGGCCTCACCTCCTTCCATGAGGGGCAGGAGAAACACAATGAAGCCCGGCGACCAGCAGAAGGAGGAAGCTCGCTCCAGAGTTCATTGATAGAGTCCATTGGCCACGTCCATTTTTCATCTCACTATTCCTTTTGTCCAGCTCTACAGAGGTACAACTGACACATCAATTTATAGTGTATCAAAGGTGCACACTGTGATGATTTGATAGGATTCAAAACCATCACCACAATCAAGCCAACACACCCATCGCCCCACATGATGACCTTTTTTTTTTTTTTTTTTTTGTGCAACTGCTTAAAAGCTGCTCTTGCAGCAAATTTCAAGCACGTGGTACTGTCTTACTAATTAGAGCCACCGTGCTGGACATGAGATCCCTAGAATTTCTTCATCTTATAACCAGAAGCAATCCTTCCCTTGGACCCACAACTTCCCATTCCCTCCACCTCCCAGCCCCTGGCAATCACCAATCTCCATTCCTTCCGTTTCAAGGAGTTTGCCTATTTTAGGTTCCACAGGTAGGCGATGCCCCAGAGTGTTTGCCTTTCTCTGACCCCACACGGCATGTTGCCGCAAAACGGACAATCTCCGTGTAGCTTTTTTATTCTACTTCACATTCTTGTAGATTTTTAAGGAGACACAGAGGTAAATACAGACTTAAGAGAATCAGTTGACATTTGACCTCCAAGAAATAGAGACATCATTACTGATGGCTGGTGGGGCCGCGAGGAGCCCGGGAGGAGCCGCACATTTCATCCTTTTGAAAGACACAGTCCCCATCCGGCACACACTCCACGACACACGGGAAGCACACAGCTTGCTTTCAAAAGCCTCTATTTCGCCCTAAGAAAATCACTTAATAGAGCATTCACCACGGTTGTGTGGCTAAGCTGCTGACATTACCGTGACTTGCTTGCCCACATTTCTGAATCACTCCAACTAAAAGGAAAAAGTCTTTGGATAGAAATAACCCCAAAACATGTGATAGAAAATTTGATATTTTGCATAGTCAGAAAGACTTTGCCTGCTTAGAAAAATGTTTTCTCTGTAACACAGATGTGCTTTTCAAAGCCTTGGAATTTCCTCTTTTGAAAATATGTTGAGCCAACTGAATTTTTAAAGAAAATAATTATATCCTGATTTTAGCTCTGCTGAAAGAGCATGCAAGAATTGCAATCACACTCTTTGTAAATGTTTTAAAGTTTGCCTGGAGTTTAAGCACGTGAGGATGAAATGAAGGGACAAGGGCCCCACCGTAAATGTAGACTTTGATTTTTTTTTTTTAAATGAGAAACTGCAGAGGTGAAAGGGGGAAAATGTGCCAACGTGTACATTATCATTAATCCTCAGAATCTGAAAACCTCGACTGTAATATTCAAAATCCTTATTGGCCATTATTTGTCATGTTTACCACAAGGTTCCTAGTAAAATGCAGACTGAGAGCAGGTAAACGTGTGACAGTGGGAGGAATGTTCTTTTCTGTGTTTCTGGCTCGGGAAGGTCACAAATAAACCCACTTACGCATTTCCTTTCCAAAGTGACTATGCCATTTGCATTCCTACCAGCGGCGGGTGAATTCTTTCGGCTCTGCATTTGTGCCAACACCTCCGTGGACAGGTTTTGTCGTTGCTGTTTGTGCGAACACGTACGTGGTGGTGACTCACTGCGGCTTAATTCAACGTCTCTCGGGGTTAAAGGTGCTGAGCATCCTTTCATGTGTCTCTAGCCTATTTAGTTAGAAGCGTCTGTTCAAACTTTTTGTCCGGTTTTTTAACCCTTTGCTTTTTCACCGAGTTCGCTGTATTCTGAATCCTAATTATTTGTTAAGCATACGTTCTGCTAATATTTTCTTTTAGCATACCGCTTGTCTTTTCCTTTTCCTGTCTTTCAGGACTCAGAAATTCTTCATTTCAGTTGGGTCTA
Organism: Canis aureus; assembly: GCF_053574225.1. Classification (NCBI taxonomy): domain Eukaryota; kingdom Metazoa; phylum Chordata; class Mammalia; order Carnivora; family Canidae; genus Canis; species Canis aureus. The sequence continues at coordinate 31,404,553 of NC_135615.1, read as the reverse complement.
CTTTGTCACGCTTTTGGTGTTATGTCTACGAAATCTTTGCTGAACTTAAGATCAAAAAGGCTTTCTCCCATGTTGACTTCTAGAAATATAATACATTTTAACAGGTAGGGCCAACCATCCATTTTGAGCTAACCCCAGTTTACATTGCAAGGGATGGTGTGAGGTCCAGTATCTCAGCATGGGGGTGTCTGGGCACCATTTGGGGCAAAGACTGTTTTCCCCCAGCTGGATTATCCTTGCAACTTTGTAAAAAACCATTTGGCGATGTTCAGCGCGTCCGTTTCTGGACTCTGCTCAGTTCCGTTAGTTCACACATCTATCCTTTGGCTAATACCCTACTGACGTGTCTACCATCACTTTATAGGAAGCCCGGGAGGCAGGTGGCGTGAGCCCTCAACTTTGTCCTCTTCAAAACGGTTTTGGCTATTCCGTGACCCAACTGCGGCTGAAATTTTAGAAATAGTTGGTCAATTCTTACGAAAAATCTTGTGTGGTTTTGACCCCAATTATATCAAGTGCATACATTTATTTGGGGAGAATTGACATCACTGATGTGGAAATGTTGGGGTTCAGAATGAATGGCCCAGAAAGAATTCTTAAGACGCCTTCGGTGCACAAAAGGGGTGTTACTAAAGGATGGGGCCAGGACCCGCGGGCAGAGAGAGCTGCACTGGGGTCAGGACAGGTGACTGTTGATACATTGTCAAGCTGGGAGGGGGACAGGGAGAGCATAAGTCTCTAAGGAATTTGGAAGCGAGGTTTCCAGGACCTTGAGGGGGTAGCTGCTATTAGGAAAATGTTTACTAGACATTTATTACCGTCTATTAAAATCTGAGTCGTGAGACTCTGCCGATGATACATCGGTGGGCCATATGCTTGGGGGGTGACTGCCAATATATGTATTGGGGGGTAGAGATAAAGGAAGCTTCCAAAGGAATTTTTACATGTTAAAGTAGACTCCCAAGAACCCGGGGGTTGGGCTAAGATTGCCTTGTGCCCTGAGCATAGTACTAACACGGAAGCAGCTGAGTCCCTAGAGGAAAGTCACCTGCCAGTCACAAGGATGTGTCACTGGGCCGTAGGCAGTAAGAAGTTTTCTTACTTTTCTGCCTTTGCCTTTATTTCTTTTTTTTTAAATAATAAATTTATTTTTTATTGGTGTTCAATTTGCCAACATACAGAATAACACCCAGTGCTCATCCCGTCAAGTGCCCCCCTCAGTGCCCGTCACCCATTCTCCCCCACCCCCCGCCTCTATTTCTTACATCATTTACCACCTTCCTGAGTTTCGTAGTTTGCGAGCAGAGTGTACCTCCGCACTCGCTACGGTCTTTTTAACACGGGCTCCTTTCCTAAGTGTTTTGTGTGGTTTTGTGTGCGTCATGCCCGCACCCTATTCTATTGATAAAGAATTATTTCAAGTTTTCCATGCCACTGAAAATAATCTATTTTCAAATTTCAATTTCCAGTCTTCGTTGCTAGCCTATTGAGATGCAATTGATTTTTAAATTGGTTTGCTGATCTCACATACCTGTCGAAGAAAACTTTTTAGCGATTCTTTTGGTTTTTCTACTTAGACAGTCATGCTGTCTGTGAATAGACAGTTTTATTGGCCAGCTGTGTGTCTTTTATTTCTTTTTCTTCCCTTATTGGGCTATGTAGAATGACTGATTCCCACGTGGTAATAGGGAACACCTCTGTCTTGCTCCGGATTTTAGGAAGAAAGCATTCAGTCTTTCACTAATAAATACAACGTGAGCTGGAGACGTTTTGTAGATCTGTTTTACTAGATTGAGGACATTTTCTTTTAATTGAATGATTATGCATTTATATCAGATTTTATTCTGCATCTAGTAAAATAAGCATATGCTCTTTCTCCTAATGAGCCTATTACTACGGTTCACATTAATTTCTGAATACGGAATCAGTGTAGAGAGCAAACTGGAGCCACTCGTGTCAAGCAGGCGCCCGTGTCAAACAATGACCGAGCAGTGAAAGATACTGCAGCTATGACACCTCGCCGGGACCAGCGTCAGCCGCCACCCCACAATTACCACCCACCAGAGCCAGAGGATGTCCACAGGGACCCGAAATTGATTGAATCCCTTTAAAAAGCAAACTGTCAGACCTTCAGACCTAACCTCTCTATGTCTGCCCACTTCAAACAGGCAGCTGCTGCTCAAGTTTCTGCCCAGTTGATCTAGGAACAGAACCGAGATCCTTCCCCGCTTGAACATAAGGGGTAAGTGTGAGAGTGAACCCGGATGGGACCGAGGTCTCCTCTCAACTGCGCTGAACTTCCTGCACTTCTGTGACCCGGTTTGTCGTGTGGCTTGTCTTCTGTCCTGCTGTGCGTCCTGTGTGAGAAGCCAAGTTTAATCACCCGGGGAAATGCCATGGAGTTTGGGGTCCCCAACCTGCTTTATAGTTGGGATTTCACTTTGCTTTATGATCGAATAAAGCTGACATTGTGGAAAGACGCAACTCGTGTGTGCACCTTCCGGGCGTACCCATGACAACCAGCCTTCTGTTTCCAGGATAAACGCTGTGGTTTGCTATTTTTACATATTTCTGACTCACTTTGCTAATATTTTGGGGGATGTTTGTGCTTATGTTCGTGAAGGATATTGGCCTGCGGTTTTATGTTCTTCTCATGCCGTTGGTTTGGATTTTTGAGTAACACTGGCTTCGTGAAGTGAATTGGGAAGTGTCCTCTAAACTTCTTTATTAAAGAAGAAATTGTAAATTTTTTTTATTTCTTGAGTGTTTAGTGGAATTCACCAGAAAGACTTTCTGGGTCTACGGGATCGAGTCCCGTGTCAGGCTCCCTGCGTGGAGCCTGCTTCTCCCTCTGTCTGTGTCTCTGCCTCTCTCTCTCTTTCTCTGTCTCTCATGAATAATAAATAAATAAAATTTATATATATATATATTTCTGGGTCTGGAGTTTTCTTTGTTTGAAGGACCCTAACCACAAAATTACTTTAATAGGTATAGAACTAAGGGTTTCAGAACGAGTTTCCCCAATATAGGTCACCTTGGCATGAGGATTATTTTGAGCTAAAGGTGATCAAAACCCAGCAGATTCAGGAAAAGCTCTTCACCTTTCTCTCAAATTTCTCTAAATTTACAAGGGAAAGGGGTCTTGCACCAGGAAGAAGCTATTACCAGAGACAACTGGTTTACCTAAGACGCTGACGTGGCTAACCTTTGTTGTCCTCACATCTCCTCTGCCTTCTTGTGAACAGCCTTCCTCTCCACTGCCTCCCGGGGGCCCCCACCCTGTCCATCGCTCAGGATGTTGTATCAGCTTCAACTGTCCAGCTGCCTTTTGAGTCTTCGTATCTTTATTAAATTTGGGTTTCTCCTGTTAACCTGTCCTATGTCGTTGTAACTGTTTGAGCAGCCACAGAAGCTAGAGGGTAGAAGTAGAACTGTTTTCTGTAAACAGTACTCTTCTAGCAAACTGTTTTTTTAAGTAGGCTCCACACCCAGCACGGAGGCCAGTGTGGGGCCCCAACCCATGACCCCGAGATGGAAACCCAAGCTGAGATCAAGAGTCGGATGCTCAAGGGACTGAGGCACCCAGGAGCCCCCAGTTACCTAGTTCTTAGGTGAGCTGGTAGTTTATTACCGTTCTTTCTTTGTGAATCTTGAGACCTTATCAGTTGAATCCAGATGCCGTCCCCACAACCGCCCTCAAAATGCTAACACAAATCAGGGATTCAACACCTGCATCAGGGGCTAATTCATTCACCTCTGTTCCTAAAGCAGCAGAGGCAGGAGAGAGGGAGGGAGGCATGAGGGCCTCAGGGAAGAGTGTAGGAAGCAAGGAACAAGAAGGACGGTTTTTGCATTAACTTTATTTCCAGACGCTTCCCATTCAGCTCAATTAACAAACTTTTTCCTTCCAAAATCTTGCATCCTCTTGTGGACATCAGTTAATTCAGCGCTGGAGACCTTTGACTCTGCCATCAAAACCGTATCACCTTGGAGTTAGAGTCGTGGGCCTGTCCTTGGTAAAGACACCATCCCTGACTTCCTTCATTCGGAAACAATGTGTGACAACCAAGGTACCATTTGGAAGGCTGGTTTCAATCCTCTCTCTCTGCTGCTCAGCCTCTAAACCTCCCTGAACAGATAGGAGAGGAGAGTGCCTCCCCCTTCTCACCTGCCAGCAGGACAAGGGCCTTCATTACAGGACCCTGAGGGGTCTTCTAGGTCCTCTGGCGGACCTGAGAGTCCTCATTTGCTCTCTTCCAGAAGCCACATCTCGGTTAGCACCCCATCCTCATCCCCAAAACTGTCAAGAACTATGCAGGGCCCCCGATTTCCCCCTCCCTACAAACCACCAAGCTGGTCTGTTTCATGAATGCGGGTAAAAGGCACAAGGCTGCGGAGCCAGAGACAGAGGACACAGGTGTCCTGACGACAGCAGCAGCCAGAGCTTCATGGTCAAGTGCATTGACTCCTCATGACCCTCAGGTCCCACAGGGGACGACTGCAAACACAGGGAGCCACGCTGCCAGAAGGGGACCTGAGCTCGCTGCACTCGCTGCTCTGATGGAGGGCAGAAGCAGGGCGGTTCCTTGTCCAGAGGCAGACGCTGCTACCTCATCCCCGGGGTTAATACCTGACAATACGACGTAGCGGCTCTGAGTGGTCAGAGCCTTGCATTCTTGCCAGGTCCTCGGCGCCATGGTGGATGGCCTGCCCGGCATAATTCTTTCTCTGAGTCTTAGTTACAGATTTTCAGGGTGGCTGGCCAGAATTAGGAGCATTAACTGGGCAGCCTGGGTGGCTCAGCGGTTTAGCACCTGCCTTCAGCCCAGGGCATGATCCTGGAGTCCCGGGATCGAGTCCCACGTCAGGCTCCCTGCATGGAGCCTGCTTCTCCCTCTGCCTGTTTCTCTGCCTCTCTCTCTCTCAGACTCGTATGAATAAATAAATAAAATCTTAAAAAAAAAAAAAAAGGAGCATTAACTGTCCAAACAGCAACCCAAGTCAAGTGGGACTGGCCTGGAGTGACTGCTGGGAAAACGCACAGCTCCCTTCTCTGCCACCAGCGGGCGCTCGACACTTGGGCAGGGACGAGCCGCCTGTCCGATGAGTCCCACTCAAAATTCCTTAGGATTTTCCAGACTGTCAAAGTCAGCAATTCTAGGTATTTACTTATTCCTCTAGAGCTGAGGGACACTTCTTTACTCTTCCCAGGAATTAGACAGTTGGTCAGGGGACTCACAGTCCTACTGACGCTCATCCTTTTAGTTCTCTAAGTGGACAGATACTCCCCCACTCACACACGGATGTTGACACGCCCGCCACTCCGTCTCCAGCCTCCTCATTTTAAAACTCACGAGCATTTACTTGTTTCATCATTTGAACCACCACCCACATACTAATGGCTCACGAATCTGTACAAAAGCCCTGGTCCTGCCTGGTCTTCACACACTCACTACCTGCATGTCTGCTGGGTGGTCCCATTTGGGGGTCCTGTAAGAAGTTTATGTTTCATGCGTGTCCCTAGAATGAAGTCCCTTCCCTCTCCTGCCACCCTCCCCCCCAACTATCCCCCCTCCTGGCTCCTGTCCCATTTATGAACCATGTCCCACCAAGTGCAGACTTCCTGTTCCCAGTAAATGTCCGAAGACTTTTTTCCTTCACGAAAATGTTTAGGATCATTCAAATCCCTCAAATCAGTGTCATCTTCTCTTGCCTGAAAGATGTGCAATGCTGCCTATTAGTTATTCCCTCTAGCCCCGGCCCCTCGAATCCATTCTCGCATTCACCTATCCAATCTGTGATACCGTTCATGCTCCACTCCTTCTCAACACTTTTGTAGACGCCCATTCCAGCCCTAAGCATGTAACCCCTTTGGCACGCTAAAAATGGGTCCGTACCATCAGCCTCTAGTTTCATCTCTTCTCATCTTTTCCTGGAAAATCATGACCTACAAAAAAGCCAAACTGCTTCTATTTTTGTGACTCTACTGCATTGCTCACACTTTTTCTTTTCCTGGATTTTTTTGGACTATTTTCATTATGAAAACATCCTTTTTTTTTTTTTTTTTAACATTTCTACTCAGATAGCCTCTAATTAAGAAATCCTCTTTGATTTTCTAGGCAGAGACAACTTTCCATCATTCACTCAGACCATATTATAACAGGTAACTCATACATTTACTATATATAGGTGTATATACATACACAAACATGTGAAATTAAATTCTACGTCTACATGTTTGCCTTCCTAATAAGACTAAGCTCCTGGAAAACAGGGTGCTGTTTTAAATTTGTGCACCCTACTTCCAGCCCAGTGCCTAGCCCCAAGGTAGGTTTGAAACACTGTTTCTTGAACTATTCTGGGTTAAACAGCACAGGAGTGAGTGGGTTCTTGAGGTAAGATATGACTATCACTCGTACTTCAGACAGTGTCCTCACCGTCGAATCAGACATTGGTCTTAGCCAAAAGTAAGTAGAGATGATCCTCTTCTACTTTAATCGTTCATAATTACCTTTTGGTTCACAGATCACCTTAAACATGTGGTGAGTGTAAAGAATGCTTTAAGACATCTATCTCTGAATACACAGACCAAAGTTTCTATGAAATTCCAGGAAGTTCCCATAACCCTTGCCCTCCACCCTTTCTGATGCATATGCAGTTTCCACCTTGAGTTGTTCAGTAGGATTGGTATCAACATAATGGTCAGTATCCCATAATGGAAGATAGCATGAAAATCCATGAATGAGTCCTGAAAGAAGGCTTAATGTAGATTCGGAGGGTCCTCTTTCAATGTTTGGTGGAGTGAGCTGGTGGGGACACGGTGAGAGAAGAACTGTAGGGTGGCTTACCTTCAGTGTCTCCATCAGTGTTCATCAGTCACTGACGCTCCAGAATACTGTCATGAGATGCTTACGGTCCTCCACAGGTGTCCACCAATGGCCAGAGTGGTGTTGATTGCAGAAGACAATTAAACGGGGCAAAACCCCTAACCCTTTGAGGAAAAAATAGTGTTCTAATGAGGAGAGTTTGAGTCGTTCAATGACAACTCTGCGGCAAAGAGACAGAATCCAAAGGTGCAGATTTATGAGGGCAGGTCAGTCCCTCCACCTCTCCTTCTAGAGTATCCCTTCCTGCTTTTCTATTCCACTGATTATATCCCCATCAAGCATTCCCGTTTAGTGAATCTTTCCCAACACGCAGACATACTAAATATCCCACTAACAACAACATCTAGACTCCAAAACAAAATACCTTGACTAGAACTTTGCTCTAGCTTGCCCCCAGTATCTTTTCATTCACAACCAAACTTGTGTGAGGAATAACATGAAGTCTAAATTTCCACATTTTACTTTTGCACTTTCCATTCACCCCTAAATCTACAGCAATTTATCTTGTATTCATATAAGTAACACCAAAACGGATCATGGCAAAGTCACCAAGCCTTCGGTTCACCTATTTTACCCTTTTTTATGTAATTTCTCAATTGGGTAGGTCTACGATGCCATTCCATTACACATTGAGAGAATTGTGGCTTTAAATTTCAGGAAACTCAAGTCCAGAAAAAGTCATTTATAAGGAAAATGTATTAGCTCACATAAATTTGCCATGCCCCTTAATAAAGTGTCCTGGTATATATGGAGTCTCCAGTCGATTAACCATCAGCTCATACAAAAAGGGCACTGTTGCTCTCCATGTTCAATTTTAGCATGCTCAGACTCTATGCCCAGCAAGGTCTTGGGTGCGTACGTGTGCATGTGTGCGGCAAGAACAAAACCACACACGCCAACATCCCCCATCGCAGGGAGACCGCTTCTCCCCATGCATCTTCCTCTGAGGCCCTAGTCATGTTTTCCAGACATCCTCAAGCAGCCCTATCTTAACACAGCTCACAAAGCCACCTGAATAAACAACTCAAAATCACGGGCAGGAAGATCCCCATTTTCCTAGGGATTCTGATAGAGGAGGATCCTTCTAGGTCCTATAAACGCCTAAGTCTTACTGGGAAACAGAGCACGGAGGTGAGCCTGGCCTCATCAGAATTTTCCGGGTCCATGTAGAACAAGGATGGGCCAAATTCTGCCTGCAAGAGGGGAGATGTGGCTTGTGGGGCAGACTATCACTCGTGCCTGCGGGACACTTTTTACTAGATTTTCTGCTTGCCCTTCCAACGCCGTGTTGGCAGAGCCGCTCAGTAGGATTGGTAGCAACATAATGGTATTAGTGCCCGCTCACTTCCCTTCTCCCTCACCCCTGCCGCGTGTCTCCCAACTGCACGCTCTGCACTTTGACATGGGTCTTCCCACCGCAGATACACCACCTGCGTGTGCAGCCACACGCACGTCGCAGAGGCGGCGGCGCCCGTCCACAGAGCTCCCCTCCTCCAACACCCGTGCACGGGAGGGGGGCACCTGAGGGCTCAGTGGTTTAGCACCACCTGCAGCCCAGGGCGTGACCCCGGGGTCCCGGGATCGAGTCCCACGTCGGGCCCCCTGCAGGGAGCCTGCTCCTCCCTCTGCCTGTGTCTCTGCCTCTCTCTCTCTCTCTGTGTCTCTATTGAACAAATAAATAAAATCTTTTAAAAAAGAAAAAACTAAAAAGGACACCCACTGACGCACACGCGTGCAATGACACGGATACAGACAGCTGCACTCCTTCCAAATCTTTTACTTCGTGTTGGTTTTTTGTTGTTGTTGTTGTTGTTGTTTTTGTTTTGCTTTGTTCAGCATCTGCCGGGCTGCTGCCCCCTGGGGCGCGGGGCGTGCGGGCCTCCTCGCGGTGGCACGAGACACACACACACACACACACACCCACGTGCGCACACACACGGGTCCAGCTCTCCGGGCGCTCCCCGGGCGCCGCTGCCCGCGCTCACTTGTACGTCTTCATGTGCCACAGCCCGTCGTTGAGGTAGTGGATGTTCTCGATGCCGATGCCCTTGTTGACCTTCTCGATGTCCTCCGCCGACATGCGCATGACCCCGACGCACAGCGCGTGCTGCTTGCCCTCCGCCATGATGGCCACGACCGTGTCGACGGCGGCGGGGTAGAGCTGCGCGCCGGGCGAGGTCAGGCCGGGGCACATGATGTTGGCCCCGCTGAGCACGAACTTGATGGCGCCCTTGTCCACCTGCTGGTGCGGCAGGATGAACGGGTACTTGTGCAGCAGCCGCAGCGTCGGGTAGAAGGGCCCCTCCCTCTGCCTGAAGAACAGGAGCTCGCCGTTCACCGTGAGGATCTCTATGTGCTCGTGGCAGCGCACGATCTTCACCGGGTCCTTCTTGGGCAGGATCTGGTTGAGCCACGGCTCGATGCCCGGGAACTGCTCTATCAGCTGGTTCTTAATGCCCTTGATGACGGACGTCTTCAGCTGGATGCAGTTGGACACGTTTTCCTTCTCGTCGAATTTCTTGAACATGATCCAAGGCGGACGGGGGGGGCGCCCACGGCGGAGAGCCCGAGCTGGGAGGACCGGGAGGCGCTCACCGGGAGGACGGCCGGCGGGGACGGTCGCGGCGGCTGTCGCTAACCGGAAGGCAGCGCGCGCTTTACGGCTCCGCGTGACGTCTACTTCCGCCGCTCGGGGAGCGGCGCGGCGCGGCGCTGCCGCCGGTTTCGCGGCCGCAGATTCGTCGCTCGCCACCCCCGCTGCGGGAGGGCGGGTGAAAGGGACGGGATTGGAGGCAGAGGAGCGGGAGGAAGCGCGTCTGTGGCGAGAGGAGAGGCGCGGAAGGGGGCTGGTATTTTTACTGTTTGTTAGCGGCAAGCCGAATCGTCGTCCCTGCGGATAGGCACGCCGGGATCCAGGGCGCAGGTGCGGGGCGCAGGTGCAGGAGCAGGTGCGGCTGCGGAGCCGCGCAGGCGCCGCGCGGAGCTCGGTCGCGGTGGTTTCCCGGGGCCGCCCGCCGTCACACTCTGCGTCTCCCCCCGCGCTCCGTGGCACCCGGGCGGGGGCTGTGTCACCGCACACATCTGCCTGCGGGGCTCTCCCCGCCTGAGCCCGGGGCGGCGGGGGCGGGGGGCGGGGCTTCCCTGCACAGCAGCAGGTGCGGTAGGGACGAATTCTGGCCTCTTCTCCTTTTCTTTTCTTTCTTTTTTTTTTTTTTTTTAAGATTGTATTAACTTATTCATTAGAGACACAGAGAGAGGCAGAGACACAGGCAGAGGGAGAAGCAGCTCCATGCAGGGAGCCCGACGCGGGACTCGATCCCAGGACCCCGGGGTCGCCCTGGGCTGAAGGCAGACGCTCAGGTGCTGAGCCCCCAGGTGCCCCCCATGCACAGGTGTCCATGCACGGGTGTTGGAGGAGGGGAGCTCTGCACGGGCGCCGCCTCCTCTGCCGATGTGCGTGTGGCTGCACACACAGGTGGTGTATCTGCCGTGGGAAGACCCATCTCAAAGTGCAGAGCGTGCAGTTGGGAGACACGCGGCAGGGGTGAGGGAGAAGGGGAGTGAGCGGGCAGGGGCCTGAGCGGCTCTGCTAACAGGACGTTGGAAGGGCAGGCTTGCGGGGAGCCCGTCGCGGGACTCGATCCCGCGACCCCGGGGTCACTCCCTGGGCTGAAGGCAGACGCTCAGCTGCTGAGCCCCCAGATGTCACCCAGGGGACCCTCGGCTGCCCTCTTCAAGACATCCCAACTGAGCGTGCGGCCCAGGGTGCGGCTTCTCCCGAGGACCACCCGGAGTGTTCCTGAGAAGGATGTGCGTGCAGCTGTGCTCGGTGCAGAGCTCGGCTCGGCGGAAGGGCGTTCTGTTCTCGCTGCTTGATCTACGAAGCGGCGCATTGAAATCTCCAGCTGCGATGGAGGCTCCGTTTCCCTTTGCAGTTCTGTCAACCTGGGATTCACACATCGTGCGACTCGACCGTTAGGTGCACACCCACTTAAGATTAGTGTGGAAGTCGCCCAGCTCATTGGATTCGACCCAGGTAGACTTCACGTGTCATCCCCAGAGAAGTGTGAAGCCCCCGGGGGCGGGAGTTGTGTTTTACCTCTGTGTTCCTACCCCTAGCACTTCTCTCCAATGAACACCTGCCTAATTTGGGAAGTCTGCCCTGCGGCAGGAATTGCAACACTGGCCGGATATACAGTGAAAAGGTGACATATATTTCCCCATCCTTGGGAGCTTACAGCACATCAGGGTGACACCTATATATACAGAGAGAGATGTGTCTTTATGTATTATCGATCCCTATTCTCAGAACAAAAATCTATATCAGTCTGGGTGCTCCAGAGAATATGAATATAACATATAACACACACATATATATACACACACACATATATATGTTCTATTATAAAATTGCATATATATATATATATATATAAACTTGTAGAATTAAGTTATACATATAGATGGAAGTAATATATAAAATACATAAATAATACATAAACAGAGCATATGTATCTATTGTAGGGAATTGGCTCTCACAATTATGGGGGGCTGAGAAGTCCCAACATCAGCAGTCAACAACAACCTGGAGATCTAGGAGAGCTAATGCTGTAATTCAGTCTGAGTCCGAGTCTCAGGCCGGAGAAGACCAAGGACCTAGCTAAGAGGCAATCCGGCAGGAGGAATCCCTTTTTACTCCGGGAAGAGTCCGCCTTTTTGTTGCTTCCAGACCTTGGATGAAGCCTGTCCATGTTAGGGAAGGTAATCTGCTTTACCAATTAAAATGTTAATCTTACCGAGAAATACCCTTACAGAAACACTCAGAACGACGTTTGGCCAAATGCACGGTCCCCCTGTAGACCCGTCAGGTTGACACGTAAAATTAACCGTCACAAGGGTAGGCCATCTTAAATGAGGTGGTAAAGCAGCATATTGATGTGTCCTGACCCTAGAACCCAGGATGAATCCTGCTGCATCATTTCCTAGAGTGAAAAACTGAAAGTTACTGAACTTGTGTGTGTCTCCGTGTACCCATTACAAAAGTGTGGTTGACAAGAATGCCCATCTCCTGGGGATAGGGGTGAGCTATTGCTTGAATTAGAACTTACAATAATTGGGTTTTAAGTATTTGACATAGCTATAATTACTAATATAAGAACAGTTACACAATTGTTTTAATACTCTCTTCACACAGGACAACTGGCCAGACTTGAGCTTTCCTGTTTATGGCCGAGTCTCTGCTATGCCTCCTTGAGATTTCACTACAACTACTTTGATCCCATGAAGAGTCACACATTTCCAGTTAATAGACCAGCAGCTGATCTTGTGTATTATATATAAGTTTGTGTGCTTAACCCAATAGGACAATTATTTTTCTTTGGGTCTTATGGTTTGTCCTGTTATTCTTATTTGTGAAGTCAGTGCTATATGAGCAACAAAAACCAGATGTAGAAATTCCAGGGAGGAAAAGTCATTGCTGGAGAACTAGTAACTTAATCAGAACTGATTTGACCTGAAATTGTCTAGCAGAGGAATGCCCAAAGGATTTTTTTTTTTTTTGAAATGAAGTTATTTTACAGAAGGGAACTCTGAAAAGCTTACTCTGAAGTCCTACAGCAATGAAAAACTTTTTTGAAGTTAATAACCATTTTTATCAGAAATCATACTCAATCTGTACACTGTTAACTCTTCCCTGGGACGCACTTGACCTTGGCCAACTAGCCACTATTTGGCATCTACCATTAAAAGGATTCTAAGTACTAGTTTCCTCCTTAAATTCCTAAAAAATTAAAGAAGTTAAAGTTAAAAAAAAAAAAACCTCTATTTTAAGACTTTGTAAAATCTACCCTTCTGTAAAAATCACGGAACCTGGTTCTTAAATGTTATAGAGGAGTCTAGGTCTTTGAGGGTGACCCACACCAGCGAATGAAAAAATACGATACTCACATGTTGCTTTGAACAAAGGAGCATGCTAAACCATTGAAACACATTACCAAGTTATTCTCATTAAATAATTCACAATCAATTCAAAATTAATCAACTATATGGATTTTGAAAAGAAGGAGGAAAGTTCTGGCACAGACTCTGAAGCCAGATTGATTTTCAGGCCCAGGCTGCACTCCTTCCGTCAGGTTCCCTCGGTACCACTTTACTGCCTTGAAATATGAAAAATACAGCGTACACCTCACAAGGTAGTTCCGAGGAATTAAAAAAAAAAAAAACTATACAAAGGACTCATAGACAAAGAATAAGTACATTTACAAGTGTTTCTTTCTTTGCAAAACACCCTTTGTGTCCTAGGGTAATCTAAGGCCTAAGATTATGGTATATATGTAAAAAAAAAAAAATGCAGAAAATATTTGTAGCTTTGGATAAAGCTGCTAAGTCAAACAGGAGATGCCAGAGCTCGGTTCCGTAGCAGGAATCTCAAGGGAGTGTGTGATTGAGACACAGTGATAACGTGGCAAAATTAAAGTGAGGAACCTGAGTGAGAAAATGTCTCCAGTTCTCCAAACCTGCACGCTTGGGAGTGCAGTTCACACACCTGGGTTGTCCTGATAGCTGGAAGCCGCTCACCTGCCTGCAGCTGTGTCTGCATTTTGCAGAAGGGCCACCGGAGGGCGGGAGAGCCAAGCTGAGTCCGCCAGCTGGGCCGGAGGCTGGTGCCCATTAGGAGAGTTCTCCACTAACCCGTAACTGGCTTTTACCACACAATTATTCTTCCTAAATTAACAAAACCATCTCTACAAAGTCCCAAAACATTTCCCAAGTTCAGGTGAAGCACACTCTGAACAGTCATCTTGATTTCTAATTTGTGAATTTATCTACAAATAATCAACGATAAAGCAATTCTTTCTAAAATGATGTCTGTTAAAAAAGAAAACATGCTAGCCCTACATTATTGGCCTTTTCAAAGAAATACAAACTTTCAGGGCGCCTGGGGGCGGGGGACTCAGTTGGTTAAGGGTCTGCCTTCGGCTCAGGTCATGATCTCAGGGTCCTGGGATTCAGCCCTGCCTTGGGGAGTCCCTGCTCAGTGGGGAGTCTGCTTCTCCCTCTCTCATATTCTCTCTCTCTTTTTCTCAAATAAATAAATTAGATCTTAAAAAGAAATACAAGCTTTTTGTTATAAAATAATCCACAGAGATGGCAAGTAGCATAGGGAACATAATCATACTGTAATAATGTTTGGTGACAAGTGGGGACCATTCTTCCCATTAGCACTGAGGACTGTACAGAATTATTGAGTCGTGTTGTACACCTGAAGCTGATGTCACACTATGCTTATTATACTTCAACTTATAAAATACCTTTCTCCATGCTGCACCACCAATTTATTATCTGTTTTTAAAAATTAAAGTTAGGAAGGGCCGCCTTGATGGCTCAGTGGATGAAGTGTCTGCCTTCAGCTCAGGTCATGATCTCGGGGTCCTGGGATGGAGCTCCCTGCTACGGGGGGTGGGGGGTCTGCTGCTCTGCGCCTCGCCCTGCTCGTGCTCTCTCTCCACACCATCTCTCACAAATAAATAAAATCTGGAAAACAAAGTTAAATATACTGTAAAAATAATCACAAGATCTGGAATGGGTTTTTTTTTTTCATTTTTTAAAAAAGATTTTATTTATTCATGAGAGACACAGAGAGAGAGAGAGAGAGGCAGAGACACAGGCAAAGGGGGAAGCAGGCTCCCTGCAGGGAGCCCCAGTGGGATTCGATCCCAGGACTCCAGGATCACGCCCTGGGCCAAAGGCAGGTGCCAAACCGCTGAGCCCCCCAGGGATCCCTGGAATGTTTTAAATTCCATCTTCCCTCTCATTGCTCCATTCCGCAGGCGACACTGCCGAGTCCCTCACAGGCTTCAGCAGATGTGCTCTCCGCCGCAGGCATGCAGGTGGATAGATGGGTGCTCACATGGGGCTGCGCATAGGCGGGGGGCCCCCGGAATCTCAGGGGCTCTCGTTTCCAAAGCAAAGCCCACAGGAGGTTTGAGTCTCAGCTCAAGTGTCCAGAACCCTTCCTGCGTAGATGGACTCTAACCACCGGATGTGCCCAGGCCAGTCCCTGCCTGTCCCAGCCTGAGGTTCCAATGGTCTCAGGAGGACTGGCCACAGAACTGCGTGACTCCCTCCCCCTCGGCGGTGTGGATGTGACCTGGGCTCCCAGCTCCTGGGTGGGTTTGGTGGGGCCACTGGGGTGCGCAGGGCCTCCTACCCACCTGCAAACCAGAGCGGACGGACCCCTGGGGCGGCCGAGGTCCGTGCCCGCGGGCAGCAGGTGCATGAGACCCACCTGGCCTTGCATGGTCAATCAGGGGCACGGTCACAGGGTCCTGGGTTGGAGCTCAGCGGGGAGTCTGCTTCTCTCTCCCTCACCCCCTGCTTGTGGTCTCTTTCTCACTCTCTCACTCTCAAATAAATACATTCTTTACAGATAATAATAATGATAAATAAACAAATAGAAGGCTCACGGTCCAAAACAAAGAACTCTTACAGGTCAACAACAAAACAATCCAATTCAAAACGAGTGAAAGACTTGAATACCGATTTTGCCACAGAAAATATAAGATATAAGGTTGTGAAAACAGGACCAGCCACATTAGAGGTTAGGGAAATGGAAACTTTTTTTTTTTAAGATTGTATTTATTTATTCATGAGAGACACAGAGAAGGGGAGAGAGAGAGAGAGAGAGAGAGAGAGGCAGAGACACAGGCAGAGGGAGAAGCAGGCTCCATGCAGGGAGCCAGACGTGGGACTGGATCCCGGGACTCCGCCCCCTTCCACCTGCGGCGCCAGCCGGGAGGCTGGTCCTCGGCCCCGGGGCGGGGTGGGGCGGGGTGGGGTGCAGCAGGCAGTGCTGTGCCCCATTCTGCACCCCGCAGGTCCTGCTGCCGGGACCCCAGGGAGTAGAAAGCATTTACTGGACCCAGCCAGGTGTGTCACCGACGGAGCCCCGAGGCCGACGGACCCCGAGGAGCCCGGGGGCCTCGGGATGCCCGCCCCAAGCACGTCAGGTTGCAGGGGAGCAAGGCCTTCCCTCTCCCTGCTGGAGGGAGTCCCTACCCGGGCTCCAGCGCCGGGACCCGGGGCCTGGCCCAGCCCTGCGGTCCCCGGAACCGGGAACACCAGCCCCTCGTCCCGCCTCCCCGCGGCCGGGCCTCTCCCCCCTCCTCCCTCCCTCCCACCCTTCCAGTCCCCGAGGCTCCAGGAGCGCGCAGGCCGGCGCGTGCGCACATCGCCGCCCGGGCTCCCAGGGGGTGGGCGTGTCCCCGGCCGCCAGCCAATCAGGGCCGCCGCTCCGGCTCCGCCCCCCGCGCCCCTCGGGAGCTGCGGCCGCGAGCCCGGCAGTTGCGCGGCGGCGGCGGCGGGAGGATGGAGCGCATCCCGGCCGTGGGCCTGGGCACCTGGAAGGTGAGGCGGCCTCCCCTGCGAGGCCCGCGGGGCCACCCGCCGCCCTGGGGTGGGGGCCGCGCCGCATCACACGCCCCTGCGCACCTGCTGGCACCTGTTGGACCCCGCGTTTTATCGTGGGAGGGGCCGGCTGCGGAGGGCTTAGCATCACCCAGGTATAATCCTGCGAGGTGCTCTCCGGCTCCTGCATACCTGGGGTGCGACTTGCACGGTTGCTGGGGCTCCGCGGCCCCGCCTCGGGCTGTGTGCGCGCGCAGCCAGCGCTCCGCAGGGCTCCGTGCCTCGACTTCCCCGCCTGCCTTTGCTGCACCGCCCTCTGCACAGCAACCAGCGCTAGGAAACCTGCAAAAAAAAAACAACAACAACAAAATTAAAAAAAAAAAAAAAAAGCCTGCTTCGGGGGCCAAACCATTCCTCTCTGGTGTTGCTGGACCCCAGGTGCACAGAGCTGGGTCGGCCCCGTTCGCCCCTTCCTGACCACCACGCAGAGTCTCGCGTTTGTGCAGTCAGGTCACAGCACTACTATGGATTCTCTGCTGGCCCCCAAGGGCGGCCTCAGTGACAATCACAGAGACGCAGTGGCCTAGGGCAGCATGTGGGTCCCGACGGCTGCATGCAGGGTGCTCAGCTGGGCAGCCCTGTCCCGTGCCTGGGTCGGACCCCCTGGGGCTAATCCTTGTGGCTGCACCGAACTCTCAGCCTCAAGCAGGCTATCCTGGGGTATCCACTGGGTGATGATGGCTGAGGCCCCGAGGGAGCCAGGGAAATGCACAGGGTGCCCTGAAGCCTAGGCTGGAAACCTCTCTGGCTGCATTCTGTTCACCCCAGTGAAGCACAAGGACACCCCAGGTTTAAGATGGCCTTGGGGGCGGGGGGGGGGGCGGGGGGAGGAAGATAAGATAGTTCATTCGGAGTCTGTGGGATCACATTAAATCCATGGATCAACCTGGAGAGAACTGACTTTTTTGTATTAAACCCGGCCTTCTACAAGCATAGTCTATTTCTCTGTTAATACATTGTCCTAGATAGATTGTGTCTGTCAGTGTCTCTTCGTCTGGTTCTACATACAGCTTTCCCTGGAGAGAGCAGACCCTTCATTTGGGGGATTTAGTCCTGGATACTGGACGCTCTGTGATACTATTAGAAATGAAACTTCTCTGAAATTATGTCTTCAGCTCATTCACTGTTGATGCATAGGAAAATAGTCTTCCCCGGGGCCGTCTGTCTGGCTCAGTTGATGGACCATAGGACTCTGACCTCAGGGTCAGAAGTTGGAACCTCATATTAGGCGTGGGGCCTAGTTTTTTTTTTTTTTTTTTTTTTTTTTTAAAGAACAGTCTTCTTTGGTATATTCATCACATTTCCAGCCACTCTGCTGAATTGTCCTGTTGTTCTCTTAATTCACCTATAGATTCATTTGGGTTTTCTACATAAATGATCCTCCCGTCTGCAAACAACGCTACTTTCATTCCCTTTTTTCTGATCCTCCAGTCTCAAATTGCTATTTCTGAGCTGCTTGTGATGGCTAGGACCTCCATTACCGAGGACTTTCTTGTTTTGTTCTGGATTTTAAAGGGAATGTTTCTGATACTTAACAGGTTTACAATGATGTCTGCCCCTAGGGTTTTTCGTTTGTTTTTGTTCTTGATTTTTTTTTTTTTTTTTTTTTTTTTTGCTGTTGTTGTGGTTGTTTTAAGTGTGGGTATTCTTTACCAGGTTAAAGAGTTTTCTTTTTTCTTAGTTTACTGAGAGCTGGAATCAGAAATGGATGTTGAATCTTATCCAATATTGATTGACAACGTGTATTTTTTTAATCTGTTCATGTGGTAAATTATTATGGATTTTCTGATATCAAGCCGTCCTTGGCCATGTCAGATAAACTCAGTGTGGCTGTGGTATGTTCTTTTTCCGTAGTATATTGTTGCATCCACTTTGCTGTTATTTTACTTAGGATTTTTGCAACGATCGATGAGCAAGATCCATGGTGACTGTCCTACTAATATTTTTGTCTGCTTTGGATGCCAGGGTTATGCTGGTCTGGTGGAATGAGTTGGGAATATTCTTTTCCTTTTCTATGAAAGATTTAGTGTCAACTTGGGATGATCTCATCCTTGAAAACGTAGAACTCTGTGTGTGTTCAACGAATTGCTTCATTTAAAAAAAGAAAGATAATTATAGGACAATTCGGCTTTTACTTCTTCTCGAGTAAGTTTCTCTAGGGATTTCTCCCAGTCTTTTCATCTCTGCAAATTGTCAGTTTGTAGTGACCGATAATATTTTCTGCGATTTTGGGTCTCAGTTTAATCTGTATGGCTGTTTTTCATTGAGGTCATTAAAAAAAAAAATTTGGTGCTGTCAGTCTCATCAGAAGTTTGTCCACCTTACTAAGGTTTTTCAGAGACCTAGCTCTGGCTTTGTTGATCTTCTCCTCCGTGTCTTTATTGGATGTTCATTCTTGTTCTCACATTTTCCCTCCCCTTCTCATTTCTTGGTGGTTCGTTCCCGACTTGGGGTGGATGCTGCTTCATTAGCTCTCAGCGCCTCTGAATGCTGCTCGTGAGTGAAGACCTGGCGCAGGGGGTTCCGTGAAGGTCAAGCGAGCAGGTGCTCTGAGAATCACGAAGCCCTTGGGGATGCCCGGTGGACGTCGTGAGCCCTCCCCGGGCTCCTTCCTCTGCTTCAGCCCCTTTGCTTGTTGAGCAGCCCCGTCCACAGGGAGCGTTTTTCTGATGAAAGCCCTACTGTGCCTGTGGGTTTGGGGAGCTCCTCCGCGGGGGGTGGGCTATCTTCAAGCGAGTGTACCCCTGTTTGCCTTTCCCCTTGGCCTTCTGGTCTTCCCGGGTAGAGGCTGAATCTGCACCTTCTTGTGTCTCCTTTACTATTGTGATGCCTCCTCCGTGTCTTTATTCCTCTGCTGGTTCAGGAGGCACAGCAGAGGATGTGGCTCCCTGATTTGCAGGCACCAAAAATACCTACAGAGTTTTCCCCAAACAAGCCGAGGAGCTGGAACTTAGAGGCTTGGGAGCCGCCCTGACTCCCACGGGCCCTGATCGCAGGGCCGGCCCACGCTGGCGCGGGTGCGGGGACCTGACCCAGGTGCGGGGGAGCAGCGGCCGTGTCCTGAGTGCGAGGGTTCCTTCTGTCACGCTCCTTTTGCAGGCGGCCCCAGGGGAGGTGGCCGAGGCCGTGAAAGTGGCCATCGACGCGGGATATCGGCACTTCGACTGCGCTTACTTGTACCACAATGAGAGCGAGGTTGGAGCCGGGATCCACAGCAAGATCACGGAGGGCGTGGTGAGGCGGGAGGACCTGTTTATCGTCAGTAAGGTAGGACGTCGGAGGGTGTAGACCCCAGTGTAGACCCCGCAGGGCTTGGGGGGCAGGAAAGCCGACCTAGCGTGTGGAGGGTTTTCTGGGCCTCGGGGAGCTGAGCAGGACGCATGTGCTGGGACTGGTGCAGGGGAAGGTGCCCGGGACTGCGTGACAAGCAGAGGGGACACGTGGGCAGAGCACGCGGTGGGGACAGGTACAGGGACCTGGAAGATGCTTGGCGTTCCTGGACCAGGAAATGAGGCTGCAGCGGGGGACAGGCTGCATCCCGGGGGCCCAGCTACCTGTGAATCAGGGGCTCGCTCTTGTTCCCCACAGAGGAGCACCGTTGCAGGTGTTTAAGTAGGGAGCTCATATGTTGGAGCAGCGAGACTTGTGTCGGATCAGGCAATTGCAGCCACCGAGAGGTGCGGGGACACCTGGGGGGCTCAGCAACTGAAAGTCTGCCTTTGGCTCAGGACGTGACCCCAGGGTCCCAGGATCGAGTCCCACATCGGGCTCCCTGCGTGGAGCCTGCTTCTCCCTCTGTGTGTCCGCCTCTCTCTCTGTGTCTCTCATGAATAAATGGATAAAATCTTTTTTTAAAAAAAAAAAAGGAAAGACAGGTGCATTTGTTCAGGAGGCCGGAGACCCTGGCCACCGTGTGGGCGGAAGAGGAGGGAGGCCCGGACTTGGGAGATGGGAGGCGCAGGGGACAGCCGTGCGGGCCGCCGAGGGGCAGACGCGGGCAGCGCGCAGTCCAGAGCGCCCTAGCTGTTGACTCTGATGCGGGGTGTCAGGACCGTGAGGCCAGAGCCCCGGCCCTCACGCCGGGTGTCCCCGAGCTCCGAGGCACTGGGCAGTCACTGGGTGGCACGGGCTCACGGCGTCCTTGTGTGTAAAGCCAGGCTCGGGATCTGGTCATCTCGAGTACTTTCCAGGCCCGATGTCCATAGCTGCAGGACGCACTGCTGCTCCTGTAGTAGCGTCACTGTCCTGCGTGACTCTGCGACTCATCAGGTCCCGGAGAGCTGGAGAGGCCTCAGTGTGTCCCTGGCGGGGTTCAAATTGCTCCCCTGCTGGTCCAGGAGGGCGCTGGCTGCAGGGTTGCCGGGCCAGCCCCCAAACCCAGGCACAGGTTTCTCCGGGGTGCAGCAGAGCCGGCAGGGCAGGTGTGCTCCTCGCCCTTGACATTTGGAAAAGTGGTGGAAATGCAAGTTTTTTACAGAAATCACTCTGTGTGCTCACCGTCTAGAGGGCACCGTTATTTATTCACAGTATATTCCTCCCTTTTTTGTGTTTTCCTGCCTTTGTCAATACCCAGTGTTTCTGGATTCTCTTCCTATCTTCCAGTCTTCTTTCTGGAACATGTTATCTGTCTTCTCTTGCTGTGTCAGAGGCCCCAGACCGGCCTCGTCGCGGTCACTACGACACGGAGCGGGAAGTAACGGGAAGCAGATCCAGGGGCGGGGCTAGAAGTATCCAGGTCAGGACAGGGCAGCTGGACACCCGCCCCACCTCACCCGTGGCCACGCGGCCTTCCCAGCTGGCGCCAACTTAACGGGAGACCCAGTGAGCGAGTTGGACGGTTCGCGCCCGCCCTTCTGCTTGCAGGCATTTGGGTTGATTTTCATCTGGTCCCAGCGGATCCCTGTAAGCAGGCGGCCCTCCCACAAATCGTTCCCCGTGCTGCCAACTTCCTTCCAGCGGGACTCAGGCAGCAGGGGCCCCGTTTTGGAGATCCGTCCCCAAGGGAGCATCCGAGGCCGACGTCACCACCTTGTGTTGATTGCCGCCTAGTCGCGGATGTTGTCCACCTTCCCGCTGCTGGAATCGTGGGGCGCAGGGGCAGCTGTGGTGCTAACACGGGCGTCCTTCCTCCCGCCGGCAGCTCTGGTGCACCAGCCACAAGAAGTCGCTGGTGAAGGCGGCATGCACCAGGAGTCTCACAGCCCTGAACCTGGACTACCTGGACCTCTACCTCATGCACTGGCCCATGGGCTTCAAGGTAACGTCCCGGAGGCGCCGGCTTCCTGCTCACGGCCGTCGGGTGGCGCAGAGAGCTTAGGCCAGCAGCAGGGCCGGGGTCCCCGGGCCGTGTGGGCCGCACGCGCACGTTTACTTGCCCGCAGTTCCCCATTGGCTCCCTCCTCTGTCTCACAGTCCGGGGAAGAAGACGTGCCCCTGGACCGCAGCGGCATGGTCATAGCCAGTGACACGGACTTCCTGGACACCTGGGAGGTGAGCCTTCGGCTGGCGGGGGATCGCGAGCTTGCTGGTTCAGGTACGCCGGCTGCGTGCCCAACGCACGGGTGTGCGGCGTGAACGGGGGTGCGCACCTGACTCAGCGGCCGCCTGCTTCCATAGCTCGGGCTGCCTCCTCTCGCCAACACATCCATCTGAGCGATAACTAGGGCAGGCCTCCGGTACTCTCAGTGTCCGCTTGTTTCTTGATTAGGAAACAGCGCGTGGTCATGACGGAAACAAAGAAGAGGATAGAAATAAAACTTAAGAATCCATTTCTCCATTACCCGGTGGGGCCCCATCAGGCTCTTCTGTAGTTGCCAACGGCTTATCGGTAACCGCTCAGAGAAGCTGGAGGGATGGGATGCAACTCTGCAGGCTGCTGCTGGAGCCCGGACGGAAAGGGGGGAGGAGGCCTCAAGTACAGCAGCGAGTGCGGGGGGGCGGGGTTCCCCGCCGGCCTCGGCTGACCCAGCGCGTGTGATATTGCACACTGATGTGGGGTAGAGGCGTGGGAAGCAGGCGAGTTCACACTGAGTTCAGGGAGAGGAGTGGGAGCCGGCCTTGGAGGACCGGGCAGGGTGAGGGGCACACAGATGGGGAAGCGCACCCCCCAGGCCACCCTCTCCCTCCATTTCTTTTAAACGGGAATCAGCGAAAGGGATTAGCAGCGGGGCCTGGGCTATCAGGGCCAGTGTCCGGGGGTCCCCAGCCCTTTCTGTCCCAGGGCACTGCCTCTCTGGAAAGTCGTGGGTTAGAGTCCGGGCGGTCTCGGCAGCACGAGTGGGGTTCTGGATGCTGCTGCAGCGTGCAGGCAGGAGCTGGTGTCTGCTCACTGGCCGCCTGCCCGTGGCCACTCGGGACTTATGCCGCCCCCGTCCCCTGCACCGGGCCATGCTCCGCCTCAAGCAGAGGGCCAGCAGGACAATGATGGCACCTCATGGTGCTCAGGAGGTCCATAACCTGGGTAGAGAGGGAGGCAAGCCAACGGTCAGCATCGCACGTGCTCACAGACACCGCATCAGCAGGTAGAGTAAGAGGAGTAACAATACCTAACGTGCCGCGCGTTCGGGAGATTTGGGCCCTGAGCTGAATGCTAGGTGCGTGTTGTTGGATGGAATCTTAAGACAATCCTGTGGCGAGGACAGGCTTGTCCCCACTTTGCAGGTGGGGACGTTGAGGCTCCATGGGTCATAAACACGTGCCCCAGGCCCCCCAGCCGGGGAGAGGTGGAAGTGGAGTAGGCGCTGGGGGCAGAAACGCCCGTGGGACGTCGGATGGGATCTGCAGAAGTCTGGGGTGGGTGGAGTGGGCTCAGCACAGTGTGTAGAGGCGTGTGGGGCGTGGAGCATCCGCGGGACCCTGTGTTCTCTCTAGGCCATGGAGGACCTGGTGGTCATGGGGCTGGTGAAAGCCATCGGGGTGTCAAACTTCAACCACAAGCAGCTCGACAGACTTTTGAACAAACCCAACTTGAGATTCAAGCCAATCACTAACCAGGTGAGGCTTGAACAGCTGGCTCTGCAGCTGCCCCGTCCGCGTGAGTAAGCTGGGAACGGGAGGAGGGGGGTTGCAAGTTGGGCCTTCCCCTCCCGGGGCTGCAGAGCGGTGCTGTTGGGAGCAGGTCAGCCGGGATCGGGCGCCGAGGCAGGAGAGCCTGCGGGACGGCAGGTGCCCTGGGGAGGCAGGGCGCGGGTGGAGCTGGGTTTGCTCTGTGTAGAGGCAGCAGAAGGTCCTGGCGAGCCGTCCTCCTTCACCCACGGTGCTGCCCAGGCCTTCCGTGCACCGGGCTGGCTCATGAGCAAAGGGCATTTTTGCAGTACTTCACTTTACCTGAACGGTTGCACAGTGTCACGGACGTCCACAAAGCGCGCACGTGACCCTGGGACTCGATGACTTCCACTGAGCCTCGGCGCACTCCGTGCCCGGCATCCAGACACAGAAACAGTGTGACCGCCGCCCGCCAAGGGCAGCCGCTGTGCCGATTACTGACGGCACCAGCCGCTTTTGAACGTAGTCGATGAAGTGACGCGTGACGTACTCTGCTGCGTCTGGCTTTCCACAGTATAGTTGTCAGATGCGTCCACGTTCACGTGTGGTCGTCCACCGTTCCGATCTCTGCGTGGCATTCCATGACGTAAATACAGCACAGGGTAGTTACCCATTCTGGCGTGGATGGGCCCTTGGGTAGTTTCTGGTTTGGGGACGTTAAGAATAGAGCATCAGGTTCCTTTTTTTACAACAAATTTCTGGGGCACCTGGGTGGCTCAGCTGTTGAGCCTTCTGCTCAGGGCGTGACCCCGGGGTCCCGGGATCAAGTCCCGCATCAGGCTCCCTGCATGGAGCTTGCTTCTCCCTCTGCTTGGGTCTCTGCCTCTCTCTCCATGTCTCTCAGGAATAAATAAATAAAATCTTAAAAAAAAAAATACCCTTCCTATCACGTGGGTACAGGAAAGGGCATCGCTCGGCGAGTCTCCGCAGGTGAGCCTGCTCAAGCGGTCAGCACCCAGAGCAGGAAGCAAAACAGCCTCTGCCTTCTGGAAGCTCCCTGGCTGCCACCCACAGAGCAGCCACTGTCCCCACGTGAGGCAGGAGAGCGCCACGGGCTGGAGCGGAAATACAGGCCCAGAGGGGGCACCTCACCGGGCAGGGGCCGTCGGAGTGCCCGGGGAGCGTGGGGGCCCTCCTGCCCGTTCCCAGGGGCCTGTCACCCCACGGCAGCGGAGGCCTGCGCCTGGGAACGGGCCCGCGGCTCCTCGGGGGCAGAGCCGACCGTGAGCGCGTGCCCTGTTTCCTGGTGGCCTGTCAGTCCCAATCCCCCTGGTAAGCTGTGACTCTCTCTGTAGATCGAGTGCCACCCGTATCTCACCCAAAAGGAGCTCATCAGGTTTTGCCAGTCCAGACAGGTGTCCGTGACCGCGTACCGGCCCCTCGGCGGTTCCAGGTAGGGGTGCGTCACGGGTGGTGGCGCGTGGGGCTCTAGCAGGGAAGAATTCAGGTGGTTGGCAGGGGCTCTCTGAAGGAAGGGGAGGCTCGCCCGGCCTCCTCCCCCCAACCCCAGCCGTGTGCCGTGCTCCCTCCACCTGCTAAGCTAACGAGCCCCCTTGGCCGCTCGCACCACCCGGACCAGACACCTGAACGTCCTCCAGGCCATTCTGCCGCAGGGCCGGGGTCTGTCTCTCAATCTGTGTTCCCGCCACCCCTGCCGTAGTTAAGCGGGCGCTCTCCCCGCTAATTCTCGCTAGTTCCCGCAGCCTCCTGGCTCGGGCCGGGCTTGCCCGCTTCCCACCCACTGTCCCCGCGGTACCAGACGGGGCGGCTTAGTAGGATCAGGTCACCTTCCTGCTGGAAAACCCTTCCGTTCTTGGCTTGGCCTCGAAGTCCCACTGGTCTGGCCTCTGCGTGCTTCTGGCCTCGGTTCTTCCCCCAACAAGCGTGTTCCCCCAGCACTTGACACCACACGGGGCTCCCGGGAAGGAGCGCCGTCTTTCCGGGCTCTGTGCCTCTCACGTACTGTTCTCTTTACCTTGAGATCTTGCTCGGACCCTTTTTTTTCTTTTTAAATCTGGTTAACTCTGATTTCTGATATACGGTTTAATTCTGTGTCACCTCCTCCAGGAAGCCCCCCACACTCACTCCCTGTATCCCGGTTTTGTCCATAGCCCTCGTCTCACTGTCTTGTCATTAATTCCTGTCCCCACTTGTCAGAGCTGCTCGAGTGCAGGGACAGCGTGTGATTTGTGACTCTCCTCCACCCCTGGCTCAGTGCCTGGGACAGACCAGGGGCCCTGGAGGGCTGGAAGCATTTGACTCTAAATACCTGTGTGTGTGTGTGTGTGTGTGTGTGTGTGTGTGTCTGCCGTGGGAGGTAGGCACAGGTGTCTGAACACGGTAGTTGCTGGAAGGCCAGGTCGTGTCATGCAGATGAGCGTGGGGTCCCAGGGCCGCCCAGGGCAGGGAACCAGCTGAGTGCTGGGCCCGCGGCAGGTGAGATCAGCTGGTCAGTTCCTTCAGGAGGCTCTGAGCACTGTCTGTAGAGCCGCTTAAGGAGTGCTGGCCGAGGAAACGCCTCTCCGGAGTGGTTAGGGCCTCTCCCTGCGGGACGCGGGCCCAGGGGTGGCGCTAGGCCGTAGCCCAGGGTCTCCGCACTAGACCTTCCGCGTGTTCCCGGGCTCAGGCTCGTGTGGGCACCCGAGTTGAGCTTTCTGAGATTGCCAGCAGCAGCAGCAGCAGTTTAGGCGCCGCTCCAGGCCCTATGGTGAGCGAGGTCAGACAGCCCGTAGACGTCACACCAGGCCATGGGCCCTCCGATGGTGCCACCTCGTCCTCGAGGAAACACCACGTATCCACCAAGAGCAGCAGCGTGTCCAGCTGTCTCCTGGGAAGTGTCAGCCGGTGGGGTCAGGGTGGGGAGCGCTTCTGTCCCATTTACCGTCCCCGCAGCGAGCAGGTGTAGCGATCAGACGAAAATAAATCTAGGTTTTGCCCTCTGGAGGAAGTAGTGGGGTTTTCAAAGCCAGGAGCATGCACGCTGGACCCCCTAACCTCCTGCCTGGCCCTGCTCTCTCTAGTGAGGGCGTAGACCTGCTGGATGACCCTGTGATCCAGAGGGTGGCGCAGAAGCACAACAAGTCCCCGGCACAGGTAGGAGGGGCTGGGCGGGCCTGCTTCCTCTGGGGGCCGGGACCGGGCAAGGACGGAGGACAGGAGCCCCTGGCCAGACCCCCACGCTTCACCAGCATGTGCTGGGCCCCACCCCGCGCACCAGCGAGTGGAACAGGAAAGGCCTTCCCACCGGCTTCCTTGCTCTGACGTCCAGGGTCGAGGTGTTGGGTGCATCCGTGGGATCATTAAGTCACAGGAGTCTCCGCGGGCCGGTGGCGGTCATTGCACACACATTGGAAAAAGCTTCCAGAAAATACTGGTGTGGGTTCCTAAAAGACTTTGGAACAGAAAAGCTTTGTGATTAAAAGCTGCCCCTGACTTTTGGACTTTTTCACTGTACGATACGCTGTAAACTGCGTGAGAAACCACCAACTCCGTGGAATCTCCTCCCTGTGTCTGATATTAGACTTTTTTTTTTTTCATTCCTGCAGATTTTGCTCCGATTTCAGATCCAGAGGAATGTGATCGTGATTCCCAAATCAGTCACCCCCAAGCGGATTATTGAGAATATCCAGGAAAGTGCTTCTCTTCTTTTAGGTGGAGGGCTTGGGAACACATGCAGCTAGCGGGGGTCCGGCCACCTCACGCACGGGCCCTGCTGGCTGTGACGTGGCGGGCGCGCAGGGTGAAGCTGTGGCCACAGCCCGAGGAACCCGAGGGTGTGACAGTGCCCAGCCTGGGAGCTGAGACAGGGAGCAGGGAGGCGAGAACAGCCGGGCACCTGCCCGCCGACCCCACCAGAACTGAGCCCAGCCACCCTGCCCCCCGGGCCCCCGCCCCCCCTCCAGCCAGAGCTGCTGGGGACTCCGAATCCCTGGCTTCCCCTGGGCTGTGGTGGGGCCTCTCCTGTGGGCAGAGGCTGGGCCCGAGGCCACTCCACCTTCTCTCCCAGCCCCTTGGCTGCAACCAGGGTCAGCCCTCCTGGGAGAAAAGCTCCTATTTCTGGAGCGGGTCATAGTGCTCAAGTATGTTAAGAGCCAAAGGGTGGGCGGGGCAGGGATGGTGCAGCTTAGAGCTCTGCTTCAGAGGGAACAGATGCGAAGAGGACCCTGCATTCTGAACACTGTCGGAGTGGCTGGTCCCGGGGACGAGCGTCCTCCTAGCTGGTAGGGTGGGAGGCACAAATGGTTTTGGGTTTTTTCTTTTTTCTTTTTTTTTTTTGAGCAGTGGGAAAGCTTTGCTGCACCCCTTCACCATCCCAGGGTGTCCCGTACTCCCAGGGGGTGAGTGCAGTACCCCCCCCCGACTTTCCAGGGGCTCCCAGCCAGCCCCGAGGCAGCCAGTGGCAGGCCAAGGCCAAGGCCCACATGCGTGTGGGAAGGCCAAGGCTCTGGGGAAGACCCGGGGGCCACAGGCACCGTTCGCCCTCCCCTTGGTGTCCCCGACAGGCCTGGCACGACACTTGGCAGGTAGCACATGCTCCACGAAGTGCTCCCTGACCTGACTTTGCCATGAACGTCTGTATTGGCTGCAGGTGTTCGACTTTAAATTATCAGAACAGGATATGAATGACATCCTCGGCCTGAACAGGAACTTGCGGCTGTGCACGTTACCCATGTAAATACGTCTCCTTTACTTCCTTTCAAAATAGGGGGATTGGTTCCTGAATCGGTGTTGATTATATACGTTTTAGGTTAATTAAGGCTTCTCATAACTCCTAAGTCTTTTCTGTTTGAGGCTGTGCCCCTGAGCTAATCCAAAGACTAATTTGGCACATTGGGGACCTTGAAAGTACACAACTGTGTCTCTTAGAATGTTTCTCTTAAAGAGAATAAGCATTTCTAATTTTTTATTTGTTTTCCTGTTTTTTTCAGAGCTGCAAACCACAAGGACTATCCTTTCAACATATACTTCTGAGCCTGGCTTCCTGCTTCCTCCTCCTGCCTGGGCAGACAGATCCACGAGGCCCGAACCACCAGCCTCTGCCCCGGGCTGCCAGGGAGGGGAGGGGACGGACGAGGCTTGATTCCGGTGGATTTCCGCCTGGAACAGCAGCTGAGCTCCCTGAGAAATTCATACGGTTCAGATGGCCTCCGTGATGGAAAGGGAGAGGGTGATCCTCTCCACAGAGAACCCTCAGTCTTTTGAGCACAGTGTGATGGGATTTTACAAGACAATGTGGCCTACACTCTCAAAAAAAAAGATTGTATTATGGAAATATTTAGATAAATACAAGAGTTGAGACCATGGCATGATGAGTCTCTGTATCTGTCACTCGGCCCCACTGCAGCCCTGGGCCCGCCTCGCGTCCCCTGTGCTCCCCTGTTCTGGCCAGCACCCCCCCCCCCATTGATTTTAAAGCAAAATCCTTACCTTGACACATCCAAAGAACACGGGGCTGAAAGTTGGAGATGTCTCAGGTCAATAGAGAGGCGTTTTTCCTTCTCCACAATGTGGAAACCCCAGCTCAGAGAGGACGCTCGGTGCCCAGGCCGTCCACACTCTGCACAAGGAAGGGCATTAGGGAGCGTATCCACGCAGGCCCGTTCAGGGCAATGTGTTGTGTTGCTCATCTCACGAGGGGTCACCTCAGTACTATTGGGGCCACTCGTGTTAAAGCTGCTATAAATTATGAGAGACTTAAAAGGCTCATTTTCATGAGTTAATTGGCAGGCATCTCCCTGTTTGCAAGTGTAAGAAAAATTCAACACAATTGGCTAATAGTACTTTTTATTAACATTTACAGAATTTTCCTGGGTTACAAAGTAATTCAACCAAATTCACAATGCAAAGAACTGAGAGAAGCTCAACTAGAGAAAGTAAAAAAGGCCTAAAAGAGCAATATCTAGGAAAACTCCTCTTTCTAGTGGATCCTTGTGGTCTTTGCCCACGTCTATGACGTGCAGATAGGGGCGCCCGGGTGGCTCAGTCGGTTGAGCGTGGGACTCTTGGTTTGGACTCAGGTCATGATCTGAGGGTGGTGAGGTTGTGGGGCTCTGCGCCTAGTGAGCGAGGAACCTGCTTCTCTCTCTCTCTCTCTGCCCCTCCCCACTGCATGCTCACTTTTCTATCAATCTTTAAAAAACATATCTAATAAATGGGCATAAACACTTCACAAAACCTGCCACATAGCATACATAATTTGTAACTCGCTTTTTAAAAAAGTGTAGGGGCGCCTGGGGGGCTCAGGTGGTTAAGCAGCTGCCTTCCGCTCAGGTGGTGATCCCCGGGTCCTGGGTCACATCAGGCTCCCAGCTCAGCGAGGAGCCACCCCCTCCTCCCCACTTATGCTCTCTCTCCGTAAATAAATAAAATCTTCAAAAAATTAAACATGCACGAACGCATATACCGGATGTACATTGGTGCAACCGTTCACTTAATATTTTGACCAGTTTCAGCTGGTCATTGATCTCCGGCCTAATGTAAATGACTTCCACATGTTACACTGAATCCTTATCACCACGACTCCGACCTTGCAAAGGCACTGCGGGCTGCAGGGGGCTTTCTTCTCATCCCCACACCTCAAACTCCAACTCTGACCAATGTCCATTCACAGGTGAGCCTGGAGGGACCAAAAGGTAAGCTCCATCACTTTATATTCTATAGAAAACACTATTACAGATTGGTGGTTGGTTTTTGTTGTTGTTGTTGTTGTTGTTGTTGTTGTTGTTGTTGTTTTTGCTAGAAACACTTGGAATAGCAACACCACGGCAACCAGCGAGGATGAGAAACACTGGGCCCCACGCGGCCCGGGGGAGGACGCGCGCCCGCGGGGAGCACTGCGCCTCTGCAGCTGGGCCAGAGGCTCCCGGGTTCGCTCTGTGCATATCCAGGAGCGCCCCGGGGAGCTCGGGGGCGACGCGGACTGAGGGCCTAGGCCAACGCCCCAGGCCTGCCCCGCAGGGACCCCGGGCCTCCCCTCCCCTGGAGGAGCCCAGGAGCCTCTCCAGGTCGCCCCGCGACGGGCGCCCGCGCATCCGCGGCTCTGGCGGCAGAGGGCGCCCCTGCCCCGCCGGTGGATCGGAGGCTCCCGCGTGGGTAGTGGGGTGAGGGGGCGGGAGCGAGCAGGGCTGCAGGGGGAAGCCGACGGCCTGGTCCATCTTTGGCTCCCGGGGGGGCTCTTCTTGGATCCGCAAGAGCAGGAGCGAAGGGGCCAGCTGCGGGGGGCGGTGGGGCGCAGGGGGGCGGGGGGGCGGGGGTGCAGGGGGGCGGGGGGCCGGGGGAGAGGGGTAGTTCCCGAGCCTGGGCCACACGGGGGCGGCTGGGAGCAAAGGGGCCCGACGGGGACAGGCGGCCGGGCCCTGTTTGTTTACCCGGCTTCTGAGACTGGGCCTCCTCCCCCGCGGCCCAGGGGCGCCCGCCAGGTGCGCCCCGCCCACCACCTGGTCCCGACCGCGGCTGCCGGTGGGTGCGGCACCTGCCCCTGCCCCGGCCCGGTGGGTGCGACACTTGCCGCCGCGCCCCGCGGATGTGGCCTCTCCGTGCTCCCCCGGGGCCGGCACCTCTGCATGCTCCCTGCAGGTGCAGCACCTGTCCGTGATCCCCCGGGGGCGGCACCTCTCCGTGCCCCCCGCAGGTGCAGCACCTCTCCATGCTCCCCGCAGGTGCAGCACCTCTCCGTGCTCCCCCGGGGGCGGCACCTCTCCGTGCCCCCCGCAGGTGCA
This sequence comes from Canis aureus, assembly GCF_053574225.1. Taxonomy (NCBI): domain Eukaryota; kingdom Metazoa; phylum Chordata; class Mammalia; order Carnivora; family Canidae; genus Canis; species Canis aureus. Next base: position 31,373,439 of record NC_135615.1, on the reverse strand, counting down.
GCACCTCTCCAGGCTCCCCACGGGGGCGGCACCTCTCCGTGCCCCCCGCAGGTGCAGCACCTCTCCGTGCTCCCCGCAGGTGCAGCACCTCTCCGTGCTCCCCCGGGGGCGGCACCTCTTCATGCTCCCCGCGGGGACGGCACCTCTGCATGCTCCCCGCAGGTGCAGCACCTCTCCAGGCTCCCCGCGGGGCGGCACCTCTGCCTGCTCCCCCGGGCGCGGCACCTGCCCCAGCCCCCAGAGGGTATGACACCTGCCCCGGCTCACTGCGGGTGCGGCACCTGTCGGGTGGGACTGACGCTCCCACCGGGTCCACAGGGAGAGAGGAACAGGGGTTTGCTCGGCCTCCCCGGGCTTGCGCAGCCTTCCTGACAAAGGACGGTGTTGGTTTCTTGTCTGGTGCACACACGGCAACGTGACCTCTGAACAGTGGACTCCCTCTTTTTTGGTAGAACCCCTACTATTACTAACAGTTTTTGAACTTGCACCCAAACAATGTATATTTATTTATTATATGAATACACTTCTTTATTAATCCAGTGTGTACATTATAAAATACCCCCAAAAAATAGAAAAAAAAACTTTACACTGAGCCAGAGATGAAATAAAAAATGGAAAAATAAGAACTTTAATCATGGTCCAAACTCTTTGTTCCCACTAATTTATTGTGGTTACATTCTTTTCAAAGCAATGATTCAACTATGCTTTACATATATATATATATATTTTTTGTCAATATTGATTCAATACTTTGTGATACAGAAATTTGAAATTTTGATCATAAACTCAGTTTGATTTGAAACACAGTCTTCATCGCAAGCAGCTGCAGCTGAAAATCCCTCACAGAGATGCATTGATGCAAATGGAGAAAGCAAATCTTTGGAAGTTCTTAATAAATCCTGGCACTCATTTTTCAGTCCCTTTTACTAATTATATCACTTTTGAAATTTGGACTCTCCAATATCTGTGAAGTTTTTTGAAAATTTATACTTCCAGTAGCTTAGTGATTTAATAAACATACACTTTAGGAGATGATTCCCACGATCAGGTTAATTAATACACCCATCACCCTAGATGGCTTTTTTTTTTTTTTTTTTTTTTTTTTTGGTGAGAGCACGTAAGATCAATTCTTTAAGCACATGTCAGTGTTACAGCACGGTATTATTAACTATGATTACATGCTGAACATTAGATCCTCAGAACTTATAACAGAAGTTGTGCCTTTGACCAACATCTCTGCATCCCCCCTACTCTGATCACATGAATGTTAGAGCTTTTGTTATTGTTCAAGGTCCACAGGCTCTGTTCCTGTTTTTTATCCCCAGCTCATTTTCTCTCTCTTGTTCCCATTGGGTGATTTATGTCATTTTACCCTCCTAGGTGCCACTTTGATTATTGTGTTTTCCAGTTCTAACATTTCCATTTTGTGATTCTTTATATCTTCTATTTCTTTGCTGAAACTGTGGCTTTCCATTTGTTCCACATGTGTTGTCATTGCTTGTTGAAACATGTTCACCATGACTGCTTTAAAATCCTTGGTCGGATAATTTTCCTATCTTGGTCGTCTTGGTGCAGTGCATCTGGTGCTCATCCTTTTTCATCCAGTTTGATAATCTCCTTGTTCTTGGCATTATGAGTACTTTTTAATTGAAACATGGCCCTTTTTTTTTTTGTATTGAGTTTTAATTAAGCTTCAGATCTCTTTTAAAGGCCTGATAAAATTGTATAGTGTGGTAAATTCACAGAACAAAAGAGAAAAATTCTTGGAGACAAGTAAAAAGCTAGACTTTGGCAATTTGAAAGTATACTCAATGGTTACCTTCTTTTTTGTTTGTTTGTTTGTTTGTTTGTTTGTTTGTTTTTAGAGATTTATATCCCTGTGATCACTTCACAGGGACAGCATTTCAACCTCAGTGACAGGAAAAAGCAAAACAGACTAAAAAGCCAAGGCATTGATAGGTTAGGTTGTTTGAAATGTATTGTCATTGACTTTGAGGGGGAAAGACTGGGTTTAGAGACATTTACTTCCAGATTCGGGGGACTCAGGCTACATTTCAACGTGTCAGGCTAAGTAACATGGGCTAAGTCAGATCCTTTCTCATCCTTGAGCTGTTCGCTGATCATCAACCAGAGTCAAAGAAATCAATTAATCCTCGTCATTAAATGGATAATCCGGATGAGTAGCAAATCTAAAAGGTGAAGAGAGAGACTTAGTCAAGTAACTGTTTCTGGGCTGGGTAAAGAGAGGTTTCTTTTAAACTGGCTTAAGTATGAAAATTAATGGAACTTTCTTTTATGGACAAGGACAAAAGCATCCAGTTTTACAATAACCCGGTACTACTACCTACTACCACTTGACACTATAATGAACATATTGTAAAAAATGGTACACAGTGCTCATGAACACATATACAAAATTAAAACAATACGTTGCATTTTTGAAGGTATTGTATTATTCTACTACTTAGGAGATAAGGTCCTGGAGTTGCTACTTTAAACTCCCAAGAGGGCAGAAATGAACTCTGCCTCTTTTAAAACCATGCCCTTAGGGTTTCATACATAACGGGAACAAATACTTCAAGGCGATGATGGGGAGGGCAATAAGAACGTCACTGTTGTTCAGTTTCTCTCAAGCACTCAGAAGTAATTCATCTATGCCTTTACTCGGTGAAAAATTATTAGATATAGGGATGGATACGGTGATTATGATATAAATCACTTCATCGGGGGTTTCATTTTAGCAAGGGAGGTAAACTAACACTCTCTCTCTCTGTCTCTCTGTCTCTATCTCTGTCTCTCTCTCTCTATATATATATATAGGATATATATTGAGATATATCATATATATAGAGATCCAATATATATATATCCAATATATATATTGAGATATATCATATATATATATATATACTATTATATATACTAGTCTCTCTATACTTTGTGTATATATATATATAGAGAGAGAGAGAGACTGGTATATATAACAGTATATATGCTATATATAGTATAGTATTATAGTATTATATAATATATAATATAGTATATAATATATTAGTATATAGTATATAATAGTATATAATATATATAATAGTATATATACTAATCTTTCTCTCTATATATATATATACACACACACAAAGTAATAATTTTGAGATAGTGCTAAATCACTAAATAATTAATTCTTGATTAAAACGACTGATGCTAATTGCTAAGGATTACTGCCTGCTTCTCCACTCTCCTTTTCCTTTCCCTCTTTATCATTTGATCATATTATTCATTGACCCAGCACTGATTAATCACTCAAGGAAACAGTAGATTTTTAAAAATCCTGCCCTAGGAATCTAACGTTTCCAATGAGGCAAACTGGAAATAAACAACATAAACCCGTGAAGTGTATGGTGCGCTAATCAGGAATATGCGCTAAAAGGAAAACAAAGTAGAATAGAGAGAAAGGCATTGCTGAGCAGGGTTGCATTCTTAGGTGAGGTGACAGAGAAGGTATATGACGGAGGTGACCTGAGGGAGGACACGAAGGAGGTGAAGGGGTGTGCAGCCAGCTGTCGGGAGGAAGAGCATCCTGGCGGAGAGAACAATCAGTGCAAAGGCCCTGGGACAGGCCCGGCGGCCGCAAGGAACAGCGGGGAGGCCACGGGCCGCAGTGGAGTCAGCGGGCGGAGATTGGACACAGCGGCAGACAGCGAGGGAGGGAGCGCCCTGCGGCCCCTGCAGGTGTGAAGGAAGCCGGCCTTCTGTCCGAGTGAGATAGGCTACCATGTCAGGAAGAGGGCTGCCCGTCGCCCTGGCCTCCAGGCATGAAGGGGGGAAGACTTGGGTGTGAGCTGGGGCCTCTGCAGATGCCATCGTGAGTCAGTGGTAGGCCTGATGGGTTTGAGGTGGCGTATTGCACACCCAAGTGCAGCTGAGCAAGTGGACTTACAAATCTTGGTCCAGGGCCGAGGTCTGGGCTGGATAGAATCCTGGGGAGTGGGTATTTAGATGGTGTTTAAAGCTTGAGACTGGGTGAAAGCAGCCGGGAGGTGGGCACAGACAGAAAAGAAAAGAGGTCCAAGGACCAAGTCGCTCCAAAGTTAGGAGGCCAGGTGGATGGGGAGGGCTTGCAAAGAACAGGAGAAGGAGGCTCGGGCGACAACGGGGAAGCAGGTAAGCGGGTGGGCCGCGTGGAAGGAAAGCCACGCACACGTTTCCAGGAGGAGAGCGAGGTCTGCCAGCTAAAACGAGACGAATGAGGAGAGGAGGTCATGGCTGACCTTGACAAGGAGAGTTTTGGCAAAGTGGGGAGCAGGTGCATCAGAAGATGGGAAGAGAGAGGCTCGAGGCGGCAAGCATAGGCTCCTTCGAGAAGTTTCCCTATGGAAGGAGAAATGCAGTGTGGCTGCATAGCGATGTCAGCTCAAGAGAAGATTTTGGTTTGGGTTTTGGTTTTAAAGACGGGAGCACTATGGGGACTTCATCAGGGTAAAGAACTTCTGCACAGCCAAAGAAACAGTCCACAAAACTACAAGACAACTGACAGAATGGGAAAAGATTTTGGCAAATGACATATCAGATAAAGGGCTAGTATCCAAGATCTATACAGAACTTCTTAAACTCAACAGCAAAGAAACAAACAACCCAACCATGAAATGGGCAGAAGACATGAACAGACATTTCACAGAGGAAGACATACACATGACCACCAAGCACATGAGACAATGCTCCACATCACTGGCCGTCAGGGAAATACAAATCAAAACCACAATGAGATACCACCTCACACCAGTGAGAATGGGGACAATTAACAAGGCAGGAAACCACAAATGTTGGAGAGGATGTAAAGAAAGGGGAACCCTCTTGCACTGTTGGTGGGAATGTGAACTGGTGCAGCCACTCGGGAAAACTGTGTGGAGGTTCCTCGAAGAGTTAAAAATAGATCTGCCCTACGACCCAGCAATTGCACTGCTGGGGATTGACCCCAAAGATACAGATGCAGTGAAACACCGGGTCACCTGCACCCCGATGTTTCTAGCAGCAATGTCCACAATAGCCAAACTGTGGAAGGAGCCTCGGTGTCCATCGAAAGATGATGGATAAAGAAGATGTGGTTTATGTATACAGTGGAATATTCCTCAGCCATCAGAAAGGATGAATACCCACCATTTGCTTCGACATGGATGGAACTGGAGGGTATGATGTTGAGTGACATAAGTCAATCAGAGAAGGACAATCATCCTATGGTCTCACTGATACAGGGAATATAAGACGTAGTGAAAGGGAATAAAGGGGAAAGGAGGGGAACAGAGCGGGAAATATCAGAGAGGGTGACAGACCATGAGAGACTCCTAACGCTGGGAAACGAACTAGGGATGGTAGAAGGGGAGGTGGGCGGGGGGACGGGGGGACTGGGTGACAGGCACTGAGGGGGGCACTTGACGGGATGAGCACTGGGTGTTATACTATGTGTTGGCAAATCGAACTCCAATAAAAAATATATATATTACAAAGTCCTCTCCAACTTTTCAACCTGATGTGACAAAATATTTGATTTCGTTCTAGATTTCCTGTAGCTGTGAATTGTTCAAACATGTCTGATTCATGATAAAACATAAACACGTGCTATTAACGATTTCACATGTTTGTACTTGTGGATTGTACTGTTTTGCTTTCAAATAAAAACTTTTTTAAAAGAAAAAAATATATATATATTAAAAAAAAAGACGGGAGCACGGTTGAGTGCCTGTGGGGGGAGGGAGAGCCTGATGGGGCGGTGGAGAGGGATTTCCCCAGGTTTCGGGGAGGCAGTGAGTAAGGCGGAGAGAAGGGTGACTCCAGCACCCACTGGCCCCCATCACAGGTGCAGTGAGGACAGAGGACAGGAGAGCATCAGGGAAAAGAGGTTCCAGAGGCCTTGAAGGAAAGATGTTCCCCAGCCACTTTCCTAAAAGAAGAGGAACCCCTCTGTGGATTGGGGTCACACAGTCCCACCACCGTCCAGCTTCCCAGCGTCAAGGGAGCAACGAGCTACTTACAAAGTATCTGAAAAGTAGCGAATGTTTTTGTTGAGGCTGCTCAGAGTCTCCATGTCCTCTGGTGTCAACTGGAAATCAAACACCTGCCAGAAACATGAGGTGATGACTCAGTTTCCCCGCGGCACTGACTGCCCCATCCCCCTACCCCTCCCACACACGTTTGTGCAAGGGGTGTGGAGGTTTTGAGAGATGACTCATGAAGCTGGGGTTCACTCCAGGCGGGAGTTGGGCCCCCCAGGGGCGCTGGGCAGGTGCATGTGGCCACAGCGAAGGAAGCCTCGACAGGCCCCAGCGCCAATCACATGTCATCTAACTCCTTCTCTGTGCAGCTGCAGATCAGGCCCTAGCTTGGGGTTCAAAGGAAACCCAGCATGGGGACCCCAAGCTGACCCTCCCGGGGCCTCTCCCGACACCGCAGAAGCTACCTGGGCACTGAGGACGGACAGCCCGCGGGTGCCTCACGGATGACCCAGTGCAGAGGGCAATGGGGCCCCGTCCAGCCCTGGGCCCGCAGCCCCACCTGGAAGTTCTCCCGGATTCTCTTCTCGTTGAAGCTCTTGGCCAAGGCCACCACCCCCCGCTGCAGCTGGAAGCGCAGGGCCACCTGGGCCGGAGTTCGCCCGTGCCTGGCGGCCACAGCATTGAGAACTGGGTCCTTCAGGAGAACTGGGGCGTCCTGGTTCACCCTGGGGGGAGGCAGGGTGCTGTGTGTCGGAGCCCATGTAGCCCCTCACGCCGGGGGCCTTCGCCCTCTAAGCTCTGCCTCCTGAACCTGCTGCTGTGCCACAGTCCCTGGGCTCACTTCTTTTGGTGGATCCAAAGAAGGCCCAGAGAAAGGAAGGCAGAAGAGGACCCTCAGGGAGTATTTCATATGTTTTTGTTTGTTTGTTTGTTTGTTTGTTTGTTTAAAAAAGCATTTCTGAGAAATGTGGTAAAAGACTGGATAAGAAGAGAAACTCTCCAAATTAAGATCCAATAATCTGCATTGTAACAACCCAATTATTTTATAAGAATCTACTATTTCAAAAATGCTTTTATTTTATTTTATTTTATTTCGTTTTATTTATTTACTTGACTGAGAAAGGGAGAGAGAGAGCACACACAGTGGGAGCAGCAGAGGGAGAGGGAGCCCAACTTGGGGCTCGATCCCAGGACCCTGAGATCATGATCTGAGCCAAAGGCAGACGCTCAACCAACAGGGCAGGTGCCCCTCAAAAATGCTTTCAATTAATGATCTGCTTTGTCAAGTGCTAAAAGGTGCATTTTTATATTCCTCTTCAAGAGATAAAGATACTAAGACTTAACAGAAGTTGTCACTTGTCTCCTATCACTCGGCTATCAAGTGTCAGAATCATGGCGAGGGCTCACTTTGTCACTCTTTACAGCCAAAGCTTTTCAACTGTGTGAACATTCTAATCAGGGTTTGTGTTATTTAATAATGTGTCCTTGAGTCCCCACAATGTAGGCGAGTTAAGCGTCTATGGAGATGGACCACGGCTGCTGTCTACCATCCCTCCCCCCGCCCACCCCCTCCCCCCGACAGTTGAGTGATGACTCCAGAAGGTACAGCGTCTGCAGTTAGGATACAGGCATAGAGATCATTACCATTCCTTCCCGAAGTCGGACCCCAAGGCACCGTATGCAGTCAGGATGATGTCCTTGGACTTGCAGAACTCCAGGAGTTTGCTCTGGTTGAAGTAAAGGTGACACTCCACCTGCAGAGTGCGAAGCAGAAGGGCTGGATCACAGGACCACGGCCACCAACCTGACGGGGAAGCTGCAGGGCTGTGTCGCCCGGTAGCAAACGCATGTAGGTGTCCCAGCCACAGGAGCCAACACAGGATCATCACCCACAGCTGTGCCAGGGGACCTGCCAGAGGCTTACCTCTGCATTACGGCCCAGAGATGACACGGCTCTACTGAGAAAGGGGCTCATGAGAGACAAGGCCAGATCCCAAACCAAAAGTGTGGCTGAGCTCCTGCTGCACCCCTTTTTCACTGCCTTTCCCCTGACTGTGGTGGTTGGATAAGCATGAGCACAGATCCGAGGAGAAGCCAGAAGCCTGACTTGGGCCTCCCGTGAACCGTATTCATCAACACAGCTTGCAGGAAAGGGGCTGGCTCAGGCATTAGGTGCAAAGGGACTTTCTGTGTCACAGCTGCACGTGTGTTTGCGGTCTCCGTCAGGGACACGGACAGGGAGGAAGGGGGATGTATTGTATTCAGGGCCCCAAACCAAGCCTGGACCTAGGTTCACCTGACCTGAACCACCGTCTGCTATCACCTGATTGCCTCACAGATCACAACGAACTGAACTCTGTTCCAGCTCTTTGAGCCCATGTAGACTTCCCATTAACCAATGACCTCAACCTCACAGGTCACAACGAACTAGACTCTGTTCCAGCTCTTTGGGCTCATGTAGACTTGCCAGTAACCAACGACCTCAACTTGGCTGCATTCCATTTGCCCGGTAGAGCTCAGGGCCACGTTCAGCTTCTTCCTTAATTCGTCATCACTACCCCAATCAAAACCAGTTTCTTTATTTTCTATAAACTGGTGATGCTCAAAGTGAAGGTAAATCTCCCAAGGGACCCACAATACCACCTTTAGAACAACTATTTGTACTTTTCATCTAAAAATAAGAAAAAAAATAAGACTCACTGATATCTAATACACGGATTGCCAATCCCTCTCTAACAAGCCTGCAGGTACGAAGTTTAAAGGAGATAAGCCCAAGGCGAGTGTGAGCTCTCCGGAGTGCAGAAGGGTGGCCACTCACTTCTGTACTCATGATTTCTTACATTATTCTAAGATAAGCAAGTTTTATGTGTGGCTCATTAAAGCAGGTTTATTATAACAAGTGGACTTCTGATTTTTTTTTAACCTTTAAATGTTTTTATTGTGGTAAAATACACATAACATAAATTTACCATTTTTTATTTTTTTATTTTTATTTTTTTTTTAAATTTACCATTTTTTAAAAAGTAGATCTACCATTTTAGCCATTTCTAAGCATACAGTTCAATGGCACTAACCTACTCACATTGTGGGTGGCTGATTTTATACCATTGAGTCTCAGCAGATATCTCCTAACACAGAACTCGAAAGAATTACCCGTTTTCTTTTATATAGAAGTGTTCCAACTTTATTGACCAGAGATGAGAAAGCTCAGTAATTAGCTAGCTTTAAATTTCTAAGACCAACCACCATAACACCTAGTAGATTATACTCCAACCTGACACTTAGATGTTTTGTTATAAAGTGACGTGGCCTTGGGGACTGTTTTCAACAACTTGCAGTACACTCTGCTCTCTACAGGATGGGGAGATGCCACCCGTGACCTAGTTGAAATGAGGGAAGAGTAAGCCAAGGAGGGAGAGGAGATGGGGGTGCGGTGGGTTGATTGATGTGGCTCACCTGGTTGCAGACAGGCTTGTACTTAAGCCTTGGCTTGCTCAGGATCCTCTCCAGCTGCCTGCGGTTAAAGTTGGACACACCAATAGACTTGGCAAGCCCTGAATCTTTACACTTCTCCATGGCCTACGGAGGGAAGGGGTGGTCAGTAATCTGTGGAGCCAGCTAGGGAAGCATGATAAATGGTAGCGTGCTAAGAGTAGGGGTGGAGGATGGGAGAGAAGATGAGACAGAGCATGAGAGAGAGAGCCTTTATTTTTTTTATTTTTATTTATTTATTTATTTATTTATTTATTTATTTATTTATTTATTGAGAGAGAGAGCCTTTAAAGGCACTCATGTCAATAAAGGAGATAGGAATTAACCAAGTAGGAGAATGGAAAATAAAATAATTCTTAAAAATGAGTAAGAAGATAGAATGCACAGGGTTTAGAACAGAGCTAAAGGGCTCAGTGCGATTTTTAGCTGCACACCTAGAAAAACTTGAGTGATGGCAAAACAAGCCCCAGGAGACCAGGAGTGGAGGTCTGCAGCTTGGGAACCAAGAAGGAGGCCATTCTGGTCCCCAGCCCATTGGCTCCCTCTTTTCTCTGTGACCTCATGTCCTATTAGGGTCATCAGATTAACTATTCCAGTCACACACGCACCCTTGCTGTTCTTGAACATAATAGGCTCTCTCCCACCTTAGGAACTGGGCCTTGAGGGCATCTGGGTGGCTTAGTGGGTTAAGTGTCTGCCTTCGGATCAGGGCATGATCCCAGAGTCCTGGGATCAAGTCCCATGTTGGGCTCACTGCTCAGCGGGGGATCTGCTTCTCCCTCTCCCTCTCTGCTCCTCCCCACTCTCAGTCTTTCTCAAGTAAATGAATAAAATCTTAACAACAACAACTGGGCCTTGGCTTCCTTTATGCCTGTATCACTCTCCTTCTAGATACCCACGTGTTCAGTTCCGCACTTACAAATATTTGCCCAATTTGTTACCTTCTCAGGAAAGCCTACCCTGCCCATCTGCATCCCATACCTACCCTGGCATTCTCAGTTTCCTTGGTGAGTTTTACTTTCCCATTCCACACACCCCCAACCCATGCCACAGCACTTCCATTCCATGCGCCCAGAGACCTTGGTTTGTTCATTGACGTAGCCTGAGAACTTAAAAATACTTAGTATCCAATACATCATAGGCACTCAACAAGTACTTGGTAAATTATTAAATGGGAGAGGTGTGAAACCATGGCAGAAGGACACTCAGGGAAGGACTCGCCCAAGTCTACATGGGAGCAGAACTGGACGAGATGCACACATCTTGAATTCCTTGTCCATCCTCTCTCACCCAACATGCAGAGACATGGATCGCATCTTTGGAGCTCTACTCACCTCCCATGTGGCACAGAGATCCACTCTGTCAAAAATGATTTTTCCATCTTTGTCCTTTGGGAACAATTCCTCCCCAGGCTGGGACACAGAAAAGAATGAGAGGTTGTACAAAGTTGTGTTTGGCCTCAGCCAAGCCATCAAGAGCCTACAGACCTTCAGGCTAATGCGACAATGTATTCTCATTTTGAAAGGAATGGAAACCTTAGGCTAAAGGGAGAGAAAGTACATGGAGGAAATGCATTTCCTAGAAAGTATGTTTTTAACTGATAAAGGTTCAATAAATATTGTTTGTGTCAAGGGCAGCTTGAAACACCCAATACCCATCCTAGAGAGAGGCTAGGGTGGTGCCAGGGCTCCATAGGCCCCTTGGCCCCAGATACTTGTGGGATAAGCTGCTTCAATTCCTGCTTCCACCTAGAGATGGGCATTCAAGAACATGACTCGTCAGCATCTCAAAGCCTGTGTTCCATCCTCATTAAATCTCCTGTGCCTCAACTGTTCTCTACCTCAGAACATTCTCCAAAAACGAGGGGTCAAAGGCTGAGATTCAGGAGCAGAGGTCTTGAAAATACAGACAGTGTATTCACAAAATCAAAGACATGGATGACAGTGAACTCTTGTCACTCTGGGGCTGAGAAAGGAATATTACAGCAGAAAAAAGGGAATCTTAAAATACTATGTATGTTTCTCCTCATTTTTTATAAACTATATCCTCTGTTGTATTCAGCTACTAATTGGTATGTTGGTCATCAAAGTAAAATAACTTTTGCTAACCTTCAAAGGTACTGGGAAATGAATGAGATAAAGATCCACATAGCTAAACCCAAGCTTCTTCAGTGACATTTCTAGATTGGTTTGAACCAATTCTGGACGGAGGAAGGTTACCCACACCTGCAGTGGTTGAAAGAGAAGTAGTATTAGATTATTTTTTTAAAGAATATTTAGGAGAAATTAATAAAGTATAAAACTGTCACTATTCACAATGCAGATGTGGTACTATATAAAGACTCCACCAAAAAACTATTAGAACTAATAAATTTAGAATTCACTAACATGGCAGGAGGAAGTAACAGGGAAAAAAATTAAGAAACCAATCCCAGGGGCACCTGGGTGGTGCAGGCAGTTAATCGTCTGCCTTTGGCTCAGGTTATGATCTCAGAGTCCTGTAATGGAGCCGCTTGCCAGGCTCCCAGCTCAGCGGGGAGCTTGCTTCTCCCTTTCCCTCTGCCTGCCACTCTGCCTGCTTGTGATTTCTCTCTCTCTCTTTCTCTATGCATCAAATAAATAAAGTCTTTAAAAAGAAAAAGAAAGAAAGAAAGAAAGAAAGAAAGAAAGAAAGAAAGAAAGAAAGAAAGAAATCCCATTTAAAATTGCACCAAAAGGAATAAAACACCTGGGAATAAATTTAACCAAGGAGATAAAAGACCCGGATTCAGAAAATTATAAGACATTGATGAGAGAAATTAAAAATCACACAATGGGAAAGATATACCATGTTAATGGATTGGGAGAATTAATATTGTTAAAATGTCCATACTACCCAAAGCAATCTACAGATTCAATGCAATCCTTATTAAAATACCAATAGCATTTTTTAGAGAACTAAAACAAACAATCCTAAAATGTCTATGGAACCACAAAAGACCCTGAACAGGCAAAGGAATCTTGAGAAAGGAAAACAAAACCAGAACTATCATAATCCTAGACTTCAAGATATAAAATAAACCTACTGTAATCAAAACAATAAGGTACTGGCACAAATGGAGACACAGATCAATGGAATAGAATAGAAAGCTCAGAAATGAACCCACAGCTATATGGTCAATTAATCTTCAACAAAGCAGGAAAGAATATCCAATGGGAAAAAGATAGTGTCTTCAACAAATGATGTTGGGAAAACTATATAGCCACATTCAGAAGGATGAAACTGGACCACTTTCTTACACCATACACACACAAAAATCTCAAAACAGTTCAAGTCCTAAATGTGAGACAGGAAACAATAAAAATCCTAAAAGAAGACACAGGCAGCAATCTCTTGGATGTTGGCCTTAGCAACATACTTAAGGATATGTCTCCTGAGGCAATGGAAACAAAAGCAAAAATAAACTACTGGGACTACGCCAAACTAAAAAGCTTCTGTAGTGCAAAGGAAACAATCAACAAAACAAAAAAGCAACCTACTGAAAAATAAACTACTGGGACTACGCCAAACTAAAAAGCTTCTGTAGTGCAAAGGAAACAATCAACAAAACAAAAAAGCAACCTACTGAATGGGAGAAAATATTTCAAATGATATATCTGATAAGTGGTTAATATAAAAAAATATAAGGAACTTACACAACTCAACACCAGAAGAACAAATAATCTGACTAAGGAGACTAATCAGGTCTGGGAGAAGACCTGAATGTACACTTTTCCAAGGAGCACATACAGATGGCCAACAGACACATGAAAAGATGCTAAATATCATCACTCATCATGGAAATGCAAATAAAAACCATAATGAGATACCACCTCATACCTGTCAGAATGGATAACACCAACAACACAAGAAACAACAGGTGTTGGTGAGAATTTAGAGAAAGAGGGACCTTGTGCACTGTTAGTAGGAATGCAAACTGGTGCAGCCACTCCGGAGAAGAGTATGGAGGGAGCTTCTTCAAAAAATTAAAACTAAAAAAACCATATGATCCACTACTATAATTCTACTTTAGGGTATTTACCAAAAGAAAATGAAACACTAATTAAAAAAAATACATGCATGCTTATGTTTATTGCAGCATTATTTACAATAACTAAGATATGGAAGCAATCCAAATGTCCACTGATAAGTGAATGGATGAAGAAGATGTAATACATATGTAAAACGGAATATTACTTAGCCATTAAAAAGAATGAAATCTTGCCATTTGTGTCAACATAGATGGACCTAGAGGATATCATGTTAAGTGAAATAACTCATACAGAGAAGGAAAAATGGCATATGCTCTCACTTATATATGAAATCTGAAAAACAAAACAAATGGTTGAATAAACAAACAGAAAACAGAAACAGACTCATAAAGGCAGAGGAGAAACTGGTAGTTGCCAAAAGGGAGGGGAGGGAGGGAATGGGTGAAACAGGTGTAGGGGTTCAAGAAGTATGAACTTCCAATTATACAGTAAGTAAGTCATGAAGAAAGGAGAATAAATATAGTCAAAAGTGGTGCAACAAAATTGTATGGTGACAGATGGCGGCTCGCTTATCGTGGCGAGCTTTCCGAAATATATAGACCTGTCAAACCACTCTCTTGTACACCTGGAACTAATAGAACATTATATGTCCACTCTGATTCCATAACAGAAGTGCTATCTTTTAATTCTTCTTCAATTTTTTTAAAAAATTGCTGTATTTTAATACGGCCTAGTTGAGTCCTTAGGGACTTGCTGCCTAGCTCTAGCCTAAGCAGAACCAAATAAAACTATCTGATTCAGCTTAAAAAAAATCTTTAGGAGAAATGAATAAAATGGCAAATAAATAATAAAAACCACAAACCCACTTGCTGTCATTGGGAAGTGACAAATTACTCTGCCAAGCTCCTAAGTTGTGTTCCTCATAGCTTCTGTTTCATTCTGAATTAAGACCACAAGGAAGAAAAAAAATAGTATGGCCTTGCACGGAGGGTTTCAAATGTTAGAATGTAAAGGAATTATTTGGTTTGCCTGTAAAGAACACACTCCTGGGTTCTACCTCAAATATAATAAATCACAGTATCTGGAGATTGAACCAGAAAATTGCATTTTAAGCAAGAACTTCAAGTAGTTGTGAATCAGGAAATTGCATCTTGACTGTATTAAATGGTTCAGGGTTCCAAAGAAAATTAGGCCCCATAGGAATTTGAGGGGGGGGGTACTTTAGCTTATTTTAGGAAGTAACAATTTAGGGAAAATCAATCAAAATTGCTAAAAATAAGGAAACCAGAGGACCCTCTGGAAAGGATATAAACAGATGAGAATAAGATGATGATACTGTGTGTAACAGAGTCATAGAGCCTCATCCTCTGGATTGAGAAGGAAGAGATATCTGTTCACAGACTTGCCTAGGATTCACTTGAGTGGACTTCAAGTGTTTCTTCTTGGGTACTTTACCTCATATTTAAATATCCAGTTCTAGCAGTACTTAGCTCAATGCACACTACTGGAAAAATGCCTCTTGGATTCCCTTTCCAGTCTGACTTTAATACATACATTCTTTTATTTGTTTCAGATATGATATCTACGGATATGAATAATAGTAGGAGAAAATGGCTCAAGAGTTAAAATATATATATATATAGGGGCACCTGGGTGGCTCACTTGGCTAAGCGTCTAACTCTTGATTTTGACTCAGGGTCCAGAGATAGAGCCTTGTGTAGCCTCCATGTTCAGAGGGGAGTCTCCTTGAGATTTGCCCTCTCCCTCTGCCCCCCGCCACTGGCACGCACGCCTGAGTGCGCACACACACCCTTTAAAAGATCTTTTTTAAAAATTTAAAAAAATATATGTATTTTTACAAACATTGCTTTCATCCTCACAGCAGTTCTGTGGTATTTTTTTCCTACGTCATAGGAAAGAGACCTAACATGTCAATTAGTCACAGTAGAGAGGGGACTGTACACAGAACCTTCGAAGTGTAGAATATGTCCTCTCTCTTCACAGTGCCATCAGCAATCTTCCTCTGGATGGCCCTCCCAATCTCTTCTTCATTGAGATACATATAGGCTGAGTCAAAATGGCGGTAGCCTACATCGATTGCTCTCTTGACGGCCTCTTCCACTTCAGTCTTAGGAACCTAGAAGACCATAAGAAGATAAGGACCTACTTGACAGGAATGGCCAGTTCCACATGTAGAGCGATTCAGCAGAACCTCATTTACCCAAGGGCTGAGAGCTAGAGATGTCAGAGCTAAATGTCAACTCATAACCTTAGTGGTAAATGTTTGACAACCGACTCTCTGAAGAAGAAAAGAAGCCTTGATTTACCTGTTTCTATGGTTAAATACTCCCACCCCTGCTAACTTCGAGCTAGGAATATTATGAAAAGGTGCTCACCATTGGATCTCGTGAGCTCATGAGCTGACCCACCTGGCCACTGGCTTTAACCCTCTGCTTCTGGATTTACATGATCTGTGGATTTACACAATCTATTGATTTACAGTCCCAAGTGAATTCACTCTGTAAGAGATGATTAAACTGGTTGCAATCCAGAAGCCGAAGGCTCAAAATTACCTCAGTGCAATGATGGTGTAACTTTATACAGAATAAATTAATGATTCACTTTTCTAAACTTGGAGAAATACTTCAAACATTTGAGGAGGGACAAAGACAAAAAAAGAAAATAAACTCCTCTTTTACAGAAAAATAGCTATAAGCAATAAACAACTTGGTTATTTCTCTTAGCTGCCTGCCATTCTGCTGGCCTACCAGGCTGGACTTTTAAAATTATCCATGAATTTCCCTCTCCATGACCTCTCCCTCCCTCACTTAAAATGTCCCCTGGGTTACTTTTAAATTTATAACTCCTGATGAGTTAACTAGCACCAAGGAGATTAACTGATCATCCACAGATTTAAGAGCCAAGTCCAAGTGAAAGCCATACTCTGCACCAGCATCCTTGCTGCAGTCCTCAGCATTATACCCCATGTGGCTCCTGTGCTGAGGAACTAATCCTACAACTTTCTTTAAACAGTTATAAGCTCCTCCGCCAAGAACCACTGAAGGTGTGCTCTTGTAGTTTGCAATGTTCAAACGAGAAACATGCATGGAGTTCAGCGTTCCAGAGAGAGAATTTCCAAGTGCCACTTGGCTCTCCCCATGACACAGTACTACCAACCTGGCTTCTAAGAGGATATTTTCACTCCAGACCACCAACGTTCCCTCTAATATTAATCTTGTCCTCTCCAGACCCTTCAGTGGCCAAGATTTCTCTAGATATTCTATGAGTACTGGTGGACAGAGATCTCTTGGACACTGGACCTGACAGAAAAGGACATCACAAGCAAACTCGCCACGAAGTCTCCGTCGTGTGGTAATCAAGACTCCTGGATTTCATTGATTCTAGTGGACTGTGCGTGGCTACAACTGGAGAGCAGGTGAGAACTGCTGACAGATGATACACGTCCATGTCCCTTGATAAGAGTGCCATTCCGAGGGTGACCCGTCGACAAACAGCATCAGAGTCACAAAGGCAGCTCATGAGAAATGCAGATTTTTTTAGCTCTATCGCAGATCTACTCATTGAGAACCTTTGTGGGTATAGCCCCCAAATCTGGACTTTTAACAGGTGTTTTTATTCCTCTGAAAATTTGAAGAGCACCAACTCACTAACTGCACAAAATAACCTAACCTGGAGAGAAGCTTACAAATGAAGAAAATGAGGCCCACCTGCATTTGCCTAACTCTGGTTCATATAAGGACCTGTGTCTGCCACCCTCCATCCCCAGCGTCATTATGACTACCTTGCTAGGAGCAGAGGTGCCAAATCCCAGTGGAGGCATGCTGAGTCCATCGTTCAGCTTTACAGATCTAAGTTTCATTAGATTCATCTCTTTGCACTCTTCTGGCTTCTAATTATAATACATCTGCAGAGGGGAGAAAATAGTATAGTAAGTCACATGCCATAAAATCACCCCCTTCAAATTACCCAAGTCAACAGTTTTTAGTATATTCACGGCGTTGTTACAAGTATACAATTTTAGAGTACTTTCTTACCCCTCCCCAATACCCCATACTCATAGAAACAACTCCCCATTCCTTTCTCCCATCGGCCTCTGGCGACCACTTTTTGTCTCCACAGATTTGCCTATTCTGGAAATTTTATTTGAATGCATTCACACACTATGTGGCATTTTGTGACCCCCTTCCTTTCCCTTAGCATGTTTTCAAGGTGAATCCACATTGTAGTGTGTAATAGTACTTCAGTCCTTTTTATGGCCAACTAACATCCCTCTGTACAGATGTACCACGTGTTTATGCAATCGTCAGTTGACAAACACTTGGCTTTTTCTACTTTTTGCTTACAAGGAACAATGCTTCTGTAAACACTTCTGCACGTGGTTTTGTGTGGACGTGCATTTTCAATTCTCTTGGATCTATACGTAAGCCTGGAATTACTGAGTCATAGACCAAACCCATGGTTAACGTTCTGAGAAACTGCCAAGGGTTTTCCAAAATGGCTGTACCATTGACATTCCAATTCGTGAGAATTCCGATTTCTCCACTTCTTCTCCAACACTTGTTACCCATCATCTTTTGTAAATAGCCATCCTAGTAGGTAGGAAGTGATACTGTGGATTTGATCTGCATGTCCCTGAGGACGAGTGATGTTGATCATCGTTTCACGTACCTCTTGGCCATTTGTATGTCTTCCTAGGAGACATGTCTACTCAAGTCTTTTGGTTATTGGTTTCTTTATTAACAAGTTGTAGGAATTCCTCATCATATTTTGGAATGAACCTCTTATCAAATACATGATTTGCAAATGTTTTCTCCCATTCCAGAGAATGCCTTTTCTCTCTGTTGACGGTTTCCTTTACTGCACACAAGCTTTTTGATTTGATGTAGTCCCACTTGTTTATTTCTGTTTTGTTGCTGCACTTCTGATGTCTTATTCAAGAAATCATGATCAACATCACTAAGATTTTCTCCTGTGTTTTCCTCCAGTGTCTTAAAGTTCTAGGTCTTACATTTAAATCTTCAATCCATTTTGAGTTAAATTTGACAACCCTGATACATTTGTATTATTCTAACACAGTCTAAGAATGATTAATCTTTGATTAATTTTGTTCTTAAACTATTTAATGAAGCTCTAACCCTGAGCTTACTTATATTTCTGAGTTTGAATTGATAAAAGAGCAATTGAAATCCAGACATTATCTGCTTCATGATGGGTAGCAATACAAAGTACACAGACCACCTAAGCAGTAGTTTTGAAAAAATGAGATTATAAATGATGTTTGTTCGATTTTATGATGCTATGGAAAATTACTAAATATATATATTTTGAAGCTCTTATCTGATTTTTCCAAGCCAATTTCTCAAAAGGCTGTGTCCCATCAGTGTTTACACTCTGGTCAACAGAGCATGCCAATCTCTAGCTCATTGACCATGTGATGGTATTGTGATACCTCATTGAAAAATTTCTAAACAGACTATTGGGCTGTCACATTCCTTTTCTAGAATATATTATCTATAATAATTAGAGCAGATCTCATTAAAAGAGGCTAGCTAAAGCTGTTAGATTAATTTCTGGATTCCAACTCTGTTACAGAGTCTTTCCCTTTCCTCTCATGCCTAATTCAGATGCACTGAAACATCTCCTTTCCCTCTCCTCTCAAAAAGGCACTAAACCTCTAGTAAGTCTATTCCATCTCACGTACACATAGGATATGTGCAGGAAATACACGCTACCTAGACGTACCGTGGCCATCATTCCACAATCTACACAAACATCAAAATGTCACACTGCACATCTATGACACGTAACAGTATACATTATACCTCAATAAAAATTATGCTTCTGTGGGGAAAATATGCATTAAAATGAAATGCCATTTTCATTTAGTCTGTTTAAATTGTATTACATTAAAATATCCACTACAAAGATGGTGAATAAAGTAAGATATCGCTACATCTTACAAGCCTTACATGGGGTATGAAACTCCAGAATGTTGACAACTACTGTGATATGTATTATTTTATTGCAATTTTTGGTCTCTGTTCTGGAGTAGCCAATTTTTAAGATTCCTGAAAGAAAATGTATGATTTTTGAAGAAACAGGTTAAAATGCCCTGGGTTTGTAGTTTTTATTGCATAATTGGTCACAATGAACTGCCCAGCAGGTGCTCAGCCTGCACAAATTTAGAGTCCCCAAAATGCCTTCTCAACCAGCTCCCCCGGCCTCCTCTGTTCAGACCTCTCCTGTCGTTTCCCTTAGACTTCTTGTCTTGCCCCCACCATCTAGAACTTCTCCGTCTCTGCCATGCTGAGTTTAGAAATTCTTCTAAGACAAAGCCAACTCAGCTACTGGCGCCTTTCCCTTGGTTGCATAGGTCATCCAATGAATAGTTTAATTATGAAACACTGGGTGGTATTTTCTGGACTTTGATACAGACTACCATCATTATTCAACATCTGCAATTGCCAGCATTGATTCTCAACGGTCTTTAAACCTGTTTCTATTTGCCTGCTGATTTCTCCATTTTACTGTAATTTCCTTTAATCAACTTTTTAAATAAAGAAACACAATATAGGAGAAGATATGAGTGGGTGACAATGCCTCACACTGTAAGAAACATGATATATTAAATTGGAAAAATTGTATGAGTTCACACATCTAAAATCATGCTTAAAATACTGTCTCCAGCTCTGTCCTGCCTAAGGGAAGCAAATAGGATTCAAGTAGCATCTCCACCTACCACCAATTTTCATATGCGATACCATTGACCAGAGTTTACTCTCTAGCCCTTTCCTCCAAAAAGAAATCTACCTTCTTAGAAAGTAGCTATTTGTATTGTGCATCAGGGAAATTCAGGATAGAGTTAAATACTGTGTTGTTGCCAGAAATCGAAGCTTACAATGCCAACAACAATGCTGATAAAACAAGGCGTCCACAGAAGGAATCTCACCAGACCACTTGTGACATTTTGAAAATAATGTTAACATCATTATTTGGAAGATGTCGATTCTGTGAAAATTAATTATGAGTTCATAGTTACAGTGAAAAGCAAAAAAATAATATAAAGGTTAGGAAAGGGCAGTTGAAATACAAAAGCAAGATGAGCAAAAATAAAACATGTTGAATTTGTCACCAATTTTAATAAGTGAGGGAAGGTGAATGTACATGATTATTTTTTCTTCCTTTATATCAATGGTAGGTTATAAAGTGGAGCTCTGACATTTCTCTATTTTGGCAAGCAGGACATTGATATAAGCCCAGGAGCCTTGAAAGAGTGCTGAATGGGAAGGATGGTGGCAGGTGCATGAGCAGGAAATGTGCCAAGGATGGGAACAGGGAATCCACCAGTGGCCACACAAGTGACAGGTCAGTGCTCCAGTGCTCACTCATTACTCAAACATGGGAAGTGCTTAAGAGCATGGAAGAGAGATGATTAAATCCTATGGGTCCCATAACACTGATGAATGGAGCCTCTGAAGACATGTCAATTCACGAGATACCAGATTGCAAAAATACCGAATCCTATAAAGAAGGCAAAAGCCACTGGCACATTTTTTTAAAGTGTGTAGAAAGTAAAGTTTTACCATAAAAAAAAAAAGAGGTCATTTTGGTGATCAGTGGTTTAGATTTGTACCACCTGGGGAGAGACAATTATACTAGGGCCCCAAAGGATAAGTAAATCATCCAAATCCTGCAATTTGGGCAAATCTTTTGTTCCAAAATATTTTATTTCTGAATAGTGAAAGTTGGAATTCACATAATTTTCAAGTGTCCTGAATTATTATTCACTTTTTGGATTTTTCAGCCATTAAAAAAACTGTCTATGCCATTTGTAGCTTGTGACCATACGTGAACAGGCAGTGAGCTGTTTCACGTTGTGGATCTCTGCTCCGTATAATTACTAGACATTATTATAATATCTGCAATGATCTTTCTATAGATTATGTTTTAATGGTGGTAAAATCTGCCTAACGATGTTTATCATGTGGACCATGTGTCAGTACACAGTCCAGTGGCATTAAACAGATTCACAATCTTGTACAACCATCACCACTAACTATAGGCAAAACATTTTTGTCGTCCCCAACAAAAACACTGTACCTGTCAAGACATTTCCTTTTGGAGAGTTCACTACCGATGTACAGAAACACAACTAATCTTGGTGTGTTCGTCTTGCACCTTGCGACTTGGCTGAGTTTGTTTATCAGCTCTACGAGTTTCCTTATGAACTCTTGGGGCTTGGCTATACTGTAAGGTCACATCATCTGTGATCAAGAATAGTTTTACCTCATCCTTCCCAATCTGGATGTCCTTTGTCTCTGTTGCTTATCTCACAGATCTGGGTAGAGTGTCCAAGAAAATGTCAAGTAGCAGTGGTGGGAAAGGGCATCCTGTCTTGCTCCTGGTCTTAGGAGGAATGCGTTCAGCCTTCCAGCATCGAACGTGATGTCAGCTGTGGGTTTTCAATGTATGGCTTTGCTGGGTGTTGAGCTGGACTGCTCCATGATATCATTGCCTCGGCCTCCATTCCGTGTGGCTAAGTGCACAGTGAACTGAATGACGCTAGCTCCTCCCACAAACTCAGACCCTAGACAGCAGTGTTTTCGAATACCTCCCAAAGCAGAGATGGCTCCCTTAAATCTGCTGGAATCCGCTTTAGCCCGTGGGGCATAAAACAATGGCAACAGCCTTTGTATTTGCAGGCAGCAAGCAGAAGCAATAACCCACCTTCAAAACACAGAACACTGATACGCAGAGGACAGGTTCCTTACTGCCCACCGTGGATCCAGCAAACTGTGTCAGAACCTCTGGTTTCTATCCTCACGGCAGCCTGCTGCAGACTGGGGGTGGAGGGCAGGGGATGCATTGAAACTACTGCCCTGAGGGCTCTAACCATTCAATATTAGCTCAATATACCAGCCAAGCTTTTCCCTGGATGTGGCAAGCTTTCAAATAGACTCCGGAGTTCCAAACTTTTTCGAAGGAAATTTCAGTGTTCGTCTAGTAATATACTTTACAATCATTGCTTTTGTATGTTTTTCTGAAGTTTCTTTCATCGGTGATGTTAAAATTGTAATTTCAATACAAACTGCTTAGGAGGGACACCTGCATGGCTCAGGAGTTGAGCATCTGCCTTCAGCTCAGGCTGTGATCCTGGAGTCCAGGATCGAGCCCCACATTGGGCTCCCTGCGAGGAACCTGCTTCTCCCTCTGCCTGTGTCTCTGCCTCTCTCACTGTGTCTCTCATGAATAAATAAATAAAATCTTGGGGGGAAAAAACTGCTTAGGAGATGATTTTTCCAAAATTTAACCAATTTTTAGTTGTTCAGTAAAAATCGGTTTCCATGTTTTGATTGATAGAGTAAGCTTAATCTTCCTAGCAGGAAACTAAGGACAATTAATTGGAGATACCATTCCCCTCCAGTCATAGAGGTGCTTTAGACCTACTCTAACCAACTGGCAGACGTGATTCTCCAGCAAGGAAAAACCTAACCTAACACTTGGCATCTTTGTGACATTTGTCAAAACCGTCTGTAATATCACTGTACCTTTCCTTCATGCATTCTGGTTCCCTATCTTTGAGCAACTGGTGCTCCCAATCTTGCAGTTTTTCTATAAGAAATGTGCTCAGAGAGCAAGATAATTCCTAGTACGTATGGATTCTGTAAGAGAAACGTGACCTGTCCTGCCATAGGAGCTCCAGTTATGCCAACCAACTTACAGAGCCTGCATCTTTAGACACAATTAGTGGTTATGAGTTGAGCAACTAACTCAAGATAAACCAATTATATATGTTCCCCATGGTTAAAACAATTGGCTCTAGGTTAAGGGTTTCAAGAACACTAGGATTGGGATTTTCCCAATGGGTCCCTTTCATAATCTATGCAAAATCCAAGATTACAATTATCTTAACTTACACTCACATTCTTAACCCAGATTCTTAAGGCAAAACATCACACCAGGGTTAGTTGGTTCAACCTCAATCACCTACAGCGTCAGAACCAGGCTCCCTCATGAATCCTTCCCCATGCCACTAGTACAAACTTTCTTATCCTCATGGTAATTTATATCAAGTACTGTGTAGCCTTTTTCCACCACTTTTCTTTCTTTTTCTTATTATTACTTATATTCACTATAACATGCCTGCTAATTTCAAACGTTGAAGAGCTCTGGTGGCCAAGGACTATAGGAAGCTGGTTTCATCTGAACTTCAAAGCAGTAGTTCTCAGAGTGTAGTCACAGGACCCATGGAGGACCCTAAAATCCCTTTTTGGGGCATATGAAAAAGACCATCATCATGATACCAGGGTACCATTTTCCTTTTTGGTCCTCATGATCTCACATGTATGCAGTGGAGGTTTTCCAGAGGTTTGTAGGGTGTGGGGTATTGTACCAGACTGGACGCAGAAGCAGATTTGATATTCTAGCTGCCTTCTGTTAGGCTACTCATTCTGTTTTCAAAAATACCAAATGATTTCACTCTTATCCCTAATGGATTTTTTTTTTTTTGGAAAATATTTTTACTTTTCATAAAATGTACTTTTGGCATTATTATTTTCTAATGATACATAAATGTTTAAAATGTCCTCGGTTTCATTTCCAATAGAATGTGTAGAATCTTAAAAATCTACACAATCTACAATAAAAATGCTGAACTTACAGAAACAGAGAGTAGAATGGTGGTTGCCTGGCCAGGGCTATGTAGGGGGGAATGGGTAAAGGTGGTCAAAGGTACAAAGTTTCTCTTGTAGAATGAAAAAGTTCTGGGGATCTAAACAGCATGGTGACTCAAGCTAATCGCACTGTAGTATACACCTGAAAATTGCCAAGATAGTAAATCTTAAATGCTCTCACCACTTCTCCCCCAAAAGTAAATGTGTGAGGTAGTAGATGTGTTAACTAACTTTACTGTAACAATCGTTTTCCAACATATACGTGTACTGAATCATCACATTGTCCACCTTAAACTTCCACAAGGTCACATATCAATTATATCAACAAACTAGAAATGTTTGTACAAATTAAATCATGTTAAAAGAAATAGTATGAATTTACCAAAAACAACAGCGATTTTCTGGACTACAAAATACTAAAATCATTTAACTAAAATCTGATAATAAAAAAAAGGTGTTATACTGTGGAAATAGACATACTTTAGAATTCACTAACCATAGTATAATTGTGTTACAGGGTACAAATATAATACAAAAGAAAAGAATATACTAGAATATTCTAGAGATTTCTGTCATTGGGTACAAGGCAAATACACAAAACTTGCACCAAAGCACCACAAAATGGAAATGAGCAAAGTATTCCCTGCATTTCAATCATAACAACTTCAAAATATTTAGGAATAAATTTAACAAGAGTGATGGAGCTTCTACAGGGGAACAAAACTATAAAATATCATTGAAGGCATAAATAATATCTGAACAAGTGAAAATGTACAAAATTTTTGGACAGTTTATTAAAATTTAAATTCCCATAAAATAATATATATACCCACATGATTTTAATTCAAATTCCCCTAAAAGTCCAATTTTTAAGATTGTATACAATTTTTTCTGGTATATATGAAAAAAATTAATGCCAGAGAGAAAATTCATGGAAAGAAAATTCATGGAAAGTATCAGTGACAGACACTTTCTTGACTGTACCTCAGAACTTATTACAAAGCCAAGATTATCTAAATAATTGTATTGGTACTCAGCCATCAAAAAAGGATGAAGGGCAGCCCCGGTGACACAGCGGTTTGGTGCTGCCTGCAGCCTGGGGTGTGATCCTGGAGACCTGGGATCAAGTCCCACATCAGGCTTCCTGCATGGGGCCTGCTTCTCCCTCTGCCTGTGTCTCTGCCTCTCTCTCGCTCTCTCTGAATGAATAAATAAATAAATCTTAAAAAAAAAAAAAAGAAAAAAACAAAAAAAAAGGATGAAATCTTGCCATTTGCAATGACATAGATGGAACTAGAGGGTATAATGCTAAGTGAAGTAAGCCAGAGAAAGACAAATACCATATGATTTCACTCATATGTGGAATTTAAGAAACAAAACAGATAAATGTAGAGGAAGGGAAAGAAAAATAAAATAAGATGGCATCAGAGAGGGAGACAAACCGTAAGAGATTCTTAATTATAGGGAACAAACTGAGGGTCGCTGGAGTGGAGGCAGGTGGGGAGATGGGGTAACTGGATGATGGGCATGAAGGAGGGCATATGATGGAATGAATACCAGGTGTTATATGTATCTATGAATCACTGAATTTCACCTCTGAAACTAATAATACAGTATAGATTAATTGATTTTAAATAAGCAAAAATAAAGTAAAATCATATTGGTATAAAGTTACACAAAATTCTCATGGAACAGAACAGAAAATTCCAAATTAGCTTTTATTTATGTGAGAATTTAAGGTATGAATTAACTGGGTGGGTATAAATCCAGAGAAGAGTAATGAATTATTTAACATATGGTACTAGAATAAATGCCTGTCCACTTCAAAGACAGTAGGGTTGGATTTCCCCTCTTTCACCATATATGTAAGTAATTCTAGATAAAGTATAAAAGGAGAGAAGAAAAATACTTACAAGAAACTCTAAGGCACAATCTTGTGGGTGAGAAGATCTTGTTAGACCGGGAAATCAGATGCTATGAAAGAAGGAATAAACGTATTTGAACACACAAACAGGAAAACTCGGCATGACAAAATTCACTTTTGTCAGAATTAACAAGCAAATGAATAAGCTGGAAGACATTTATCAACTAGATGAAAGGGAGCTGGTATTTATAACCTAAGAGAGCTCTGAGATATTGACCAGAAAAAGACAAATAGTTTCCAAACATTGGTATTAGAGGAGGAGGCCTTCACTGCACAGAAGACTAAGCCTAATGTCCACACATACAGGACGTTGGGATTCACTAGCATTCAAAGCTAATCCGAGTCCTGAGAGAGGTCAGCCTAAAGCCACCTGAGTGGCCGAAAATGTCAATGCCTCATGCCGTCCATCGTGGGTAGGTGCAAGGAGGGGACGACGATCTCATCTGTCACGGCCAGGTGTTGGAAACTGCATTTGCAAAGCAGCCTGGCCACAGGGACCGAAACCTGAAATCAAAGACGCAGTCAGGGGACAGAGAGCCGGGAGGTTTAAAGGTCACTTGGTACTCACAGTTGCCGAGGATGCAACGTGCCCCTCGGGTCACTCCGGAGAGCCACTGGGGCTGGTGCTGAGGACACCATAATAAGAGCAGAGCTGTGGGCCAGAGGAGCAGAGCATCTACTGCGGGATCTGGGAAGCATCGGGTCAGGCAGGGCGAGCAGGCTTCGGATTGGCTGGGCTCGGCTCAACAGGCTCCCACGTGCCACTAGCAGAGCATGTGGCCTGGAGCTATTAAAGTTTCAACATGCTTCTGGATGGGCCAAGGTAATCTGAGGAGCCTTGTTCCCCTTTTGTGGGTGTTAAAGTATCCGTTTACAAAAATTTAAACTATGTTTGGGGGCCTGGCCAGCTTGTTTGGTGGAGCATGTGGCTCTTGATCTTGGGGTCATGAGCTCTAGCCCCACGCTGGGTGTAGAGATTACTTTACAATAATAATCATCAAATAAAAAAGTATGATCCCTGGGTGGCTCAGCAGTTTAGCACCTGCCTTTGGCCCAGGGCATGATCCTGGAGTCCCAGGATCGAGTCCCACGTCGGGCTCCCTGCTTGGAGCCTGCTTCTCCCTGCCTGTGTCTCTGCCTCTCTCTCTCTCTCTCTCTCTCTCTCTCTGTGTGTGTGTGTGTGTGTGTGTGTGTCTCTCATGAATAAATAAAATCTTAAAAAAAAAAAAGTATGTTTCATGCAGTTGGCCCCATCACGCTTTCCATGACCAGGGGAAATCTAACCAGTGTTATCTAACACTCAGGGTGGGGTTCACTGGGGAGATTCGGGTAGTGGGGACCTCTGTAATGGAAGGCACTGGTAGGTATAGGGTGAGACCTGGTCCCCATGCATCCATAGCATTTAAGAAAACCACAGCATGGGTCTACTCCTCAGTTGGTCATGACGACCCCTTGATGCACGGCGCATCGCCAGGTGGCCCATTGCCAGATGGCCCATTTGGTGAGCATGAACATAAATCCATGACACACTGGGAAGCATTTGGGGCTTGGAGTAATGTGGCATGAAGGGAAATGATGCGAAACTTGCTTTAGTAATAGCAAGGCACTTGCGGGGCGGCTTGGCTCACGTCATGCGCGGACACCTCATGGAAGGTTCTTAGGATTTTGCAAACACTTCCGCTGTCAGCCGGTGTGAAGCCAACCACGAAACAGTTGCCTGACACCATCTTAGCTAGTGAGCCCCGTCCTTGACTTAGGAGGCCAATGGCTCGTGGTGTCTATGTCATTTGAGAGATGAAAGCCCGAGACATTTGCCACTTGGCCTCTGCAAGTTTGGCCTGCCATGCCAGTCGTCTTTGGGACGGGCGACGTCCCTTCCCGAGGAACATATCTGGGCTGGGTGAGGCTTGCAAGTGGTGTTGGCAGAGGATGCAGACACGGTGGCGGTGTCCATACTGAGCATAGGGAATCCCAGAGTAATGAGGAGGAAGCCAGTGAGTGACAGCTGGTCCATGAGCGAGGGGGTCACAGCATGGGTGGGGATGGAGGGGTGAAGGCTGGGCATCCCAATGGGCCGGTCCCCGCGGTGATTTGTAAGAGAGGGTGGCATTAGGTGAAGGGTGGGATATAGTCAGGAGCTGAGGGAGGAGGACAGGAGACGGGGAGGGAGCACAGGAGGGGAGCGTGTCTAACTGGGGTCGTCCTCTGGGGGCATCTGCAGTGCACCCTTGGGGAGGACGGGTGTGAGCAATTAGTGGCACCCCGGGTGGGAGAGAGGACTGCAGGGTGGGAGCGCAGGTGGGCCTTGACGGCGGGTGTGGATACTCATGTAAGTGCCATCCCGGTTCTAGATGTCGCTGAGGGGGCGAGGGAATGCAGGGCTGGTTTGGTAAAAAGAGTGACCATGTAAGTGCAGCGCTTGCACGTGTCTGAGGCCGTGGCCGTGATCTGAGCGGCAAGCAGGTGCGTGTAGGTGGGTGCTGCTGGTGGGGCAGCGGGGAGGGCCACGGTGGGGGGAGAGCCACAGCGCGGGGGATGGGGACACGGGGAGGGGGGCAGCAGTACCCAGCCACGGAAGAGCAGGGACCAGCCTCATCCGCGGTGGCAGCGAGGATGTCCGTGGAGGGTGGCGCTGGCAGGAACAGATGCTGGTGTGAGGGAGAGAGGAGGTCAGGGCAGAAGTCTGGGGGCGGGGAGTCGGGTGCAGAGACGGGAAGCCCCAGTGGAGAGGCTGGAGGCCGGGGAGCCTAGTGTTGTGATGCACCTGGGGGTGCAGCGGGGACGCTGCGTGGTCCTGGAGGCCTCGTGCTGGGTCCTCTGCTCCGGCAGGTGACAGAGAGTGGGGTGTGTCGGGGCCTGGCTCTGGGGTGAGTGTTCTAGGCCTAGGCCGGAGTGCGTGGGTTAGGGAAGGCCCCGCGGGGTGCTAAGGGGGCTGGTGAGCCTATGGGACAGGCCTCCTGCAGCCCTGGAGGGAAGGGGTTGGGGCCCTCCCTGAGGTTGAGGGGCAGGGAGCACATTAGGGGGGCCCCTTGGTGGAAAGCTGTCCTCCAGCGAGAGGGGCGGGTGTTCATGGGCGGCCTGTGCTGCTCAGCTTCGGGGCTAAGGGAAGTGCCCCAGTTTCCCAGAGTGTGCAGAGGGGGGGCACGGCCCCTGGGGAGCCAGGGAGGCCGGGCAGGGATGCTGGGGGCTCCTCTGTTTCCAGAGCGTTTTGTAATCCTTGACTCCAGCTGAAAGAGAGTAAACCTGCGTGTGGGCGGGTCGCAGCCCAGCAGGTGTCCTGGACTCCTCACCAAGCAGCCCCCAGGGCCAAGAAACGGAGTCCAGGCCACAAGGGCCGCGCTCTGTGGGAGGCTGGTGGCCCCGCAGGAGACCCAGGGGAGGGTGTCCAAGGACCTGAGATGCTGTATCCCCGGGGGTGAGTCCTGGGCTGGGCAACAGCATCTCCGGGGACAGCCTTCCCGAGCAGCCACCCGCCCAGGTGAGGGCACTTCCTCACCTGGGGCTCCAGAAGGGTAAAACCTGTCGGGCAGCTGGGCTCGGGACCTGGGCTCGGAGCCCCGGGGAACACCTCTGGGTGTCCGGCCCTAGTCTGGCTGCGCAGGTGCTTCCTGGAAGGGCACCGGGGCCTGGGTCACCTGGTTCCTCAGGCAGGTAGGAGCGCCCGGGCCCCGGGGATTGGCCCCATCCAGCCTCGGCTGCGGCCCCCCTGCACCCGGGGCTGGAAAAACTGAGGAGGCCCTCGAAGCATCTCGGGCTTCGGGACGCCCACCTGTCCTGGTGCGGCCTTCGGGCCGGAGCTGCGACCACTCCCCGGGCCCGGGGCCGTGAGCCGGTGCCCAGACCCCAGCCGGACTCGGGCCGCCGCTGACAGGTGCACCTGACGCCACGCTCCTGTGGGCCGTGCGCAGGATGGGCCTCCAGGTGGCCTGCGGGTGGCCAGGGGGCTCATTTCCAGGGCTGATCACCCCCTGTCTTAGTGGGCCCCGGGTCCGCCGGGTCTGCCGTTGGCCCTGGGGAAGTGGCTTCTATTTCCCAAGAGGGGCTTCAGCAGAGGTTGTGGAGCAGGGACAGCAGGGAGCGGGTCCTGTGTCCCTCTGCCCGGGCTCTCTGTCCCCGGGCACCTCAGCTGGGGGCCACGGGTCGGCGGTGCCAGGACGTTAAGGCCGCCTGCGAGCAGCCCCCAAAACGCAGGTAGACGGTGCTGCATCTTTGGCCCGGCCGCCCACCTTCTGCAAGGGCTCGGGGGCTAGAGGCCCTAAAGGATTCCCAGAGCTCCCAGTGGGGCCGCATTCTCAGGGGGCCCTCCCCTCCCTCCCTCCCCTCCTCACCCCTCGTCTGGGGTTTTCCTCTCACCTCTGGAAGATACCACTTTCGCTTGACACCTTTCATCCTAGTCTTGGGGGTTGGAGGGGGGGAGCCAAACGGAGGCGGGCACTTTTGGGGCAGCTGGAGACGTGGGAATGCGGGCCGGCCGCCTGGTGACGGAGATGTCCCTGCTCTGGGGACATCATGCTCAACTGCGCTGCTCCCGACTTAGTTTCATGAGTTTTCACAGGAAGAGAAAATAGAGAGAGAAAGAAAATGTAGCAAAATATTAACAGGTGAATCACGGGGAAGAGCATGTGCGTGCTCATTATACTGTGCTTTCAAATTTTTTTTTAAAGATTGGATTTATTTATTCATAAGAGACACAGAGAGAGAGAGAGAGAGAGGCAGAGACACAGGCAGAGGGAGAAGCAGGCTCCATGCAGGGAGCCCGATACGGGACTCAAACCTGGGACCCCTGAGGGTCACACCCTGGGCAGAAGGTAGATGTTCAACCGCTGAGCCACCCAGGCGTCCCCTGTGCTTTCAATTTTTTGGTGAGTTTGAAATCTTTCAAAATAAAAACTTGGGAGAGGACGTAAATGTCTCCATGGGTTCTGAGGAAACATGAAGGTGACCCCGGAGGAACACGAGATGCTCCATGAGGAGCAGCCTGGGGGCTCCCTCCTCCCTGTGGGACTGAGAGCCTCCAGAGGAAGCCTCAGTGACACGATCTGGACTGGCCTGGGCAGCCCGGGTGGCCCAGTGGTTGAGCGTCCCCCTTCGGCCCAGGGCCTGATGCTGGGGTCCCGGGATCAAGTCCCACGTCGGGCTCCCTGCAAGGAGCCTGCTTCTCCCTCTGCCTGTGTCTCTGCCTCTCTCTCTCTGTGTCTCCCATGAGTAAATAAAATCTTTAAAAAAATAAAAATTAAAAAAAAGAAATCTTTTTTAACTGGCCTGGTTTCAGCAGAAGCAGCCCCCCCATCTTGCCCCATGCTTTGGAGGCCCAATGCTTTACAATGTGGCTTAATCATTAAATGCAAAGGTCCCAGGTCCTGGGATTGAGTCCCAAGTCAGGGCCCCTGCTCAGCAGGGAGCCTGCTTCTCCTTCTCCTCCCTTCTTGCTCTCGCTCTCTCTGACAAACAAAATCTTTAAAAATGCCAATATTCTTCAGCCATTAGAAACGACAAATACCCACCATTTGCTTCAACGTGGATGGAACTGGAGGGGATTATGCTGAGTGAAGTAAGTCAATCGGAGAAGGACAAACATTGTATGGTCTCATTCATTTGGGGAATATAAATAATTGTGAAAGGGAATAAAGGGGGAAGGAGGAAAAATGAGTGGGAGACAGAACATGAGAAGAGACTCCTTACTCTGGGAAACGAACTAGGGGTGGTGGAAAGGAAGGTGGGCGGGGGGTGGGGGTGACTGGGCGACGGGCACTGAGGGGGGCACTTGATGGGATGAGCACTGGGTGTTATTCTATATGTTGGCAAATTGAACACCAATAAAAAATAATTAATTAATTAATTAATTAATTAATTAAAAATGCCAATACGGGTTCCCTCTCCGGAAAGCAGAGGCTTCCCCCAAAGCCTTTCCTGAGGGCCCCAAGTGAAGGAACGATTCACATTAACTTATGCTAATTACCTTTACAAGTGGGGAGCATCCCAGATGCAAAAAGCCACCCCTGCCACTGCTTGCTAAGGGAGGTGCGGAGGCCCCAGCCGGACCCAGCTCCCAGACGCACCCAGGGGTGGTGCTGGGTGGTGTTGGGTGGCGCCTGTGGCACGGCCCCTGCCAGCTGCCTGCAGAGCCCGGCTCCGTGCTCTTTGTGCTTTTCCCCTTTTCTAAGATAAAGAAAATATAAAATAAATAAATAAAAGTAAAGTAAAGTAAAATAAAAATAAAATGAAATAAAATCTTCAAATGCTCAAGAAGTGGCTTAATTAATGGGCATAAACTGTGGGAAGGACTAAGATTTGGACCACGCATTTTTTAAAGATTAATAGACAATATTTTTTAGAGTAGTTTTGGATTTGCAGGAAAAATGCTCATAAAATACAGAGCGTTCCAATCTCCATCCCCCGAGTGTACCCTATTATTAGCATCTTGCGTTACTGTGGGATATTTGTTACAATTGATGAGCCAATACTGATATATTATTAGTAACTAAGGTCCAAAGTTCGTGTTAGGGTTCGCTCTGTGGTTGTGGAGCTCTGTGAATATTGAAAACTGCATACAGACATGTCTACACCATGACTGCATACATCACACAGACTAATTTCACTGCCAGAAAACTCTCGGTGCTCCACCCATCATCCTCTCCTTTCTCTCTTCCTCCAAATTCCTGGCAACCATTGGTCCTTTTACTGTCTTAATAGTTTTATCCTTTCCAGAGTGTCATACACTCAGAATTATAAAGCATGTTGCCTTATAAGACTGGCTTTTTTTTGGCCTAGGAATATGCATTTAGGCTTCTTTTCATGTCCTGATACTTGCTCTCTTCTTATTGCTGAATAAGACTCTACTGTATGAATATAATTATGCATCCAGATCCTCCCTACATATTTTGGCAATTAGGAAAAGCTGCTACAAATATCCGTGTGAAGTTTTCTGTGTGGACCTGAGTTTTCAATTTATTTGGGTAAATGTCGAGGAGTAAATTGCTGGATTATATGCTAAGAGTATATTTAGTTTTCTAAGAAACTGCCAAAGTGTCTTCCAAAGCAGCCACACCGTTCTGCGTTCCCACCAGCAGGGAATGAGCCTTCCTGCCGCTCCACGTCCTCGCCAGCATTTGCTGTTGTCAGTGTTCCAGATTTTGGCCATTCTAATAGGCAGGTAGTGGTATCTCGTTTTTTAAAAAAATTCGCAATTTTATAACGACAAATGCGGTTGAGCGATTTTTTATGAACTTATCTGCATATCTTCTTTTGTTAAGTGTCTGTTCAGGTCTTTTGCCCATTTTAAAATTGGGTTGTTTGTTTACAATTGAGTTTAAGAGTGCTTTGCATACTTGGGTACTGATCCTTTATTAGATATGTTTTGCAAATATTTTCTCTGTCTGTGGCATCTCATTCTCCTTACTATGCCTTTCACAGAGCAGATTTTTTAAAAATTTTATTTTAATGAAGGCTAACATTAACTTTTTTTCTTACATGGATTGTGCACTTGGCATTGTGTCTACAAAGTGATTGCTGTGCCCACAGTCATCTAGATTTTCACCTATCTTCTAGGGTTATATAGTTTTACTTTTTACGTTTAGGTCTACAATCCATCTGGAGTTAAATTTTGTGAAACGTGTAAGGTCTGAGTCTAGATTCATTCTTTTACATGTGGATTTGTTGAAAAGATGATGATTCTTTCTCCATTGGATTGTCTTTGCTCTTTCGCTCTTTCGTCAAAGACCAGTTGACTGTATTTGTGTGGGTCTGCTCTGTCCCACTGATGGATTTGTCCATGCTCTCACCACTACCATACTGTCTTGATTGCTTCTAGTAAGCTTCAGCATTCAGTAATGTCAGTCCACTGACTGTGGTATGCCTCTGGCATATTCTCCTGCCTCTGGTATGTCATGATTCTCTACGCCTGTCTGTCTCTCCAGTTTTGTGGTCTTCCATTTGCCCCATAACATCAATTTCTGACAGATCTAAGAGCTATTGAATTTTAGTTTATCTTTTTGCTTGTTATGAGGACGGGAGGGATGACTTGCAAGTTTGTAACCTGTGAGACCAGAGACCAGAAGTCCGGGTTTTTCTATCTTTTTAAAATTTGGCCCTCCCCTGTGAACAGCTCTGACCTTGTTAGACAATGTACTTTTTTTTTTTACTCCTTGCGTCTTCTCCTTATCTTTTTACTGCCTGAAGCAGGCCTAGGGAGTTCACCTGGCTGCCTTCATGTACAGTGATCTTCCCAAGGGAGCAACTTTTTAAGATGGATTTCAATAAACTGACTAAAAAAAAATGTCCAATGAGACATTATAAAAAATAAGAGAGATACAATCTCAGTCCACGTAGAGAATTCGATCCCAATATTTATGTTCGGTGTCTTAAAAACATAAGGTTATGCCATAGCCCAACATCTGAGAACCTATAGGGAACCTATATAGCCTCCTCTAATTTAAAAGGGTAAGTCATTTTAGGAAAGACTGTGGGTTGCAACAGCTTGTTGGTTAGGTCTCAGGTGAAGAGCGCAGCTTTGGAAAACCCAGCGGTTATGACAGGTCAATGTGGTCATGAGATGAAGCAGCAGGTTAGGTATCGGTATTGAAAAGTACACCCGGGTCCTGAACAGCTATAAGTCTCAAAATTCCTTCATTGTCCCTGTTGGGTCCTTGACTGTCTCAAATTTTAACAAAGTGGTCCGCCATAAAAAATCTGGTTCCTTCGGATGGCATGATGAAGTTGGTATTCCTAAAACTTATAGATAGCAAATGTATATTTTTTGTAAAAGATGTTCCTAGAAGTTAACATAGGTGTAAGCGGTGTGCTCTTTTGTGTGCATATATTTTCCAATGGTGTTTTGAAATTCAGGAGAATTGGAGTTTACAAATGGATTAGCCATGTTAATGTTGGCTTTATAGAAAATATTTAATGGCTCATGAATAGTTTGTGTTTTGTATTTGTGAGTGTGCCTTATTTCATGTTTGAGGTGTTTCAAGGGGTCAAGTATATCAAATTAATATTTTTTGGACTTAAGAAAATTAGAGAAATGTGGAATTAATGTGAGGGTATTAAAACCACAGGGCATCACAGGGATTACCTAGTCACTAAACCAAGACTTACTACCTAACCCAATTGCAGCTTCGACCTCTCAGGAATGTAATCTTTAGCTGGTCAGCACGAGAATTTCCTGGTCACTCACTAGGAGACCTACTGATAGACCCTTCCATTCCCCTTAGAAGGGTGACCTTGCCTTAAACAATGGATTCTTTGCTAATAATTTCCTTTTTTCTGCTCCCTCCCTATATTTAAAAACTCTTGCTTTCCTGCAGCTGGATGGAGCTCCTTTCTATTTGCTAAATGGGGTGCTTCCTGATTCATGAGTTGTTTAATAAAGTCTGTTAGATATTTAGAATGCACTGAGTTAAATGTTTGCTCCTTCGCAAGGGCAACTTGGCCGGTGAGTGGTTTTCTTGACTTGCTGCCCAGCGACCCCCAGCAAGGTCCTGCTATGACCTGGACACACATAATAGTCTATCCCTGACTCTCAGCTCTGGTTCTTTGGTAAAAGACTGTGGAAATTTCCCCTTTTCCTGCAGGACAGAAGTATCAAAAGAGGCATTTGCCACCATTTCCCAAGCAGATGTGTGCTCCGCTGCCTCCTCAGCCAGCAGAGTCCTAAGCATCCTTTGGGGCTGGTTCCCCTCCTGCATCCGAGGCCACTGGGGCCATGGTAAGTACCTCCTTCCCTCTGCTCTGCAGACTGCTGGAAGGAGCCCATGGGCTGCTGGCCATCCTCTCAGAGTGCTTCCCTGTCCAGACTGAACACCATACATCTCCCTGTTCCTGGAAGGGCCCCAGAGACACTGATGAATCCCTGGGAACTGCTATTTCCTGGAGGCTGAAAACTACCCACCCCATGCCCAGGCCATCAGTGAAGCTGTGCCATCTTATCCCTTCTTCCCCACCCCAAACCCAAACTCTGAGCAAACCAGTTCGGCGCTCTATTGAGTTAGAAGGAAACCAAACGCACAAGACAGCGGTTGGAAGAGGTAAGAGGCTTTAGGGAAAACAATTATTTAATATTTCCTGAAAGCGACAAAGGTTTAGTACCGTCCCCTCCTGACCTCTGGATTTTGCTCTGACTGAGCTTGCACTCCGCAGCCTGGACTGACCCCACGCTGCTGTGTCTAGTCACCAACATCTGAGACGTTGCCACACTGCTTGCCACCCTCCAGAAGCCAAAGGCCTCCGTGTTAATATTCGTCAGCTGTTGAGGTTATGGTGGCCAGCAGCACCCAAAAGGGAAAGGACGATGTGTAATATTGGTTCAATGACTCTTTCTTTCTCTCTCTCAAATAAACAAATAAAATCTCAAGAAAAGAAGTTAAAAATTGTATCACCTGGCTGGTTGTGAAGTCTGCCTTTCTTTCTTCCACAAACATGACTTTATAATAAATGTGGTTTTTATCTATTTTTAAAGATTTTCTTTGTTCACTTGACAGAGTGAAAGAGAGAGGAAGAGAGAGAGAAGGAGCAAAGGGGAAGGGGGGAGAGGGACAAGCAGACTCCCTGCCGAGCAGGGAGCCCAATGCGGGGCTCGATCCCAGGACCCCAGAGTCATGGTCTGAGCGGGAGGCAGACGCTTAACTAACTGAGCCCCCCAGGTGCCCCTAAATGTGGTTTTTAAAAGATAATAATTGAACTCTTCCAATCATATTCCCTGCCCAGATCTGAATACACAGGTCACGCAGGGTCAGCTATTTCAGTGCACTCCTCGCCCTCGCTACACCTGTCAGGAAAGCAATGCAGAGTCCATCCCTGGTGATTTCAAATACTCAGTGGAAGAAACGGCTGATTCTGGCTTGTTTTGAACTGGTCACCTCCAGCCACCTGCTCAGCACGAGCACATACTTCAGAGTGATACGGGCTCCCAGCAGCAAGTTCATTTCCCATTTATAAAATTCATGAATTATTTGCCAACTGCCCACCATATGCAACATAGCAGAGATGGGAAGAATGTCGCATAAAAATCAGGTCCCATCTCCCAGGTGCTTACTCTAAAGTGAGGAGACCTCTATACAGAGTAGCAACCCAGAATAAAATGGGATCGAAAAATGATTATTATTGAAATATCTACTTTTTTGTAAGAATTACTGACTGATCACCTCTCTCTCTCTCTCTCTCTCTGCATTATTTTCTTACCTTTGTCTATATGCATGAGTATTATGACATTAATAAAATATTATCAAGAGTATTTGCAGACATCTGAGTGTCACGATGTGCCATTAGGCGAGCTTCTTTCCAGATGTTATCATATTTATCACTAAATGGGAGGCTATTTTAGGGTTGCCTTGTAAATAATGAGTATCAATGAACTACTGGCAAGACTTGGAATAGTATTAGGTGGAATTTTTTCTAATAGAATAGGAGAGGTAAGACTTGTGGTTACAGCTTTATTGAAGATAAAGAAGTAAGTTCAGTGTCCTGGACTACAAGGCCCTGAAAGAGAACACATGAGACTTGGGAGGGGGCTGTATCACAGAGGGCCCAGGCTGGACATTCCCCGGTTAGTCCAGGGGCTGCCAGCCGGAGCCCTCCAGCCTCCCAGGCTCCCTAGAGAAACTGGCCAGTCCATAGGGATGATTGTTTGACCAGCCTGGGTTAAAGGAATCCATGGGGATTCCAACTCTCCCCAGTTGTATACAATCAGGCTGAACGAGAGAACTGTCAAGATTCTCGAGGTTCTCCTCGTTCCGTAGGAGGGGGCTAAGAGAAAAGCGTGAGGAAGGGAGAAGAGAGGAAGTGGGAACACAGAA
This sequence comes from Canis aureus, assembly GCF_053574225.1. NCBI lineage: Eukaryota > Metazoa > Chordata > Mammalia > Carnivora > Canidae > Canis > Canis aureus. The sequence continues at coordinate 31,335,540 of NC_135615.1, read as the reverse complement.
ATGAAAGAAGGAGATGCCAAGGGCCTCCGGGAGTCATAAACAAGTGCCACAGGTGTGCCACAGGTAAATAATTGCTTTTGGTTTCTCCTCACTCACTCCCTAGAATTGTCAGTGTACAGAGAACAGCAAATACTTGCCCAGCAAAGAGTATATTGACATGGTTCAAAAAATAAATAAAGTCATGTTGCCAGTAGTATTTGTCCCAAGAAGCGACCTGTTTTCCTTAATGAATTCTCTAAAGTGGGACTGGGTGCTGTTGCATTCTGGGTGAACAAAAGCTGTGTCCCTGAACTTGGCAGAGAGGCATGGGTGGGAAGAAGCAACTCAAAGGTCAGAAAGATACTGCTCTGGGAAATGGGAAGCTGCTGACCGCCCCCCGCCACATTGTCTTGCTCTGAGAAGATATCCACTCCTTCCTCCCAATTCCTAAACCAAAAATGTCTGGAATCAACTCTGACTCTTTCCTTTCCCTTCACCATACATCCAATATGGTAGGTAGCCTTGTTGACTCAACCCATCAAATATATCCATATTCTAACAACTTCTGACCACATTTACTGCTCACGTTATGGTCTAAGCCAACATTATCTCTTATCTTCATGTCTACATGGAACCCTGAAAGAGGTTCCTCTTCCTCCTCTACATGAACACCCAGGTAATCCTGTTAAAACATGTCACCCAAGTAGCTTCTCTGCTCAGAACTCAGTATCTTTTTCCATTTCTCTCAGAACCAAAGTCCTTTGAAAGCCTGGATGACATACCCGCTCTCTGTTGGCTGTCCGGACCTCATCTTCTACACCTATCTCCTTTGCTCACCCAACTACACACAGTAGCCCACTTGTTGTCGCCTAAATATTGTAGGAACGCTCTTTCTTCTTGCCCTTGGCCTTTTCTGGTCCATGTCCAGGAATACTCTCCCACATACTCACCAAGCTCACTGTCTTGCCTTAATTTTTGCTCAAAAGTCGCCTTCTCAGTGGAATCTTTCCTAACCATGTTTTAAGAGCACTAAATGCTCCCCCTCTTCACCACTACCAATTCTCCTTCTTTGCCTCAGTTTTCTTCAAATCACCATCAAGAATCATCAAGGATGGATTTGCAAGCTAACAAATTAGCTTGTCCTGGTTTCATGGATGCCAATAGAAGGACAGCTTATTACTCACAGTAAAAGCTATAGCTAAAGTAGCAGCGTCTTTTCTAGCTTTGTTGATATATAAGTTGACATACAACATTGTGTAAGCATGAGGCTTATGATATGATGATTTGACATATGTATATATTGCAAAAAAAAGTGTACGACCATAAGGTTTGCTGTGCTAGTTTCCTTGAACCCCCATCTCCATCGGGTGGAATGAAGGGGACCAGGTGAGACCTAAACACACAGTGGGTTGAGTTATGAGAGAAAAATCTTGAGTCTAGGGAACCCGGATCAGTAGGCAGTAAGCACCCCTGCCTTTTCTCTGGAGGGAGATATTTTCTTTGTATTACGAAGCAGTAAACAGCCTTCCATGTCTCTGGCGGGGGCCACAATCTATATTCCAAGGCTATTTGCTGTATGAACTTCTTGAAAAAACAATAGTGTGGAATGAAGGGTCGCCACTGCCTCTGCTTCTGAGGAGTCCAGAGAGGTGAAAGACTGCAGAATTATCCCCCATTTATCCATTTCTAACAACTAAATATGCGTTATTTCCTTCATGGAATTCTTCTTCCGCTGGACTACAAACTCGAGACATTTCTCATTTTAATTTCATTCTCATCTGTTTTATTTATTGATAAAACAATGTCTGGCACATAAAGGATGTCCATAAAGGTGTGCTGCATGGATAAATGGATGAATGGTAAAATACACAAGAACTAATCACACTGCCAAAATACACGCAGATGATTGAGAAACTAAATAAATCCCTGAGATGCATTGCTTTACCACAAGCCAAATATAACACCAGAACTTTTTAATCTTATTTTAATGACTTGGAAAAGGACTGAGGCTAACCAACGACATTTATACAAGACTGTATGATGAAGATTATTTCAATTTTGTAAACAAACACATACACATATGTATAGGAAAATCAAGAAGGAAAACGCACCAAAAGTTAAGTATTTTTATTTTTTTACGTTTTTTTTTAAATGAGCTAATTATGGGTTAACTGTGTTCTCTATCCTTTGTCTTTATTTCCCAATGTTTCTGTAATTTTTATGTATTATTTTGATTATCAGGAAAAACCAACATGTTTATTTTGAAGTCTTTATTATTTCTTTCTTTTTTCTTTTTTCTTTTTTTTTTTTTTAAGAAAGAAAGGCAAAGCAGCCTGAAACCACAGGTTTCTTTCTTTCTTTCTTTCTTTCTTTCTTTCTTTCTTTCTTTCTTTCTTTCTTCCTTCCTTCCTTCCTTCCTTCCTTCCTTCCTTTCTTTCTTTCTTTCTTTCTTTCTTTCTTTTTTTCTTTTTTCTTTCTTTTTTCACAGACTGCTTTTAATCCCCTCCACCACTCACAGAAGTCCTCTCCGAGCCCTGGAAACGAGAAACTCTGGTAGAGCGAATGGTGATAGCTCATGGTCAGTATTCTCCAGAAAATGGGTAATGAGAATGATCGGCAGCACTACAAGAGAAGGAGGGACATGAGCTTGCCGCTTTTGCCCCCCACTGTCCCAGAAGGTTTCTTTGGGGCTGCTGGCAGGCTAGGCTAACACCTCCAAATCCACAGCCGCATCCCCCTGGTTCTGCCCCAGGCACATGAGCACTGAGGCTCCCAAGCCACATGCAAACCCCCACGCACGTGTAACACAAACACCAGAGTGACACAGGGCCTGACCTAGGTGGCAGTTTACAAGAGGGGGTGAGTACTGGGGCGCGAATACTGTAGTCACTTCATCCCCAGGGGGAACCGGCCCGTATATGGTGAGAACAGTCACAGGATTTTGCTGCTTTTTTTTTCGTACATGCATTCAGCAAATATATAAAGAGCTCCCTCAACAACATATGGTCCCTCTATTAAGGAACTGCCAGTCTGTTGAGGAGGTAAGATGTACCCCTAAATAACCATACCTGCAAAAAGTGATCAGACTTCTTAATTTATAATTTAAGAGAATACTTGCTGTTCAGTAATGAGTATTACTGATGATCTTTCTTTGAAAACTAAATTCTTATTCTATAACTAAAATAACTAAAATCTTATTCCCTTTGTCTCTAACCTTGCGAACCCTCCCAATTTGACTAGTCTTCCTTCTCCTGGATCCTGAGACCCTCCTGCAGTAATTGAACAACTGGAATGTGAATAAGTCGTAGTCAAAGGAGGCAGGGGCTCCCCAGGGGACACCTCCTGATGGACAAAGGCCACCCGAGAGTATGTCTTGACTCAGAGACCGGAGAAATCCAAAGGATCTTATCTGTATATGACTGGGGACACATCTGTCACCAACTTGAAGGTCAATTAATTTCATGACCCATTTATAATCAGTTCAGTGGCATTACATAGCTAAGAAAAGGTCAATGAAAAGATGTATTTGAAACAAATGGATCTGAAAGAAATAGGGGAAGGATTACCCACTAAGGAAAAAAACACATTTGCCTTCCTAGGTCATGCTCCTCCATAAAAATATTAACATTACATTTACAATTATATTAGGATAAAAATAAATAGAATCCAGGCTGCACTGATTATTATATAATCATTATTAATGAGATTATTTTTCTCCTGATTTTTATTAAAGATTTTATTTATTTGAGAGAGAGAGAGAGAGAGAGAGAGAGGGAGAACGTGAGCAGAGAGGAGGGGTAGGAGAGAGAGAAACAGACTCAATGCTGAGCAGAGAGCCCTAAAAGGGACTTGATCCCATGATCCTAGGATCATGACCTGAGCCAAAGACAGACACTTAACCAACTGAGACAACCAAGCACCCAATTCTTTCTCCTGATTTTAAAAAGAATTAAAGATGAAGCATTTTCATAGGCCCCCCCAAAGTACAGTGCGTTGAGGGCGCTGTGCCTCTGTGTCTAACAGATAAGTCAACCCCGAGTGGAAGTACACCAGGCCCAAGGACTAGGGCACGAAAATAGCGAATTCCCAATGATGCAGGCATTAGCAGTTCTGTTCTGGGGCCCCACTCACACTGCCATCGGGTCAGAGGCTGAGGTCTGGAGTCAACCTCCAGGTTGAGGTCTACAGGAAGCTCCCATTTTACTGCTGCGCAGAAATCAGGCCTTTAGTCCTGATTTAGGGCAGCTGAGTCCCTCTACTGACCTCCACACTACAGAAAACAACTAACAATCCATAAAACACAACGTACAAGTCACTTACAATAGTAGTTTGAAATATCGAAAATTTCTGTTGAGGCCTTCAATTGCTTTCATGTCTTCTGGAGTCAATTCAAAGTCAAAAACCTGGAAGGAGGGATAGAACCAGATTGAACTCTCCCCCAATATAGCTGGCTTCTACCTGGGAGCTTGAGTTCTTCCCAGCTGGGTGGGAGTAAGGGACAGGAATGAAGATGGAAGGGGCACATTCTGAAGGGGCCTGAGTTCACCTCCCATACTTCTTCCCCACCCCCTCTCCTCTGATCCACTCCCACAAAAGAAAGGCTTATAACTCACAATCTCAAATCTTTTTAATTGAACTGCTTGTAACAGAAAAGAAAACAATTATTTTTGTCCAACCAAAGGCACAGCTGGACAAAAATATCTGTGGAATCAACCAAAGTGTAATCAGGTTTTTCCTTCCCCTACAATATGATGCAACCTTGAGCTTAATCAAGCATTGGAAGGAAGATCAGCTCCCCTGTGAAGGTCTCTTCAAGAATCTGTTGATGAGAAAAAGGCATCTCCTGATCAACTGTTCAGTCACACCACCTGCTCATCCCAACGCCAAGTACCATTCTCTTCCTAGTCATGTTTACTCTTCCCTATGAAAGAAAAATCTTTCTGATTGATCTCTGAGACACTTACATTCAGAGAGTTCTCCCTACAGTCTCTCTTACTTATGTCCAGATTTGTTTTTATTTGAAGATATATAGCACCTAATTGAGAGGGCATTCAGAGCGAAGGAGACAGATCTTTGGTAAGAAATATTAAAGCAGAAGTCATTATTTCATCCAGGGGACAATTTTTTGGAAAACTTGGTGCATCTATCTATCTATCTACCTATCTATTATCTGGACATCCATCTATCAATCATCTTACAAATATACTGCAGAAGTGATATGTTGTCATGGGATATATATTAATACATTGAGTTGAACTGAAAAATAAAACAGGATCTTTTCCTGATTTAACAATGAGATTAGATTTGCCTATTGGATATTTCCATAAATTGAATGAACTAAATCTATGGCTTCGAGGTTTTTTTTTTAAGATTTCATTTATTTATTCATTAGAATACACAGAGAGGAGAGAGAGAAAGAGGTAGATACACAGGCAGAGGGAGAAGCAGGCTCCATGCAGGGAGCCTGACGTGGGACTCAACCCCGGGTCTCCAGGATCGCCCTGGGCTGAAGATGGTGCTAAACCGCTGAGCCACCGGGGCTGCCCGGCTTCAAGGTTTTGAAGCAAATACCTTATAAATAACATGCTCCACAATATCATCTTTTGCAAATATAGAACTCATGACGAAATTTTCCTTGTCATTAGCACAGGCTAGGGATCCCATGGTTTTTCACAATTCTCAGAAATTCACTATAAAGTAAATTAAAGACAACAGGCTGATCAAAAGCATAGGAAGATATATGAGAGAGGGTGTATGGCAACACTACTCATTCACTAGTTAATTTGTTTGGTCCATAAACTTATACCAGGCTTCCTACCTAGAGCCAGGAGCTCTATTGGGGGGAAAAGTGTTACGAGATGACCCAGAGAGCATCACTACACTTAGGGTTCTCACAGCCTGGAGAGCACACTGACATATAAACCATCAATTTGAGTTTAATAAGGAAAACCCCACAAAGCCATGCCAAGTGCTATGGTGGCCAAACTGTGCTGATGGTCATACAGAGCAGCTCCTCCTATTGGGTTTGATATTGAAACACAAATTGGAGTTCATCAGATAGAGAAGGTAACAAAGAGGAACCAGGGTTTTAAAAGTTCTTTACTGCATGGAGGGCCTCCTATAAGGAGAACAGAAATAAAATGTATTCAGGATCACACAACTAGGAAGAGGCAAAGCCAGAGCTAGAAACCATAAAGCCTAGGGCTCTGGGTCATGCTCTCTCTCCTACCTGCCAAGCTGTCCCATCACACATGGGGAGAGATACCTAGGAATGAAGGAACATGGGCACATTCTGAAAAGCAAGAGAGCTAGTCCCCAACACAGCACCCATTCCTTACTTTGGAAAAAATACTGCTGGGCCTATCCTCAAAGTTCTCTTTGATTCTCTTCTCATTGAAGCTCTTGACCAGGACCACCACCTCTTGCTACAGTTGGAAGCACAAGGCCACTTGGCCTGGGTTTCTTTTTTTTTTTTTTTTTTTTTTTGGCCTGGGTTTCTATTGTGTTTCTTAGCAATGGCATTCAAAATTGGTTCCTCCAAGAGAGATGGGCTACCCCCTTCCACCCTGAGAACAAAAAACAAAACCCACAGATTTGAAGGGTGTAGAACTGAATATATAGAGTGTTCTGTCACTTTTCCCCAGATTCCCCAGGCAACTGAAAGAAGTAGGTACAATACAATATGATTAAAAGAGAGTTTTGTGTAAATTCTTAGTGATTCATTCATCATTACAACAAACTGGAAACAATTAATGTTTCCATCAACGAGTGAATGGAGACACAACTTGTGGTACATGTGTCCATACGATGAACTATTACACAGCAGCAAATAGGAATGAGCTAGACACTTGAAGCAACATGGATACATTTCAACAGATACTATGCTAAGCCAAAAAAGCTGGACCCAAAGAGTATGTAGTCTATGACTTCTTTTATGTCCAAAGGGTATGTACTCTATGACTTCTTTTATTTATGAAGTCCTGAAACATACCAAACTAATCAAAGTTGAAAGGGGAAATTAGGAAGATGATACAGAAGAAAACAGTATGGAGGTTCCTCAAAAAAGTTAAAAATAAAACTAGCTTACAGTCCAGCAGTCACACTTCTGGGTATTTACCCAAAGAATACAAGAACTTATCCAAAAGGGTACGTGCACCCCTGTATTTATAGCAACATTATCTACAACAGCCAAGATGCAGAAGCAGCCCAAGTGTCCAACAACTGCTGAATGGGTAAAGATGTGGTGTATATACACCGTGGAATATTACTCACCCATCAAAAAGAATGAAATCTTGCCATTTGCAATGACATGGATGGAGCTGGAGGTATTATGCTAAGTGAAATAAACCAGTCAGAGAAAGACAAATACCTTATGATTTTATTCATGTCGAATTTAAGAAACAAAACAAGCAAAGAGAAAAAAATAAGAGGGGGAGAGAGAGAGAGTGAGAGAGAAATCAAGAAACAGACTCTTAACTACAGAGAAGATACTGATGGTCACCAGAGAAGAGGAGGGTGGGGGGATGGGGAAAATAGGTGAAGGGGACTAAGGAGTGCACTTGCTGTGATGAGCACGGAGTAATGTATAGAATTGTTGAATCACTGTATTGTACACTCGAAATTAATGTAACACTGTATGTTAAGTAACTGGAATTAAAATAAAAACTTTAAAATAAAAGAAAGATGGTGAGGAAGAATTGATCGGGAAGAAACACAAAAGAACTCTCTTAGGAGACAGCAAGGTTCTGTATCATGGTATGGGTGTGGGTTATACTGTAGATCCACACGTCAGAATTATATGGCTAAGAGTGATGCACAACAAGCTGTGCAGATTTTACCATAAAATCACTTAATAAATGATATTCGGAGTGGAGGTGGGAGTAGACGAATGCATGGATGAAACAAGATTGAAAGATTGTGGGTGATTTTTGAAGCTTGGTGATGGTACATGGGAATTCACTACAGGATCGTGTTTACTTTCTTATGTTTGAATCTTTCCACATTAAAATGTTAATGAAAGTGTTTCATCATCATAGAGTTGCTAGCATAGGTTCACTCTGACATTCTCATTACCAGGTTGGGCCCTTTTGGGATCCAAGGGCGCTGTAGGCAACTAGAACGGTATCCTTGGACTTGCAGAAAACTTCAGGAGCTTGCTCTGGTTGAGGTAAGGGCGACACTCCACATGCAAATTGCCAAGATCAAAATACATATGCCAATAACATGTAAATTTACAAAGTCCTTTGAAGAGATATCCAATAGTCTATGAACATATAGTCTGTGTTTTCAGATTAGTAATATTTTTCCTGTCCTTCTGAAATACCTTCAGATGCTATCAATTTTCAAAAAGGATAAAACAATCTTCTTCTTCTTCTTCTTCTTCTTCTTCTTCTTCTTCTTCTTCTTCTTCTTCTTCTTCTTCTTCTTCTTCTTCTTCTTCTTCTTCTTCTTCTTCTTCTTCTTCTTCTTCCTCTTCCTCTCCTTCTCCTTCTCCGTCTCCTTCCTCTTCTCCTTCTCCTTCTTCCTTTTCTTCTTCTTCTTAGTAGGGTCCACACCCAGCACAGAGCCCAATGCAGGGCTTGAACTCATGAGATCATGAGCCTGAGATCGAGGCTGAGCTGAGATCAAGAGTGGGATGCTTAGGTGACTGAGCCACCCAGGCACCTCTCTTCTTATTTTTTTATTAGTGTTTAAAATGATTAGAGGCTGTTATGCTCAAGTTGGGGCCTCTAAATGCCATTTCCTACTAAAAGAAACCAAGAATCCTTAGAAAGCTGGCTGACTCTAGGTCTGAACAAAAAAGCTACAGATTGATCCTAGAACATCTTACAGTCCTGAGAGTAAAGACGCTGGGGAAGACAAAGAGGCAGGCCAAAGGAACAGGGGCTCCCATGAGTAGGCTCCTGCTGATCAAAATGGTGACCATTTGACCATGGATAAGAACAGCAACTGCACCGGGTGGGAAAGCATCCTATTCTATCTGTTCACACTCATGAATTCACAATGACCTGTATATGTGATCACATCTCTTTAGATATAACCTCCAGTTTATTTTTTTAAGATTTTATTTATTTATTCATTCATAAGAGACACGGAGAGGCAGAGACACAGAAGGATAAGCAGGCTCCCTTGGGGAGTCCGGTGCAGAACTTGATCCCAGGACCCCAGGATCACACCCTGAGCCAAAGGTAGACGCTTAACCCCTGAGCCACCCCGGCATCCCTAACCTCCAGTTTAGAGGAAGCACAAAAGACCAAATAACACATCAAACTGTATCACAGGCATCAGTCAGTAAAACCAACTGTGCAGAAAAATTTAAAGAAAAAAAGGGCTTAGTTTCTTTCACAAATAGAAGGAGAAAAGGAGGAAGACAAAGGGAAGGAAGGAAGGACAGAGGGACATATTTTAACACATTTTAAATTATTTTCTGCAAATAGATTCCCAGAAGTAAAATAGCTAAGATGAAAAGTATAATATTTGAATGGTTTCTTGCTTCATTTTCAAGCTCTTTTACAAAAGGGCAATCCAACTTCACAATGTCATAATGTTTGAAAGTTTGTACCATATGATGCTATTTTTAAAAATTATTTAATGATGACTTATTCCTTTCCTCACTCTCCACCCCACTCATCCTCCCAGGCGTCTCCCTCACCACTGCTCCTGTGGGCTTTCCCATGCAGCCTGTATCATGAAGTCCAATGGCTTTTTCCACCTCTATTTGGACTGGCTGCTCCTCGCCAAGACACACACACACACACACACACACACCCATGTCCCACTCAAACTTTTTCAACCCTCTTCTTTGGCTTCTACCATGTTCCCTGTCCCTATTTTGCAGCTCATATTCAATCTCCTAACCAGTGTTTCTTTGCCTGATCCTTAATTGTTTGTTGACTTTCTTGCCCTCTTCCTGTTTGTCCTATTCCAGAATAAACTGGATATTTACCTCAGGAATGCTAACTCATTTCTGTGAGTTTAATTACCACCCATAAAGCAATGACTCCAAAATCTGCACCTCCAGCCCTGACCGGCTTCCCGAGCTCCAGACCAGCACAGCTGTCTTCCAACATCAGCTTCCACTTAACATCTTTGAGAAGGGACATCAGGCATCTGAGAAGTGGAAATAATACCCTTCCTACTCCCCTCAACTTGTTCCTCATTTGGCCTTTTCCTCTTTTCATAAAAGGAACAATCTCCTATGCAGTAGCCTCGAGCCAGTAACTTGGGTCCTGCACATTTAGGAAGAAGGTGTGAAGGGCAGGAAGCAAGGTGGTCTCTGGTGGGCTGTGGGCTCACCTGGTTGCAGACAGGCTTGGACTTGAGCCCTGGCTTCTTCATGATCATTTCCAGCTGCTTGTGGTTGAAATTGGATACCCCAATGGACCTGGTTAAACCTGCATCTTTACACTTCTCCAGGGCTTGAGGGGGAGGGAAACATGTGGCAAACTTTTAGTGTACTTGGGCCCTTGCATTTGACACTGAACTTAAAAAATCAGGAAATCTCTTCTAATATATATAATGATTTGACTGAACTAGTTTTATCACTTACATATGCTATGTCCTAAGATATGTTATTGCTCTGCACATGTTTTATTTCGTTGAGCCCATTACATGCACAAATGGGACAACAAACAGATGTTAAAAAGCTTTTAAGTTTCCCCTCATCACCCCACTCTCTTTCATGGCACTGTTTTTGCTATTAGGCCTGTAATTGTTCTTTAACAAATGGTGTCAGAGTCAAAGGTAAAGAGAAACTCAGGTTTTCCTCCAAGGAAAGGTCTTTCTGCTTCCTCTTTCCTTCAGTGTTGAAAAAAGCATATGGAATGGGATACACATTGCAGGCTTGGCTCCTACAGCGCCCCCCCCTTCTGCTAAGTCAGACAGCTGCCCATCCCTCCCTCTGTGGGGATACAGCTCTACCCCCTTTTGAACTTACTGCTGACAATCCCCCTTATGAGGTTCGCAGGCCTAACCTGACCCATGGAGCAAAGAAACCCCCACTTAGAACCACGGAAGTTAGGTTAAAAATAGACCTTGAGTCCATCCTGCTCAACTCCCTTGCTTTACAACTGAGAACAGTGAGGTATATCAAGGTTTAACGACTTGAGGGCAGACAACTAGAGGATTCGAACCCGTGTCTCTTGACTCCCTACCCAGTGGCTTCTACCTCCCCGCACCCCTCTTGGGTCCAGTAGCCGTACTTCCTGCCCAGGTGTCATGCAGGTCTACTGTCTCTAAAATAACCTCCCCGTTGGCACTGTTGGGCATAATCTCCTCTTCAGGCTGGAATACAGAGGGAAAACAGGAGGAAAAAGAAGTTGTTTGTTTCTTCGTTTTTAAGAATGACCTTTCTGAAAAAAAAAAAAAAAAAAAGAATGACCTTTCTGGTGCCTAAGGAGCTTGGTCACATGACCTTTAAGCGGCTGTGATTACTAATCAGAGTGTGTGTGTGAATGTGTGTACGCAAGTGTGTGTGTATGCTGTGGAGAAGAAATGTAGGAAAAGGAGAACAACCGTCATCTGAGAGACTGTAGCAAAGAATCTCTCCGCCTTTCTATCCACACACATCCCTGAACTCTCCTAAGAATCCACTTTCCTACTGTTAGAATTGATTTCACAGAATTTGGATGATAGGAACCCCTTACACTATTAGGCAATGTGTTTCAGCTCCAGTTTACAATAACCCAAGTCAGAGATGGTGAGGTTACCAGACATGGTCAGTAACTGCCCACTCTGATGAGAGGTTGGATCAGTGAAGCCCAAAGAAGCCCAGTGGTGCAGTATGGACCATCCCAAAGTACCTCATCATGATTGGGCTGAGAGGTGCAAATGGGAGAGACTTTCCCCCTAAAGATGGGGGTTTCCCACCACCTCTCTGCAGTCAGTTATAACTTAACATTCTAGATAGTCCAAGACGGTAGAGGAGTAGGAGACCTTAGTTTCGTCTGGTCCCAGGAATTCAGCTATATAGCCATCAAATCATTCTGAACACCTGTGAACTCAACTGGACATCTAAGAAAAGAAAGACTGTGAATCTACAAATAGAAAAGCAACCACTTTCTGCAAGAATGACAAGATGGAAAAACGTATCTCAAAAAAGAGAACAAGAGGCAGTACTGATTGCCAGGGACCTAATTGGTATAGATATAAGTAAGATGTCAGAACTAGAGTTCAGAATAACAATTATAAACATACTAGCTGGGGAGCACCTGGGTGGCTCAGTTGGTTAAGCATCTGCCTTCAGTTCAGGTCATGACCCCAGGGTCATGGGATCAAGCCCCACATCCAGCTCTCTGCTCAGTGGAGACCCTGCTTCTCCTTCTCTCTCTGCCTAACACTCACCCTGCTGTGCTCTCACTCTCTCTTTCAATCTTTCAAGTAAATAAATAAAATCTTTTTTAAAAAAGATACCAGCAGGACTTGAAAAAAGCATAGAAGACCCTAGAGAATCCCTTTCTGGAGAAACAAAAGACTAAAATCTAATCAAGTCAAAATCCAAAAGGCTATTTCTCAGATGCAACAAAAAAAAATTGAGCCTCTAACTATTAGGATAAATGAGGCAGAAGAGAGAATTAGTGATATAGAAGACAAAATGGTGGAAAACCAAGAGACTGAGAAAAAGAGAGATAAACAACTACTGGATCATGAGGGAAGAATCTGAGAGATAAACGATACTATAAAGTGAATCAATATTAGAATAATTGGGATCTCAGAAGAAGAGGAAAGAGACAGAGGGACAGAAGGTATATTGGAGCAAATTCTAGTAGAGAACATCCCTAATCTGGGGAAAGAAGCAGTCATTCAAGTCCAGGAGGCACAGGGAACCTCCACCCTCCCAAATCAATAAAAATAGGTCAACATCTTGACATATAATACTGAAACTTGTAACTTTTTTCACAGAACTGGAATAAATAATCCTAAAATTCAAAAAGTTGAAAACAGAGCTACTCTATGACCCAGCAATTGCACTACTAAGGATTTACCCCAAAGATACAAATGTAGTTGTCCAGAGGGGCACCTGCACCCTAATGTTTATAGAGGAAATGTCCACAATAGCCAAACTATGGAAAGAGCCCAGATGTATATCTATTGACAGATGAATGGATAAAGAAAATGTGGTTTATGTATATACATATAATGGAATACTACTCAGCCATCAAAAAGAATGAAATCTTGCCATTTGCAACAATGTGGATAGAACTAGAAAGTATTATACTAAGCAAAATAACTCAATCAGAGAAAGACAAATGCTATATGATTTCAGTCATATGTGGACTTTAAAAAAGAAAACAAGATCATAGGGGAAGAAAGGAAAATATAAAACAAGACAAAATCAGAGAGGGAGGCAAAGCATAAGAGACCCTTAATCATAGGAAACAAACTGAGGGTTGTTGGAGGGGAGGCAGATGGAGGGAATGGGGTAACTGGGTGATGGACATTAAGGAGGCCAATGATGTAATGCACACTGGGTGTTATATAAGACTGGTGAGTCACTGACCTCTACCTCTGAAACTAATAATAAATTATATGTTAATTAATTGAATTTAAATAAAGATCTTTATAACTATTAAAAAATTATTCAACATTCTTGAGGATACTGATCGCTAAGGGACCACAGACAGGAACACATCATTTAGACATATAGGGCACTATCCTCAACTCTTTGAGGTGGAGGAAAAAAGATCATTGAATTTCAGTCATTACACAGGCTACGAGATGAGGATAAAAAAAAAAATCTCAGTGGTGAAAGGACAGAAGTGTCAAGGTGAATCATAAGTCATGGAGCCAAACCCAAGCCTGCCTCTCAGTCAGAACCCAGAAAATGGGAAGGAGGTAACATGATGCAGCAGCAGTGATGACCATAACAAGGCATAACAATAAAAGCAGAAGCTGACCTTCATAGCTATCGGCAAATGGATAATGAAGAGATCCACATAGTTCATCTGAAGTGCTTTCAGTGATCTTTCCAGGGCTGGTCGAACCAATTCAGGTCAAAGGAAAGTAGCCCAAAGCTGCAGTGACCAAAAGAAGTGATTTCACACATTTGGGGACCAAAATTAAGCACCTTCGTTACAAGATTGAGAAGTGAGTAACAAGCCACTGGGGTTATCTAAAAATAAGGGACACTGGGGCTAAATGTATCACTTGATGTGACCAGGGTCCTTCACGGGCACTGAGTTATATTTGAGTGATGGTAGGAAAACTGAATGGACATCAGTGGACCAAGGAGAGCAGCCCCAGCATCTCAGGGATCAGAAAAGTCATCTCTCAAAGGAGAGTCAGGAAGTGTCAGGCGAGGAGAATGGAATCTGCCATCCTGCCTGGAAACAGTTCTTCCTCTTTCTAGATATAGGATGTCCCTGATGGAGACACTCATAGGGTCATTCTGTAGAGACCCTCACTCTCTGGACATTGGAAGCACCATTTTCCACCTGAGAACATTTTACAAATTTTGGTAAGTTCAATGCTGACTTGAAGAATGTGTTTCTGAGTCAGGCTTCCTTTGCGGAGTACTAGGTCGACCACACTTGGATATGTCCTGTGACAACCTGCTGAAGAGCAAAAGGAGTGGAATCCAGTCTAGTGACTCAGCTGATCCGTACAACAGATAAAAATATATGCTTATCACTAGTAATGTTTCATGTGTGAATGGGGTTGCCCTCCTACCTCTCTCACAGGCTTCGATCAAAAGCAAGCCTTTTCTGTTCTTTACTTTTCTATCATGGGCCCCTACAATATGAGAAGGAACAGAAGTTACTCAAACCAAGACCAAAGGTCATTTTTTTTTATTTTTTGCAAAATAACGTGTCTAGCAGTGACTTCTCATGACTCACCCACAGCACCTTGATGGTATAGAATATGTCCTCTCTCGTCACGGTCCCATCAGCAATCTTCTCTGATGGCCTTACCAACTTCCTCCTCATTTTGATAGACATATGCGGCATCAAACAGAAGGAAACTTACATCAATAGCCACTTTGGTGGCCTCACCAGCCTTATTCTTAGGAACCTACAAAATATGAATTAGAAGTGCTGGTAATCCACCTGACTCAGAGAGAAGAAATGCACTTCCTTCATGTCATGTTGGCCAGCCGTTTCTACACATATCCTGCTACCTCGTGGGTGATGCAAGCCTCGGTAACAAGCCTGTACTCTGGAGGCACAGACAGGACCTCCAATCTCAGAAGAGTTAGTGAAACAGGCTTCACCATGGAACATGGAAAATCAAGTCTCATTCAATAAGGAATTAATCATATGGAAGTAACCAAAAGGAAGGCTTCTGACACTAGAAAAAACTTCTAAGGAACTAGATGTATGTAGATATAGTTACAGTTATAGAAGACAGAGACAGGATAAGGGGGTGACATGTATTTTGGGCTCAGAATTGAAAATGAGGCCATTATAGCCATTCTCCATGTGAGAATGGAGATATATATGTTTATATTTATTTATTTATTTATTTATTTATTTATTTATTTATTTATTTATATTTGTATCTCACATTTTCTTTATATATATATATATTTCTCTTTTATAAGATTTGTTTATTTGAGAGAGAAGTAAGAGACAGAAAGAGAGAGGGAGAGGAAGTGGGAGGGGCGGAGGGAGAGGAACAGAGAATCTCAAGCAGACTTCCCACTGAGTGTGGAACCCAACATGGGGCTCGATCTCAGGACCTGGAGATCATGACCTGAGCAGAAATCAAGAGCTGGCTGCTTACCTGACTGGGCTACCCAGGTGCCCCTATATATTTCTTTACACGCACACACACTCACACACATACACACAATGGAATATTATTCAGTTTTGAAGAAAGAAATCCTATCACTTGCAACAACATGGGTGAGACTGGAGGGCATTTATGCTCAGTGAGATAAGTCAGACAGAGAAAGACAAATACTGCATGATGTCACTTATATGTGGGATCTGAAAAAAAAATTTCCTAGAAACAGAAAGTAGAAAAGTGATTGCCACGGGCTAGGAGCTGGGGAAATGGTGAGATGTTAGTACCAAGTTTCCACTATAAGACAAAGTCTGGGGAACTCATGTATAACATGGTAACTGTCCCTGATAACACTACTGTATAACTGAAATTTGTTAAGAGGATAGAAGATAAATGTAGAAAAGAAAGGGAGGGCATAAATATTTGACGTGAATATTCTCATAATGTAAACATATACCAAATAATCGTGTCATGCAGTTTAAATATCTTACAACTTTGTGAATTTTATCTCAATAAAGCTGATTTAAAAAAAGCCAATCAAGTGTACCAATTGGATTTAAAGGAAAAATAATGGCTCATTTTCAGGGAGATTGAGAGGGAAATAAAGGAGAAATATACTACAGGATGTCCATTATTGTGACACAATTGTCACTCTATCTGCTTGGCACTCAACATATCCATGTACACTCACCCAAAGACGTCTAGCCAGAAGCACCTATAACTCTGCCTGGGGATTTCTATGGCCACCAGTGTCTTTGGGAGAAGCTCTTAGTAATTAGGTAGAGAAGATGTGTTGACCACTGGGTGCAATTTAGCCTCTCTACCTGGCTCTATAGTCCTCATCCTATGGGCCCATGAATGGAACAGCCCTGCTGGGAGGGACTAAGACTACATGTGGGCTAACTGCATGGGCTACTTCTCACTAGAGCTCTTTACGATCATGCTGTTCATAAATGTGTGACCTGTCAGCAGCCTCAAAGACTGACAGCCAGTGTTCATAGGGTACCATTCCTCAAGGAGACAAGCCAGCCCTGGGATTGTATTAAACACCCCATCACAGTGAGGAGGGAAGCAAGCAATGCATCTTTACTGGACTACAACATTCTATGGATGAGTTTCTATGGATGTCCCTTTGCACAGTCCCTTGGCCAGCATTACTATACAGGGGCTCTCAGAGAGTTTGGTTTGTCCGTACAGCATCCCGTGTACTGCTGCCTTGACCAAGGGACCCACTTTATAGTGAAGGATATGCTACAATCAGCACCTGACCACGGAGTCCATTGGTTTTCCAAAGATATTGCATCTTCCAGAAGCAACTGGCAGTACGTTGGACGGCTTCTTGATGGTACAACTACAAGTGCCAGGTTGGGAGGAATGACACTGTCGGTTAAGGACACTGCCATTTAAGGAGCGATATGGTATTTTGAACAAGTAACAATTATGTGATACCCTAATCCTAACACCCGATTCAGTAACCAAGGGCTGGAAATACAAGTGTCCCCCTGAATCAGTGTGAGTTCCTCCAGATGGGGAAACTGAGGCAAGGATCCCAAACCAAGTAACTTACTGGAGAGGCAAAGGGTGTGCTGGGAGCAGTGTGAGCAAGTGGGAGAAGAAAGAGAGCCAGTAGATGCTGCTCCATCACAGTTTCCACTATGAACCCCAGGTTCACGTAAAATCTATGGCTCCCAAGAAGAGACAGACTGAGGATATTCATAGATAATTCCAGCCAGTGAATTGTTGTGGGCTGCTTCTGGACACTTTGCATAAGTCTCCGGCTGTCAGGTGAGGGGATGCAGATGTTGGCAGCTGGGAACTAGGCTAAGTGCCAGGTGTTCAGAGGGAACGTATGAGTGGGACACCAACTGCACCTGCCACACACTGTCATCCCCACTCCCAGTCACCCACTTGGGGAATTTATGTTGCCCATTTGCTCAGCTTTAGGATCTGCCAGATTCATGATGCTGGTTCTGAGTAGGGAAACCCTCTTCCAGGTGACATAGGTAGGGTTCCACCTAACTAATGCCATGGCTGCCACCTTGTCCATCTCGTTTTATCAGAAGTAGACAGAGTGGTCCATAGACAAATACTGCATGATGTCACTTATATGTGGATTTCCACATTTCCACAATGGATGCAGAGAGGAGTATGTCTGGAATTCAGAGAAGTTGCGAGGGCAGCTCTTGATGCTTCTGTGCCTGGTAAAGACTGTGAACGGACAATTTCAGCAATTACCACTGACCAAGGTCATGGTAACCAGATGCTTAGACTCCCCCGTGATTACCCAGTTAGGCAGGCAGCCTAGAGCAGGAAGTGATGAGTGAGCACGACTGAAATCTAGAATGGCTGTCAGAAGGGACAAGGAATACACAGTGGCCCGCAGACCCAGCTGGAGCAGTGGGGAGTGTCCCCTGGTATAAGGCTTGGTTTTGTCACTGCTATAAAGACATATAGACAGATTTTTTTAATGACAATTCATGAATAATTTTGAAATATCTTTCCAATTTTTAAAAAAGAATGTTTAAATTAATTCCCCTTTTCCCACAGGAAAACAGAAGCCCTCTGCCTGAAGTCCACACTCACTGTCATAGACAAGGGGACATGGGGCTGCCCCTCGGCCAGCGGGAAAGACTTCCGTGAAAGGATATGAGGCAGAAGCAAGTGTCTTCTACTCAAATGGAGTCATCACACTGCCCATTAGAATGCTTGAGTCTGACTTCAAGTCTCATGTAAGCTCAGCTCACCTCCCCCTGGAAGCCCTCCCAGCATGTCCCAGCTCACATCAGCCTCTTTTTGGAACCTCTCAATTCTTCCTGGCACTTAGCAATCTAACGTAGAGCCTTGTTAGCCTGTGCATCAAGTGTCTTTCTCAGCCAGAGAAAGCCCCACATAAGTGGAACTACCTTCTGTGCAAACTCCCACCACCACTAGGATAGACCACCAAGTAGAAGCTTAATCATGACTGTTGAATTAGCTAATTGATTTATTAATTAATAGCAGCATATTCTATCTGTACTTTCTTGATAGCCTCACTCACAAGATCAGAAGGCTTATTATTACTTTCTTCCCACCATGTCAAACACTGGGTTATTTATTCTAATATTTATCTGATAAAATCAACACACTGACTTCACATACAGTGGGCTAAGTGAGGCTGCCCCTTGGTCAGCATCAGAACTTCTACGAAAGGGTTGAGGACAGGACACAGGGCCAGATCCAGGAAAAATGACAGAAAGCAGGTAAATGCAGAGCAGAAGCCCCGAGACCTGACCCACTGCTCATCTGAGGAGCTGCTTTCACCTGAGACAACGTCCTCCCCTCGACAAACAGGCAATGGCTCTGGGAAGCCAGCACAACATCTCTGATAACTGCATCAAATTTCAAATGGGGAATGGCTTAGTGACTAAATCTGAGATACTCAGTTTGCATGTTTCCTGGAAAAGATGTTTGCCTCAACAAAAGAAGTCACCTGCGCAAGATGCTGGAACATGTCAACCTTCCTGTGCCAACAAACTTACCACAGAGCAGTCATTTTGTCATCCTGTCCTCCTGCACCCACTGGCTATCAGGGGTTTCTAACAAAGAGCAGAATGGCTCTGACCAAGGCATCGGGTGAGTGCAGGAGGAGCAGCCCAAGCTCAGATTTTTAAACAGGCGAGAAATTAGAAGAATAATGGCACTTACCCAGGCTAGTTGTTGAGGAATTAAAAAAATAATAATCATAATGCATGGAAAGCACTTAAAATACGCAGTAAGCATTCAGTATGCATTACAGTAACCAAAATAATAATAATAATAATAATAATTAATAATAATAATCCACCCTCAAAATTATTACCTCTGAAACCCCAGAATCAATAGCTCATCATCCCACTTAGTATAAGCTTAGAGATCATGAAATGAAGGCCCAAATGAGTCCCAGGGTGCATGAGGGGTGTATGTCTGCTGACCACCCACCCAAGGCTGTTCATGGCCAACCCTCTGGTCCCCTGGGTTCTACCTATATCATCAGAAGCAGGAGTGCCAAACCCAAGCATCGGCATGACGTGCCCATCATTCAGTTGCACAGAACGACTCTGGTTGAGGTCCATCACCATCCACAGTCCCGGCTAATCTGATTCCATCTTTCCTTCCTTTTCCTGACAAAGACCCAAGAGAAGACAAGGCTCCAGTTAGTGCTCTTTATTGCTACCAACAACAAAAGGATAGGTAAGGCTGGGCTCACAGATTCCAGCGATTGCCAGATGAAGCTGGAATCAATCCAATGACTTTCATGTCATCCTTTCAGGTCTCTGCAGGCATCTCTTACAGGAACAGCAGCCAGAAATGTCATTTCTTTCCAATTATCTTGTATCAAAAGAGAGAACCCATGTGGCTCAGAGTGGTCACAGACAAGCTAGGTTTGTGTTTTTGGCAGTTCTAACATGCCATCGAAAGCCTCTGGTCACTGTGAGTCAGCAGTATTTTTTTAAAGAGGGGATGGGTGGTATTTCAAATAACAGCAAAGCAGGAATTTCCAATACCAAATACACAGGCAGGTCAAAGTTTCACTCCTCTTGGTTTTCCTACAGAATGCAATGCCAGGTACTAATCACATACACCATGCATTGCCCTTAGCCTTTTATAGGAGGGAGGGGATTCTCAACTCTCCAGGTGGTTCTGGGAGCCAAGGCTGGCATTGCTCACTCAGTTAGATGATGGCAGGAAGAAGAGCAAAAGGGGTTCCCCGTGTCCAGATCACTGAACATTACTGGGTCATCCCCAATGTAGACTCTGGAAGGGGAAGTTAGCTCTGTGTCCTTTATTATGCCATTGAAGGTAGAAATGATGAGCCCATGGCTACACCCAATGGCAATCTTCCTTTATCTTCTTAGGACACTGATGGTCAAGCTTCTCGTCAATCATGTTTAGGGAAAAATTAAAAGTAAAATCTCCTGCCAACATAGAAAACTCCTCTCCATGCATGCAGAAAAGGAAGCAAATGGTTTTATTATGGAATGTTCATTAAACCAGATTGCAATGAACATTACAGGTAATCTGCTAATGAAATTACAAAGACAAAAAGAAATTTCATCCCTTTATATGAATAAGGAGATATATCTTCAAGACGAACAATAGCTTGTCCTTAGGTAAGAGGGTTTAACACCACCATTGGCAATGCATTATTGTTTATAGTTCAATTCCAAATTCATGTGGCAATTGGGGCAACTATCTGTGCTAGTTAATTGACTTTTTCTGAAGGAAAATAAAACTTCTATGACAACAGGCAATTATAGCCTGGAGCAAGGGGCCCAGTGGGAAAGAAACCCATCTTCTCTGATGTTTACATTTCAAAGAGAGGGGTCTCAGTCCTTTAAGAAAAATGTTAACAAAATTGACAAAATTTTAAGTAAAACTAATCCAATAAAAAAGAGAGCCTACATAAATATAAATGAAAGAGAGATTGCTATAAACAACTCTACATCAACACATTGGACAACATAGAAGAAATGGGTAAATTCCTGGAAAGGTACAACCTACAGAGGCCGAATCATAATGAAACAGAATATGATCAGATAAATAATGAGTACAAAGATCAAATCAGTAGTCAAAAAAGCTCAAGAACAGTTGACTTCATGAGCATATTCCATCAAAGATGTAAAGAAGAATTAACACCAGTTCTTCCCAAACTCTTCCAAAAATTAAAAAGGATAGAATACTCTCAAACTCATTTTATAAGGCCAGCATGACCCTGGTACCAAAGCCACATAAGGACACAAAAGGAAAAGAAAACTACAGGTAATGATGAACGTTGACACAAAAAATTCACAAGGAAATATTAGCAAACCAAATTCACAACACCTTAAAGGGATATGCCATGATCAAGTGGGATTCATCCCTGGGATGCAAGAATCTTCGATATGCATAAGCTAATAAATGTGATACACCATCTTAGTAGATGAAAGATAAAAACACATGATCATCTTAATAGATGCAGAAAAAAGCATGTGTCAAAATTCAGCATCCACTCATGACAAAAATTCTCAACAAATTAAGTATAGAGGGAACATACTTCAACCTAATAGGGCTTTATATAACAAACCCACAGCTCACATGATAATCAATGGGGAGAGGTTGAAAGCTTTCCCTCTGATTTCAGGAAGAAGACAAGAGTGCTACCTTCACCACTCCAATTCAATATAGTACCGAAAGTCCTAGCCAGAGCTATTAGGCAAGAAAAAAGAAATAAAGGGATCAAAATCAGAAAAAAAAGAAGTAAAATTGTGTTTGCAATGACATGATCTTATGTACAAAAAATCATAAAGACTCAAAAAACTATTAGCAGTAATCAACAAATTCAGTACAAACACCAGTGTGCAAAATCAGTAGTATTTCTATACATTAACAATGAATTATCCAAAAAGAAATAGATAAAGCAATCTCATTTACAACAACATCAAAAACAATGAAATATTTATGAATAAATTTACTTAAGTAAGTGACAGATCTGTATCTTGAAAACTATAAGACATTGACTGAAAAAATGCACACAGGGAAAATAAAATGCAAAAGGAAAAAATGCAAAAGGAAAAATAAAATAAGATGAAAAGAGAGAGGGAGACAAACCATGAGAGACTCAACTGTAGGAAACAAACTGAGGGTCACTGGAGGGGTAGGGGTGGGGAATGGAGTAACTGGGTGATGCGCATTAAGGCGGGCACATGATGTGATGAGCACTGGGTATTGTATGCAACTGATGAATCACGGATTTCTATCTCTGTAACTAGTAATACAGTATATGTCAACTAAATTGAATTTAAATTAAAATTTATTTTTTTAAATTTTTTAAATTTAAACTAAAATTTTAAAAATGAAGAAAATACAAATAAATGGAACAGAGCCTGTGTTCATGGTTTGGAGGAATTAATTTTGTTAAAATGTCCATACCACCAAAGTAATCTATAGATTCTATGCAATCTCTATCAAGATTCCAATGGTATTTTTTACAGAAATAGAAAAAACAATTCTAAAGTTCAGATGGATTCAAAAAACAAAAGCAAAACAAACAAGCCCAGAGCAATCTTCAGGAGACAGAACAAAGCTAGAGACATTGCACTTCCTGATTTCAAACTATATTGCAAAGTTATAATGATCAAAACAGCACAGTACTGGCATAAAAACAAACACAGAGACCAATAGAAAAGAATCGAGAGCCTAGAAATAAACCCACAAATATATAGACAACTAATATCCGACAAGGGAGCCAAGAATTCTCAATGGAGAGAAGATAGTCTCTTCAGTAATGGTGCTGGGAAAACTGGATATTACAAGCCAAAAACACGTAATGGGACCGTTATCTCACACCACTCACAAAAATTCATTCAAAATGGATTAAAGACTTAAATGTAGAGCTTGCAACCGTAAAACTCCTAGAAGAAAGCAGAGGGGAAAAGCTTTCTTGACATTGGTCTCGGTAGTTGCTTTGTGGATATGACACCCAGAGTACAAGCAACAAAATAAAAAATAAATGAGTGCAACCACATTAAACTAAAAAGCTTCTGCGTGGTAGAGGAAATCACCAGTGAATTTGATACAGGATTACCATCCAAAATACAAAAATAACTCATTTGCCCTCACGTGGCATCCTCATGTGACACAAGAAAGAGAGCTCTGTGTCTCTCCTCATGAGCACACCTGCCTCCTTGGATCAGGGCCCCACCCTCATGACCTGAGTCACCTCCTCCCTAGGAGCCCCATCTCCACATACAGCCACATGGTGGGTTAGGATTTCAACCTAGAACTTCCAGTGTAGGGGGTGGGGGCGCAACTCTGTCCCTAGTGAACATCCCCACCAGTCTCCTCAGTTTCTCACCCGGAATCAATTTTTTATTTTTTTTTTCGGAATCAATTTTTTAAAAGATTTTATTTCTTTTAGAGAGAGGGCGGGGCAGGGGCAAGGGGAAGCAGACTCTCTGCAGAGTGCAGAGCCTGACTTGGGGCTCAATCTCAGGACCCTGATCGAGCTGAAGTCAGATGCTTAACCCACGGAGCCCCCTAGGTGCCCCTCTCACCTGGAATCTATTTATAGCTCCTATCTGCTTACTACCTCCTCAGGCCCTCTGACAGGATCTCACCTCGTGATCCACATAGACTCCGTTTGCCCTTATCCGGACCCTCCCTCTTCCACATGGGGACTCCCTGTGGTACAAGCCCCGAGTGTTCAGTGTCTCCTCTAATCCCATTCTATCCGAAAGAAAATGGGCAGCACTTCATGGGGTCTGGATGGTTGGTTGGCTTGTTTGTTGTCTTGCTTTGTTTTCTGGAGGACAAGTTAGATTAGGCAACAGGAGCTGGGAGGTGATGTTCCACAGGGATCTCACAGGTCAGGAGTAGTAATCCAGACCCTAAGTATGAAGACGGTTGATTGTGGTATTTCGTGCTTGTATCACAGCCTCCTCACCTCCCTCTTCCCCTGAGAACCTGCCCTGCCCACATTTTACTTTCCTGGATGTCGGTGCACGTTACCCCCAGCACCCCGCTCCCAAGGAAGCCAGGACTGAACAGTTACCGCTGACCACAGGCACCTGCTCCCCCCAGACTGAGACTGGTTCTCCTCTCCCAACAAATCCCAGCTGTCATCGCCTTCTGGCTCCACCGAGGGAGATCCCTGTGGGTTTTCTGGGTTTTCTCTATCAGGGCCCAGCAGAGAGGATGCCGGAATGAAGGATTTCTCCTTTCCCATAAAAGTCAGGTACCTCGAAGGAAAAACAAGTAAGGTCTACAGTATCAAGAGCCATCTAAGAAAAGACAGGCTTGTTGGAAAACACTTTGCTGGAAGGAAGGACACTAATTATTTATACACAACTGAACAGAGGGGGAGATTTATACGCGACATTTGAGCAAAGGGAGGGTGAAATTCAATTAGGTCTCTGAGATCCTGAAGGAAAGGGTTATGAGAAAAGCATTCACTGAGCATGGGAATAGAGCACATACATCATCCTCCCCGAATAGGTGGGAATCCACTGTGGAGCAACAGAGGGAAACCTTGCCTCCTGGGGGGGGACAACCCGACGCACCCCTACTTCACCACCCATACAGCAGAGCAGACCAAAGATGGCCTCGGAGGGCTCCTGCCACGGCCCCTGAAGAACCTGGCTGAGCCACGCCTGCTTCTCACTGGGCCACGTGAGCAGGGTCACCCCCAACAACCTGCCCATGTTCTGGGAGCAGCCCCTGCCTCCTGGGCCAGTCCCCGTGCCAGCTGGGACCCTCCTAGGTCAGCCTCACAAGCACAGGCTCCAGCTCCAAGGGGGGGGGGGTCTCCTTAGACATACGCCCCGGTGCTACAGCCATGTGACTGTGCTCTTGCCAAGGTCTCAGCTAGAAGAGCAACTGAAGGGAACCAAGACTTGTCACCAGGCCCAAGTTCCCCCAGAGCTTCGAGGGCCTGCCCCCTTCTCGCCACTTGGGGGTGCGCTCCAGAGCCACCCTCTTGGAGAGGTCTTCTCTGCTCCGCCACTCTAGCCCAAGCAGCTTCCCGTTCTCCACGGCCCCTCCCCATCTCACACCCTGCTTCAGGTCCTGCAGAACTGCTACTCTCCAAAAGGAGCTTATCTCTTTCTTTATTTGCTGGTGTGTCTTCAAATGCGTTGAATTTTTCAACACTGTAACCCCCGCGCCTAGAAAAGGCTCCCTAGCTCATGGCTGATGCTCAATAAATCTGTGTAGAGTGAATGAAATTGAGGTCTGGGGACAGCAGATGTTGAAATATTCTTTGTTCCGTGCTTAGATTCTGGGAGCCCCAGACTGTCTAGATCTTCATTAACTCCTTAAAACTCTGCTTGGCTCCAGGAAATGGACGGATCCATCTCACATGGGGAACAGAGTGGCAAAGCATGTTTTTTTTTCCTCCCTTCAAGGCTGGTGACAGTTTTCAGCAGGATCAGCTGTGCTTTCCCGGGCGCAGCAGATCCAGGGAGTTCCCTAGATGGCTGGGGACATCTTGAAGGGCAGCTCCAGCCAGGAAGCAGCCCCCAGGAAGAGGTCACGCTGGTTACTTACACGGGGAGCTGGTATTCAAATAGTGGGAGCATCTGGAAGCCAGTCTGGGGACAATGGAGCTCCCCAGTGATTAGCAAAACCAGGAAGCCACAGCTTGCTGCTCCTCTGGGTAAAGAAAATAAAGGGGATGAGCACTGGGTGTTATTCTGTATGTTGGCAAATTGAACACCAATAAAAAATAAATTTATTATAAAAAGAAAAGAAAATAAAGGGGTGCACAATTATGAAACACAGAGTTGGGGGCCCCTGGTGAGTCCAGGGGATGGGAGCTAGAAAGGCCCGTAAGTGGAAGCTGAGGCTGTGTCCCCCAGAAAAGGAGAGGGAACATCCCCACACCTCCCCTGCTTCCAGGCTCTCCCAGCGCCTCCCGATACCCACCCCACCTGGAAACCCGCAGACAGGAAGGTCAGGGCCAGCCACACTGGGCAACCCTCATCGGCTACCACGGCCACAAAGAAAGGGTGAGGGGTCCCAGGGCTGGCGGGGTAACGTCCCTCAGGCAGCCAGGCTGCGTCTGGCCAAGCACCCTAAACTGGATATTGGTAAAATACAGCCTTCTTCTGTACTGCATGCAGATGGGGCCGGCGCATTGGGCTCCGTGGGTGGGAGAGAGGGAATGGAGTCGGGTGAATAGAACCTGCTAGAACGTGCTCCTGCAGAAACGCTAAGGTTCTTTAGCATCCATAAGATTCAGCTCACCTTTGCCAAAGTTGGGATTAGCACAGGTGGGGCTACATAACGTGTCCAACCCAGGCTCAGGTCAACAAATATTTACCATCTGTCTTATAGGGCACTCTCAGGATGCTGTCCCTAATCTCTTTTTTTTTTTTTTTTTGAAGTGATATATATAAGAACAATTCAAGAGTTTTGAAGTTTGCTTTTGTAGGGTTCTATCTTCAAATCTTTCCCTGGCATTAAAATGACAACAACCTTCTTGGAAATATGGGTGTAGGAGTAATTATTGCTGGAATTTTTTTTTAAATTTTTTTTATTTATTTATGATAGTCACACAGAGAGAGCGAGAGAGGCAGAGACACAGGCAGAGGGAGAAGCAGGCTCCATGCACCGGGAGCCCGATGTGGGATTCGATCCTGGGTCTCCAGGATCGCGCCCTGGGCCAAAGGCAGGCGCTAAACCGCTGTGCCACCCAGGGATCCCCTATTGCTGGAATTTTAAAAAATATTTTATTTATTTATTCATGAAAGAGAGAGAGGCAGAGACACAGGCAGGGGGAGAAGGAAGCTCCATGCGGGGAGCCTGATGCGGGACTTGATCCCAGGACCCTGGGCTCACACCCTGAGCTGAAGGCAGACGCTCAACCACTGAGGCACCAGGTGCCCCTATTGCTGGATCTAACAGCCCCATAGTCAAGGGGTAAGCTCCATGGCTTAGGAGCCCAAGGATGGCACCATAATCACACCACCAAAAAACATTGACGGCTGCAGTGCGCATGACTCTGCTATCTGCAGCTTATAACACAGGTGGCCGGAGGGCCCTACGGACTGAGTATATCTGCCTGAACTCAAGGGCAGAATTGGACAGATCAAGGATCCCACCTTCTTCAGTGCAGTTTTCCTAAGAATCCATATCATGGCATTGGTGCTGGTTTGTGGAGGATAAGCCAGAAAATGAAGGCGCTCAGACTTCTGACGATGGAGCTACCCTTTTGATACCAAAGAGCAAGCTGATTTCAGCAGCCTGAGTTTTCTTCTCTTCCAGGACTTGCTACAATGCATGAGCTGTGGAAAGAGAGGAGGCCCCCAGAGTCTGAGAAAGAGTAATCAAGAGACACACTCTCGAGGTCCCTTGCCCCAAATGCAAGAGGGCCTATCCCGACCAAGAGCAGAGTCTACATGGTAGGTGCTTGTGCCTAGGACCATCATCATTCCTGGTATCCCTGCCACAGGAAGGTTAGACCGATCCCAGAACTATAGGAATAATAATAAAGATAGCTATATTTGATATTTTTCAGCAGTTTTATTGAAGTATAATTTACGCATCCTGAAATCCATCCATTCTACACGCATTTCCAATGAGTTTTAGTAACTATATAGAGTTTTACATTCATCACCACCACCCTGTTTCTGAACCTTTCCATCACCCCCAAAAAGTCCCCCTGTGCCTGGTGGAAGGCAATTCTTTCTCCCATACCCCAGCCCCACACAACCTCTAACCTCCTGCCTGCTTACAGAGGTTGGCTTCTCCCACAGATTTCATATACATGGGATCATACAATACGTAGCCTATCGTGTTAGGCTGCTTTCACTTGCCAGAATATTTTTGATATTCATCTATGTCATGCATGTTCCTTTTCACTGTTGAGAAAGGTCCCATTACAGGGATGAGGGCCACCCTGTGTCTCTCCGTCTACCCGTTAATGTGTTTCGATAGTTTCTACTTTGGGGCTGTTATAAATAATGGTTTTGCTATGCACATGGGTGACAAGCCTGTACATTTTCATTTGTCTTGGGTAGTTGCCTCCAGCACATAGGGCTGGAATTCCTGGACAATGCATGTATGCTTGACTAGACCACAAACTGTCAAACTGCTTTCCAGCAACATACCGTGCTTCCCTTCCTGGTCCCCAAGCCAGAGAAAGTAACCTCTTTCTGTGCTCTGTGTCTTTATCTCATCTGTGCCCAAGGATGCTTCCTGAGGACTAGGTCCCAAGACAGTCGGCTTCCTTTTCTCTCACTGGTTCAGAGTCTTCCAGTGCTTTTTGGTGTCATATGCTGGGTGGAATATCAAAGTGTAACACGTTACCTTACCTGGAAGCAGAGGCTAGTGTAGTCTTGAAGAGCATGACCCACTCTGGAGTCACACTGCCTGGGTTCATATCTTGGTTCTGTGGATGTGAGAAACTAGGGGCCAGCAGGCACCTTCCCTGGTGGGAAGGTGGGATCCTAGATCTGTCCAATTCTGCCCTTGAGTTCAGAAGGACAGAACAGAAATTATTTAAAGTCCTTACTCTCTACAGCCCACTGACACATCCTTGAGACAGGCAGGGTGACCTTCCCCTAGGGACTCAGTTGCCTCAATGCTAATACTCGGCTGAGGGCAAAAGGCAATCTTAGCCCGACACCCAGGATCCTGTGAGTCTACTTTAACATGTAAAAATTCCTTTAGAAATTTCCTTTATCTCTAAGACCCCCAAGATACATATTGGGGATCATCCCCCAAGCATATGACCCACCGATGTACATCTGAAGGGTCTCGTGATTCAGGTTTTATTAGACGGTAATAAATGACCCTAGTCCCAACAACAGCTACTCCCTCAAGGTCCTGGGAACCTTGCTTCCAAAGTTCCTCAGAGACTTACACTCTCCCTGTCCCCCTCCCGACTTGAAAGTATATAAGGAGCCCCTCCTCATGACTCAGGGCAGCTGTTTCTGCCACCAGATCCTGTCCCTGTGCTTTAATAAAATCACCTTTTTGCACCAAAGACATCTCAAGAATTCTATGTTGGCCATTGGCTTTGAATCCTAATGTGTTTTCCTACATCATCCATCACCTCCTAGCTGTGTGACCTGGTCTCAGCTCCCTGATTCATAAAAGGAGGGATATGCCAGGACGACATCAGTGCCTATAAGATCCCCAGTTTCGAGCACATAGTAAACATCTAGGCTGTCTATGTATTACCATCTGAATTTAAAAGCAATGTTCTTGTCCACAACACTCTCCTTACGGAATGTGTCAGGGAGGAAAATTGTTTTAACATTTTCCCTTTACTCCCATAAATCCTCTGTCTGGGATCCTGCAAATTAGATGAACAGAAGACAGGTAAACAGGAGGAAACCAGGTGGAGTCTGTCGTCACAGGCCTCCTGAGCTTCGCCCACTGGGGGACCTCAGGGATGGGTAATCGGAAGGGTAGTTAGAACCCTAGCTCGTAGAGCATCTTAGCAGAAGAGCAGTAGATTTTGTAAAGAAGGGACAAGACAGAGGAAAGTGGGGAGGTAAATATAGAGGAATCTTGAGGGGTAGACGCTAGTCAGAGGGGTTGTTGTGTAGACTCCCATGGTCCCTGGGCTGATGAGAGTCTAGAAGTGAATCCCCTGGTGATTAAGAGCCTGCTGGCCTTCTTCGTGGGGCTGGGGCTGGCAGACAGATCTGCAGCTCAAGACAATCCTGATGCCAAAGTGGTGTATTTTGGGGTGGTGTAGTCTGAGCCCCCCCGCCAGACGTGTAAAATGTGCCACAACAACGTTATTGAGTGGAAGCTAGAATTACCATCATCCCCAAGCATGTCGTGCTCACACCAGCTTCAAGGACAACTTTAAGCCCCCCTGGGCCTCAGGGTGCTGGGCTTTCTCAGTGTTAAGGCTTGCTCAGAGTTGGGGAATGAAAAAATATGAAAAAAAATGCATCGTGTTGTTAAACACACACACACACACACAAACCACAGGTCCAAAACCGGGTCGTATAGATGAGTTCCCAAATTGGGGCTTAATACATAACCTCTTAGCAGACTCACCTCCCCCAGGAATGGGGTCTCTCAGGGATTTTTCTGTCTGCACTGTGGGTTCTCTCTACTCCACAAAGAAAAATGAGTCATCTGCATGATACTATGCTTTTTCTCCTAGAAAGGGCCCCACCTGGAACTAATCCTTTTCTTTTGCTAATAACTCTTGCCTCCACCCTCCTTCTATAAAAACCTTCCATTCTGAACCAGTCTCTGCTTGCTAGATGGGGTGCTGCCCGATTTATGGATCATGTAATAAAGTCGATTAGATGTTTAAACTAATTTGGTTGAGGGACACCTGGGTGGCTCAGGGGTTGAGTATCTGCCTTCTGCTCAGGGTGTGATCCCGGGGCCCTAGGATCTAGCCCCACATCGGGCTTCCTGCATGGAGCCTGCTTCTCCCTCTGCCTGTGTCTCTGCCTCTCTCTCTCTGTGTCTCTCATGAAGAAATAAATACAATTTTTTAAAAAATTAACTGGGTTGAATTGTGTAATTTAACAGTATAATTGAGGATATTGGAAGATGCAGGATCGTTGAGCATGGTGGTCAAGAAAGAATTCTTGAGATGTTTTTGGTGCAAAAAGGAGCCTTTATTAGAGTACAGGACAGAACCTGTGGGCAGGAAGAGCTGTACTGGGTGTGTGGGGTGACTGATTGTTCAGGCTTTTCTGTCCTTTGGAAGTGAAGGTGACGTTAAGGCTCCAGGAAATTGAGTCTATAGGTTCCTGGAGGTCTGACTATTAGTAAGATTGTGTTTTTCTTGTAAATCATTAAGATTGTTACAAACTATAGTGGAGTTTTGAGCCCAACACAACTGGGATCTTTATCAGCTGGTCATTTGTTTTTCCCTGGCCTTTGTTC
Organism: Canis aureus; assembly: GCF_053574225.1. Taxonomy (NCBI): domain Eukaryota; kingdom Metazoa; phylum Chordata; class Mammalia; order Carnivora; family Canidae; genus Canis; species Canis aureus. The sequence goes on along the minus strand of NC_135615.1, from coordinate 31,304,475 downwards.
TTAGGCAGTCAGGAGTGCCTGCGGGATGTAATGCATATCCCACCCAAAGGGGGTGGTTTTTGGGTGTCAGTTTGTGTTTTGTCCTCAGCTTGCCTTTTTCTCTCTCGCCATTATATACAACTCTATCCATCTGGGCGAACCCTGGCTGTCCAAGCAGAGTTCTGATAAAGACTGATTTTGAGGGCACCTGGGTGGTTCAGTCGGTTAAGTGTCATGCTCAGGTCATGATCCTGGGGTCTCGGATCGAGTCCCACGTGGGGTTCCCTGCTCAGTGGGGAGTCTGCTTCTCCCTCTCCTCCTGCCTGCAGCTCCCCTTGCTTGTTCTCTCTCTCTTTCTCTCAAATAAAGAAACAAAACCTTAAGAAAAAAAAAAAGACTGCATTTGAGGCGTTTGTTCCCAGGAACCTGAGGGAGTGGGAAGAGTCACTCACTCCTAGCCTTAAACTTCTATCTGTTTTACTCGCACACATACAAGTGGGGATGTCTCATTGCAGTGAAGGGAAAGGCCAGTCTGAATCGCATCTACCAGCACCAAAGGAAGAACATAAGGCCCACAGCACAAAGGACACCATTCACCCGAGATGCCCAGCTCCTGCCCTGCTGGCTTTGGACAGTCAGCTGTTGGCCAGACTCGGGGTTTCCCTCAGGAGGTTTGGAGGAGTCCCTGGGGCTCTTGCCACTTGATAGCCAGGGATCGCAAAAATGGGTGAGTGGGCCCGTAAGTCGAGGGCCCGTCTCCATGTATGAAGCTGAGTGCCCTGGCATCGCCTGATCAGATTAGCTGAGTGTTAGGGGAAAAAGAGAAACTTTATAAAACAGAACCCATACAGGCCAAATACCCTAGCAAAACAAAATCACAGGCGAAAAAAAGAAAAAGAAAGAAAGGAAAGAAAGAAAGAAAGAAAGAAAGAAAGAAAGAAAGAAAGAAAGAAAGAAAGAAAGAAAGAAAGAAGCTAAATTCCTAGCAAGCAAACACAAAAAGAAAAATAACAAAAGGAGAGACATAAAAAACAAATGTATAGACAGGAGAAGAAATAACAAAGTATTAACAGAGATCAAAGCACCGCAATGAAAGGAGAAACAAAAAGGAGTGCAGATCTGTCCCAGTAACTTAAACTGACACCTGTGAGATACGTCCCACTTAGAAAGTCTAAGGATAATGGAAGGAGGATATCCATAAACGACATTTAGGATAAAAAGTGGAAGCTCAATACATTACAAAGATCTCTCCAACCTTTGTGGGAAGGGCTAAGTTGTCACAGTGCTTTTAAGGGCAATGTGACATCAATTTGAGTTTATAATGCTCTTTTTGGGATCTCTGGGTGGCTCAGTGGTTTAGCATCTGCCTTCAGCCCAGGGAGTGATCCTGGAGACCCGGGATCGAGTCCCACATTGGGCTCCCTGCATGGAGCCTGCTTCTCCCTCTACCTGTGTCTCTGCCTCTCTCTCTCCCCTCTCTGTGTTTCTCATGAATAAATAAATAAAATCTTTAAAAAATAAAAATAAAAAAAATAAAACACTTCTTTCCTTTGAACAATCTCACTTCTAAAAGCCACATCTGGCAGAAAGATCTACATGTGTCCAAAGATAAGCAAAGATATTCTTCACTGCATTGTTTGTAAAAACAGTTACAAAAAAAATGAGTACAAATATATCCATGAAGTTCAATTTAAATAAATCATGATTCGCAACATACCGTGGAGCCATGGAAGGAACGTAGTAGGCTAAGGTGGGAAGGGCATGTTCTGAGTAATGTGTCTACACAGCCTCGCTCTGTACCGACATGTGGGCTTTGTGTGTACGTGTAGGGTATTCACGTGCTCACAGGGTGCTCTGTGTTATGTGGATGCAGGGGGAAGATGCGAAGGCTACCCTCCAAGTCACCCAGGGGGTAACTCTGGGAAGTAAGCAGTGGTATGAGCTGGTATGAAGTAGGCAGGCTTTCCTAACCCTAGATATTTAGGTCTTACTTTTGTTCATTTTAAAGCCTGGAAAGGAGAACTGATTTGTCTCAATGTTTTCTGGGCCAGAGGCAAGAGAGTCCAGGGACAGACACCACAGCACACCCACACTCGAGTGTGTCCATGTCTCCACAGCCTCAGAACCCTGCCTCGCCCATGAGCTCAAAGTCCACATAGCAAAGCTCTACTCCAGAAAAGAAACCATTCCATGCATTTTGAGCAGAAATGACCAAAAGAATGGAGTGCTCAGAAACACACCGGCAGGGCCAGAAAGTGGGACCTCAACATGATCCCCAGGAACGGGCCCCAGGCACTGATGCTCCCCAGGGGTGACCCCACTTAGAAGCCAGGCCTTCAGGAGGCGACCATGGCAACTCTGTGATTCAAGGACACACCTCCAAAGCTGTGCTAACCCGGGGTCAGGAAGCCACTGCCACCGGCCACAGTTCCCTGGACACCAAAACAGTCACACCCACCAGTGAATCTGTCTTCACAGAGCCGTCCCACACGTGCAGCCTCCGTATCATGACTGGTCACCTCAGAAGCCAAGGCTGCAGTCCGCCCCCTCTTACTTTAACTCCTAGCAGAGGCAACCAGAAGCCACAGGACCAGAGCCTCCGCCTTCCAAATCACCGTGAGTGCTTCTGATTAGCAGAACTCCATTAGCACATGGAAACCCTATTTGTAAGAGTCTACTTTTTTAAAAGATTTTATTTATTTATTTATTTATTTATTTATTTATTTATTTATTTGAGACACACAGAGAGAGGCAGAGACACAGGCAGAGGGAGAAGCAGGCTCCCTGCGGGGGGCCCGATGTGGGACTCGATCCCAGGACCCTGGGGTCACGCCCTGGGCCAAAGACAGACACTCAACCACTGAGCCACCGGTGCTCCTGTAATAGTCAACTTCTATGCCAACAGGTTAGTCTTCCTGGCCACTGTCTGCCCAGGACATAGAAAATGAGCTGTGTGTCAACTAACAAGCAGATGGTGAGCAGAGTGCTTAAAATGCACCATCTCAAATGCCTTCCCAGAGGCTGCCACCCTCCCTCTCCTGCAATCCCTCCCCCAAGGAGGATTGCCGTTGTTGAATGATCCAAGACTGACCTCAGCCAGGAGGATAAAAGGTCTTTTCTCTGTGAAAGGGACCAGGCAGGGAGAAAAGTCTCACTGTTACTACTCTTGAGGTTCCCCAATTTATACTGGGATAGAGCTCCAGCCTCCACCCCTATAGGGTGGATTACTAGTCCTTTGAGGAAATCCTGTAGCTTGAAAGACAGGTGGGGGGGAATAATTTAGGGGGAATAAAAGCATAGAGACTATAAGACAATGGAATTTCTTTGGCTCAGATTGTGATCCCAGGGTCCTAGGATCTAGTCCTACATTGGACTCCCTGCAGGGAGCCTGCTTCTTCTCTCTCTGCCTATGTCTCTGCCTCTCTCTCTCTCTCTCTCTCATGAATGAATGAATGAATAAATAAATAAATAAATAAATAAATCTTTAAAATAAAAAAAAAAAGTCTATATAGGAGTCCCCTTGACTGTATAACCAAAAACTGAGATGTTAAACTCCACAGTCACTCAAATATAGGTGGGAGCAATGAGTTGAACAATTCCAAGATGACACAGAGCTAGAGCATGTTTAAGTTCTACCAGCAGAGTAGAGAATCTTTGTTGAACACCCATGGAATTTAGTACAGACCCATAGAAGAGTAATATTTTAAATTCTAGAGGAACTACCAAAAAAGTTTTAAAAAATGTAAGCTAATTAGACCATAGTGAAGTTAAATACAACCAACCGAGTGTTAATACTAAAGAAAGCAGAACAAGCAAAAGAAGGAACAAAGAACGGATGAGACAATTAGAAAACAAATAGCAAGATGGTGGATTAAAGTCTAAACATATTGATCACTATGTTAGATATACATGGTTTAAACACTCTACTTAAAAGGTGTAGGTATTCAGACTGGATTAAAAAAAACAAAGTCTTTTTATATATTATCTTCAAGAAACAGATAACATTGTCTCTATGCACAGATGTCATGGTTATCAATATTAGATATTCCAAAAACAATTTGTAAACTAGAACTAATCTGTGAGTTTAGAAGGACACGGAATACAAAGTCAGTATTTAAAAGAGTGATGATTTTTTTCTATACTAAGAAGTAAAACAGGAATTGATATATTTTTAAATGGTATCATCTACTATTGTATTAGGAAACAAGATATTTAGGGAAAAAATTAGAAATAAGTGCAAGATTTGGATGCTAAAGTTTATAGAATATTGACAAAAGAAATTAAAAACACCTAAAAAAGTGAAGAGAAATACTGTGCGCATGGACTGGAAGATTTAATATTGCTATGATGTCAATTATTCCCAAAATGTTCTCTCTAGAGTCAATGCAATCCTGCTAAATATTACCAGCACTTTTTTTTTCTAGAAATCAATAAACCGATTCTAAAATTTATATGGACAAATAAAGAAGTCAGAATAGCAAACATAATTTTGAAAAAGAACCAGTTTGGAGGACTTAAGTGACCTTATTTCAAGACTTCCTATAAAGGAGCAGTGATTGGGATGCCTGAGGGGCTCAGGGGTTGAGCATCTGCCTTCGGCTCAGGTCATGATCCTGGGGTCCTGGGATCGAGTCCCACATCGGGATCCCTGCAGGGAGCCTGCTTCTCCCTCTGCTTGTGTTTCTGCCTCTCTGCCTCTCTCTGTGTGTCCCTCATGAATAAACAAAATCTTTAAAAAGGGGGGAAGCAGTAGGTAAGTCAGTGTGCTGTACTGAAAAGATAGACATCCAGGCCAAGGGAGCAGAATGGAATCCAGGAAGAGATGGACACATGTATGGTCAATTGGTTTTCTACAAAGGAGCCCAAGTAACTCCAGGTGAAGGATAGTCTTTTCAACAAAAGGTGCTGAAACACGTGGACACCTTCTCATTCAAGGGCAGAAGCTTTCCAGCTGGTGTCCCAGCCTCCAGTGCTTACCGTCATCCAGTTTAAACCCACAGAGCAGCTGAGCTGTCCTTCTCAAATGAGGCATTCCCCTGTTCACCCCTCATGGCTTCCCTCAAGACTGCCCTCAAGAGGAACCACCTACTCCTTAGGAAGCAGCCTCTTTATGATGCACCTCATGAGCCCCATATCTTCCCTTCCTTCCCTGGTGCTCTATACTCTAACCATACTGAACTACTTAGAGTCCTCCATATATACTCTGAGCTCATCTTTAGAAAGTTCCCTTGGCCTGGCCTGGCCTGCCAATCTTCACCTGTCCTCCATATGCTTTTTTTATATATATAAATTTATTTTTTATTGGTGTTCAATTTGCCAACATATAAAATAACCCCCAGTGCTCATCCCGTCAAGTGCCCCCCTCAGCGCTCGTCACCCAGTCACCCCCACACCCCGCCCTCCTCCCCTTCTACCACCCCTAGTTTGTTTCCCAGAGTTAGGAGTCTCTCATGTTCTGTCTCCCTTTCTGATATTTCCTACCCATTTCTTCTCCCTTCCCCTCTATTCCCTTTCACTATTTTTTATATTCCCCAAATGAATGAGACCATATAATGTTTGTCCTTCTCCGATTGACTAACTTCACTCAGCATAATGCCCTCCAGTTCCATACACGTTGAAGCAAATGGTGGGTATTTGTCGTTTCTAATGGCTGAGGAATATTCCATTGTATACAGAGACCACAACTTCTTGATCCATTCATCTGTCCACGGACACCGAGGCTCCTTCCATAGTTCTCCATGTGCTTTAGTATTACCTCCTCCCGGAAGCTCCCCTAGACAGCCCACATCTAGGTAGGGACCCCTCTCCTGTGTCCTTTAGCTATGTATGCTCACCCTCAGCCTTAGGACTTGTCATATGACCCCAGAATTGCCTGTTTACAGACAGTGAGATCTAGGAGGGCGGGTGCTACATCCTCCCAATGGTGGTGTCCCCAGCCTGTTCGCAGAAAGCCTGGCACAGAGCAGGTCTCGACAACTGTGGGCTGGATCATCCAGTTATCACCTGCCCTTCGTATTCCACAAGTAAAGAGGTATTTCCCGAACAGTGAGCAACTCTGACCGATAGGAGCAGCTTTGAGAGTAGCTTGGTAAAAGTTCATTTAGCCTTGCCTATCTTTGATTCATTGTCAGAACAGGCCCTGCCTATTAGCAAGTTCTAGTTCCCCAGCCCCAGACAGGATTCACAGAGATTCCTGTGAGGGGAAAAAAAAAAAAAAAAGAAAAGAAAAAAAAAAGGAGTTTGAGCGAATTGAAATATTTCAGCCTGAAGTAAATAACGATGAAATATCGTCAAGTAATCATTTGAAATAGTTGAGGTTTTCTTATAGAGTCTCCTCATCTGTTATTCATCCCCACTCAGGACAGGTTAAGCCAGAAGGATTTCAGTTGGATACAGGGAAGTGGTCCCGGCCCAAGGATGATAGTAGAGAAGTTTGGTGTCCTCCCTGGTGGGGTTGATGGGTCGGTGGACTCCCAGCCACTCACCTGCCCATCTCCAGAGAGCCATCGTTGTCTAGACTAGTGATGACACGAAACAACCCCACTGCTCCAAACTGATAAGCTGCGTCCACTCTACCATGATCTTCATCATCAATAGTTGCTGAAACTCAGCAAACTAAACTTGCAAGACAAGGTCTGGCATTCGAAGGCTTCTCAGCACATTTTAGCCAATGCTTCCCTCTAGTGTGTGGCTTTCACGTTGCACTCACCCAGGGTTGTGACTAGAGATCTAGAGTTTGAGGAAACCTAGAGACTTTTCCCAAAATCCCTTCAGCTAGCGTATTTCACACATAAGGAAACTGAAATGCCATGCATGTTGCCCCAGGTCACACAGCTGGGGGTTGGCAGGGGCAACAAGCCTGCAGGACCCCAGTCTTGCACCTTTTGCCACCACCAGTTAAGAGGCAACGCAGATGACGATGCAAAAAAGGCAGGGACTAGGGAGCGTGTCTCCTGCTAGGCTTTCGAAATCCAACCAACCATAAAGCATGGTCCTTGCCCCAGAAGTGGGCAATCTAAAACACAAAAGAAGATTATGACATAGCTCAAATAAGAAACAATCCAAATTCCTGCACGCCAGGGGCTTTCTGAGAGATAATTGGGGTTTATTTATGGGAATGTTGGAATTTCAGAGTGGAGAAACAGAACCGGTGAAGACCAATGGGATGACGGAAGAGAAAGGCTACAGAACAATTCAATCCACACAAAAGGCTGAGTGTTTCTTCCCGCTTTAATTCTGAGGAAACCCTCAAAACAATGGTTGGCATGACTGAATGCCTGGTGAGCATCTGTGAGATGAATAAACCCAGGCAGTAAATCCAGGGTGGGGAATATTCCATGCGCATCATCAAGATGGCTTTGTTTTCTTCTATCCAGGCTGGCTGTGTGAGGAGATTGCTCCATTAGCTTCCAGCTGTGCTAATTTTTTAAAAGATACATTTACTTATTTGAGATTGAGAGAGAAAGAGAGAGAGAGAGAGCACAAGCAGGGGGAGCAGTAGATGGAGAGGGACAAGCAGACTCCCCACTGAGCAGGAAGCCCGATGCCGGGCTTGACCCCAGGGCCCTGAGACCATGACCTGAGCTGAACGCAGATGCTTAACTGCCTGAGCCACCCAGGTGCCCCCCCCACCCCACCCCACCCCCGCAGCTGTGCTAATTTCCACCTCAGATCAATTTCTGAACAGACCCACTCTCCTTTGGAAAGATCCTAGGAATAAAGTAAATGAAATAATCATTTCTCTATTACTAACCAGGGGAAATACGACTCACCTGGGGAAAATGAGGGACAGGCCATTAACATTTAAAAATACCCGAACACACAAAAGTCGGTATAGGGATTCAGAGTCAGAGCGTTCCTAAGCATGGGCTCTCTCCACTCCACAAGTGAAGGCTGTGTGCTTTCCCTCTTCTTTTCTAAAAAGCTGTTGAGATGCAGTCAATCAAGAGAGTCCACCCAACTGTAGATACCACTACACGGAGCAGCGACACTTGTTACTCCTTTTCCTCCTCTTCCTCTGCCCAGAAGAGTTGGAGCAGAGCGGGCAAGGACACTCATTAACATGCAACGTCTGTGCAAGGTCACGAGGAGAACCTTAAGAGCAAACCAGTGGGAGAGCCCTCAGCACCCCACAGAGAATCACAGTAAGGAGGATGGACATGTCGTGGAGAAGTCCCACAGAGACACCTGCCCCAGGAGGCTCTGGGTGTTAACAGGGGAAGAGAGCAGGAATGTGTGGGAGACCATCTAGTGGGGTCTCCAGCCTCCGAAGGCAGAAGAGAGCCTCCAGGGCCATCGGAGTGCCTTTCTCCCCAAGAAGGACGTTTTGTTTTCACCCCCATGACTTTCCCCAATACGGACACAAGTCGATGTTCTGGTTGGAGCCGGTGCCCCAGGATGGTGCACACTCAGATGACATTGTCAACGTGTACTCATCAGGCTTCCTCATGGCCGCCACAATGTGACAACGACAGAAACCCAACCTCGATCTTTGGCTCTGGATGATGCTCACAGGACGGGGATGGGGGAGACCCTGGAGCCCAGCAAAGCCAGGGCACTCAGGCAGAGAGCGCAGCCTTCTCCCCAGGACTGGAGGCCCATGGCAGGGCTGGCTCTGGCTTATCACCACTTGTGGGGATGGCCTTCTTCGCCAATCCTCCCTCTCCCTTCTGTCTCCTGACCTCACGCCTCAATATGATAATAACCACCGGTGCGACTCATTGAAAACCCGCCATGTGCCAGGAGGAACAGGGTATTTTGACGAGGGCCATGGGAGGCAGCCAAGTTCACGTGCGATCTACAAACATCTCTGTTCCCTCTGTGTTGGTGAGCCTCGCCTGCCACTGCCGCTCCCCTCTCCAGCACCTGTTCCATCTCTGGGACACACCCTAGAGTCGTGTCTTCATCTGGGGCCCGTGGGCCACATCCAGACAGAGTCCCTAAACCTAAAAGGGAACAAGCCACATCCTTGTGTTCCCTAAGCTTTAACTGCAGCTAACCTGTCTCGCAATTATGACTGTGGAACACACACCACGGTGATCTTCACAGGCCCGATGCTCACGAACAGAGTCAACACCTTCCTACCCTCTCCCAGTTGTTACAAACATCCTCAGTGTCATCCACCTTCAACACTACCTTGAGATCACGGTACCTACTAAACCTGCCCCTGGGTCTTGCTATTTCATGCACCGTAAGGAGGCTCATGTGTTATTAGGTAGTGAGGATGTTTTGTTAACTGGGCGGAAGGCAAAATAATGCTCCCCCAAGGGTGTCCACATCCTAATTCCAGAAACTTGGAATACAATTCCTTCTGTAGTAAAAAAGAAGCTCTAAGATGTAAGTTAGGGATCTTGAGCTGAGAAGAGAGGTGGAGAGGGAGAAGGAGAGATATTTGATGACCAGAGTGATGTACTTGCTGGCTTTCCAGATGGAGGAAGGGGTGCAAGCCAAGGAACACAGAACACAGGGATCCTCCAGAAGCTGAGGAAAGGCAAGGAAACAGGTTCTCCCCGAAGCTCCAGAGGAATGCAGCCCTGTTTGCCCAGTTCGGATTTCTGACCTCCAAAACTGTAGGGCAACCTCGTGTTATTTCAAGCCACTCGGTCTGCAGTCATTTGTTACAGCACAGTGAGAACCAGTGCCACTGTATTTCGCTATCATTGCGCTTGCAATCCTATGCATTTACTTAATTTTCTGGCTTAAAAAAACCTCACTATGGTAACAGCCTGTGGCTTCCTCCTTGTTCTAGGAGGCAAAGGGTAGATGAAATTCAGGGATGGGATGGAAGCCTGAGACGAGGTGGCAGTCAGAAATCCAGTAAGAATTCAAGGTGTAGGATTCTATGGGTTTCCTTAAAGTCGAAAGTGTCATAATTATAAGCAACACTCAAGTGTGAACTTCGCTGTCGTTGCCTCTCTGAGACCTTCAAGTGCCCGGGTTCCAATGTGTCTACCTGCCAAGACCCTGGAATTGCTAACGGAAAAATTAAAAGTTTAGAAAAAATCAAAAGCTCCTGACTGTGGACGGGTCAACAAATGGTGCAAAAGCCGGGGAGTGATCATTCCTTACTGGAGGGCGCTGGTAGCCCTCAGGTCTTCTTCCAGAAGAACTGGCAGGCCCAGGCCCTGTCCTGGGGCATCGTGGGCTCACTCTGGGGCGGGGGGTGGGGGGGTGAGGGTACTTGCCAGACAGAGGCCATCACAGTGGCTTCACGGTCAAGGGAAGAAAGGTCAGGCACAAAGCCCGGGGCCAATGGGTGGATGACCAGGGACCAGCAGGTGAGCGGGGGGCCAGCAGACCCTCCTCCAATCTGAGGCGGGTGGCGCAGAGCTCCGGCAGGAAGGGCTTGGATGACATACGGGACAGTTCTGAATGACCCTGACGCAGGTCTAGGGAGACAGACTTGTAAGCGACCGAGGAAGGCCGGACCAGGACTGAGGCTGAGGTGACCCAAAAAGCAGCATCACGCAAACCCAAGTCCAGCTGCCTGTCACTCAAAAGGCCAAAACTCAAGAGACCAGCTTTGATTAGAAAGGAATGTGAGCTTCGTTCAGGAGGCCAGCAATCTGCAGAGAAGGCGGGCTCTTGTCCAAAGGCCGAGGTGTCTGCCTGGCTCAAGTTCTTTTTTTCTTTTTAAGATTTTATTTATTTATTTATTTGAGAGAGAGAGAGCATGAGTAGTGGGGAGGGGCAGAGGGAGAGAGAAAAGCAGACTCCCCACTGAGCAGGGAGCCTGATGCAGGACTCGACCCCAGGACCCCAGGATCATGACCAGAGTCAAAGGCAGATGCTTAACCAACTGAGTCACTCAGGTGCCCCCTAGGTCAGATTTTTAAAGGGGCTTAGTCAGTTGAGGGATGCAGTGGTCTGTGACTTTTCTTGCTTACATGCAGCCTCCATGGCAGCCATAGTTATCTCGGTGCCCAGAGGTTGTGTGGGAAGGTTGGTGCTGGGGGGTGGAGGTGTGGAGATCTGTACAAGAGGTCTGATTCCTTGGTACCCGAGGGTTGTACAAGAGTACCCTCATTTTAGGGGAGGAGGGGAAGAGGGTAAGGTCTACAGATCTGCAAAGGAAGGTCATTAAAGTCTTTCTCTTAAAAAAGAATATTTTGTTAAAAATTGCTGGGCTAATCAGAAAGCTAGGGTGGCTTCAAACAGACTTGCTGGCCTCTGTGGCCTAGGAAAATTCTGATCTTTCGTGCTCCAAAGGCAAATCTCAAAGTAAATTGGTTCTGTTACAGATCAAGTGTCTTAGGTCAGCAAGCAAGGAGTGTATTAACCTTGAGGCAAGTTAACACTTAAGACGGGCTGAGTGCTATCACTGTTGCGCCTAACCCCATGGACAGATCTAGGCTGGGGATGGTCTTTGGAAGCTGTCCCACGTGGAGGCAAGGGGGGCTGGGACTTTGTCTTCTGGCATCAGCAATCCCTGATTGTGAGTAACTCCCCACAGGGGCTGCAATCTTGGGTGAGGAGGTTTCTTGTTTCCCAAGACAATGTCAAAGAAGGTGTGCTCACAGCTGTGAACCATCCTGATATGCCAAGAGTTTCTAGAACTATAGACAAAATCATCAAGCTAAACTGTCCACGCCCTTCCCCCCACCCCTTTTTAAAGAATTTTTTTTAAAAGATTTGGAAAGGGCACATGAGCAGGTGCGGGGAGAAGGAGAGGGAGAAGCAGACTCCCCATGAGCAGGGAGCCCAACGCACGGCTCCATCTCAGGCCCCCTGGGATCATGACCTAAGCTGAAGGCAGACGCTTAACTGACTGAGCCATCCAGGTGCCCCACACCCTTCCCCTTTAAACATGGTGAAGTGTATACATTGCTTTAGAAAGCTCTCCCAAGCCTTAGAAAATTCAAATGAGCAGGGTTGCACAGTAGCCTATCCCTCAGACAGATGAGGACTAGTTTGATCTAATGATGAGAACAACCTGATCTAATGCTCCATCTGAGTGTAATTGCCCAGAAGAACTTCTATTGCCTCATTAACTCTCTGACCATTAACAGTTAGAAAAGCAAATACTCAGCTGGGCAAGGCAAATACACTCTAGCCATTTGCAAGGGTGAAGATGGAGCCCTCGCTACCAACAGGTGATAGGCACATGGGCAGCAGGCGGTCCCCTAATCCTACCCAGGGAGCACAGTGGACAGGCCCTCTGTGTCTTCAAGCAGGACTCCGTGAAAGTGGCGCCAGAAGATTAACCTGCTTAAGTAGCTCAACGTCTCAGTGGCAGCCACCTAATGCTCCCTTTCTTTGTTCTGCAGAGGAGTGGTCTGAAAATATCAAGTCCAAGCATACTATGCCACAGCCCGCCATCATGTGCCTGAATGGGGGGCAGGGGTGCAGGTGAATATGGGGGCAGGTAGAGGGAGAAAGGATGTTTTATTATGACATACATGTTGGTGAGGAGAGCTAAGTCACGCTGATGAATGAGCTGTCATATAAAAGAGCAGAAGTTAGAAGGGAAGTCAAGGTTTGTCTCCTCCACTCCCTCATTTTATGGGGAAAAAAACTAAAACTCAGAGGGGGAGAGGTGCCTTGCCCAAGGTCACAAGCGAGGTCATGACAGCGCGTATTCAGACATAACTTTCCTGATTTCCATTCGGGGTTTCTATCTACCTCCCCAAGGGAAATAGAGGAAAAGGAGAAAGGTAGGTGACAAAGTAAGAAAGATAAAACTATGGGAAAGGTATAAGATTAAACTGAGAACACTGAGGGGGGCACTTGATGGGATGAGCACTGGGTGTTATTCTATATGTTGGCAAATTGAACACCAATAAAAAATAAATATATATATATATATAAAAGATTAAACTGAGAAATGGGATAGAAACAAGCAGAGGATAAACAATCCTCAAAACAGATGGGAATTCTAAAATACACGTGTGTAAGAAGAGCCAAGAAAGTTCTGAGAGACATGTGGAACTAGCTCTCCAATTGCAAATATTCTGGAGCATTTGTGATGAAGACCGTGTGTTATTAGAACAGTAATCAACAAATATATCAATTAAGGATATGTGGGTTTAATCATAGGGAAGATGCCATTTCAGTCCTTTGCAGGGGATATGGGGAGGGTGGAGATCTAGGTCATAACTGCCATGACCCTATGGGCTATATATATACATCTGAGGGAGAAATTAGGTTAAACCCCTACCTCACAACATGTCAGTGAAAAGATGGCAAAACTCAATAAAAATGGCAATATTTTTAACATATGACAAGAAAATGTAGGGAAATACCCATAGGAGAATGGAGGTTCTCATAAAAAGGCACAAAAAAAAAAAAAAAAAGCTAAAGGAGAAAGATTGGTAAATGCAACCACATCAGAATTTAAAACTCTTATTTATAGTAGCAAGTTAAAATACAGGGACAAACCAGGAGAATTATTGCAAATATCTAGCAAACGACTTAGAGCCATAAAAAGATAAAGAATTCCTAAAAGTAATACAAAGGGATTATAAAAAAATAGGGAAAAATGGGCAAAGGATATGTGCTAGCAATTTGAAGAAGTAGAAACAAAAATGTCCAAATCAACATAGCAAAAGTTGATCAACTTTGCACAACAAAGTTGTGATTGGGGAAATGCCAATTAATGTGAAATAAAATACTGCTTCACACACAGCAGCTTGGCAAAAATGTTAATATTTCATGTTACTCTTCTAGGAAAGAGGGTCACTTTGACCAAAAATGTCAGACAGGGGTCCTGGGAGGGAAGGATGTTTGCATCAGTTAGCATCTCAGCCCATGGGTGGGCCAGTACCAGAGCTGGGGAGGGAGGGGTAGCCAACCCAGGGGTCACCCTCTCCTCCCTCCTCCATGCTTCCAATGCCGCTGACGCCATGGGCTGTCCCGGGGGTGGGGGGAAGATGGCTTCAGGTCATCTCATTTCCCAAATGTCAGGGATGAATCTATTTCAGGTTGGCAAGCCAAGCAATTAAATCCCTTAGTGGTGGGGTCACCTACTGCTAAATTAAAGATTTTACTCTGCCAGGCAAGAGAGACATGTCATTAGTCATGGCGAGGTCCCCACATGCCCACTCTTGAGTTCCTCGTGACCTCCTTGAGCAGACTCCTTCATCTTATTCCTCTGTGCAGAGTTGCCAGAAATGGTGCATTGGGGCCCAGATAGGGAGGAAAGTCATTTAAGTGGTGGTGACCCTGGAAATTGACAATCTCCTGTGGTCCTATCAAAGAGTCAGTTAATATCCTAAAACGTCTGTAAGTTTCTGGGGAAATAACGGCAGAACCCAGTGGAAAACTAGTAAGACTGCATGAGCAGAAGCTAGTGAGCACAGCAGGGAGAGGGGGCTGGCATTCAGTAGACTCCAGTGTTCAAGGACCTTGATGGTTTGCATCCCTTGTGAACCTGTCTCTACCTTTCTGGATCGTTCCACCCTTACAAGTATGAATCTCAGGGTCTCGGCTGTCATGCCTGACTCTGGCTGTTGCTGTCCTTGCCTTGACGGTCTGATCCTTGGTGTTCCTACCCTACTTCCTGTTCATGTCCTAGGAGTACCCTCCTGGCTCCTGATCCAGTAGCAGTGATGTTATTCAGTTGGCCCCAGGCCCAGTGCTTTGCATGAGTTCTTTAATAAACTCTGGATCTCTGCCATCAGTAGTAAATGACCATAGACCCCAAGGCCTGCCTCCTCTGGGCAGATGTGGCTGGTGCACCCAAGAGCTATGCCTCAGAATTACCAGGGGAGCTTTGTCAAAATATACACACCAGGACACTCAGACTTTTCTGTAGAGGAGCCTAGGAGATCCCCAGATGGTCAAGAGATGACTCCTGGTTAAGAGCTATTGATCTGGGGTCGGGAGTGCAACCTGGTTTGACTGATCCCACCATATCAGAAAAAACTCCTCCTCTTGCCAGTGAGCCCTGACAGCAGTCCCCCACTCTGGGTGCCTGAAGTAAATAGCTCCTTCAGACCTTCTCCCATAGGCTCCAGTCCAATCTTTAAAAAGTGATTTGAGGGTTAAGCACTGGTTCAGATAATCCACATCACTTCTCTCTTTCTTAGACTGTGCTCAAAAACTCCTTTGGCAGGGACCACTAAATCCCTAAGAGAAGTTTTGAGTATGCCACCCCCATCACTCAAAATGTCTTCAAAATGGAAATGCTAATGGCAACCAGAAATAGGAGGGTTCTGCCCCCAGATTTCATGGTAATAAGGAGACAGCCTGTGAATCAGCTAACATAAAGTACAAGGGGCAGGGAAGGTTGAGCAAAAGCAAGCACAGAATCCATCACCTGATAATACCACCCAACCCACCAATCTCTTTAATCAATCATGAAATGGGAAAGTAATTAAAAATAATAATAATAGCTGGGCTATTGTGCTGGGAAGAATGTATGGAAGATGAAGAGGTGGTACCCTTGACCTCAGACACTGAGAGAATATGAAGAATTTTTCTAAATGAGGAAGCCACCCACTGAGCTGTTGAAGGGCAGCAGAGAAAGGAAACCATTCCCTTTCTTGTCCAAAGCAAATGCAGTCAGGGATTTCAAAGACAGGCCTAGATTCAAATCCCAATGTCACTACTTCCTACTTACGCAATCTCAGGGAAAGACACAACTTCTTCATGTAGAAGTGGGGAGAATCATTGTACCTATGTCACAGGGCAGATGTGTGTTAGTAACCAGGAAAACCTAGCTCCACAAGAAACTCTAGCATGTGAAAAGCATATCTCCATGCCTAGCACTGGGTGAGAGTTCAACAGATGGTTGATAATCACCATGACAATATAGATGTCCGTCTGGATTTCTGCCTGTCTCTCAAGGAATGCTAGGCAGGGGCTTCATTACTCAGAGCCTCATTCTCTCCACAAACACACACAGAAGGGGAATAATTACTTCTGACCCTGATCCTATGTAAGTTTTGATTTTCCCAAAGGACTTGTATGGCAATGTCCAGAAAAAAAAGATAGCATTGAATTTCAGCTTTAAAAATGAAGGTGATCCTATCATTTGGGGTAACATGGATGAATTTGGAGAACAGTCTGTTAAGTGAAATAAGCCCCAAACCAATACTACATGATCTCACTTAGATGTGGAATCTAAACTAGTTGAACTCATAGCAGCGTAGAGTAGATTGGTGGCTGCCAGGGGTGGGGGTACAGAGAGATGTTAGTCAATGAGTACAAATTCCCATTGTACAATATGAATACATTCAGCTTAAAATTCACAAAGAGAATAGGGGTGCCTGGATATCTGAATAGGTTAAGTGTCTGATTCTTGATTTTCATGAAATCATGAAAGCTCAAGTCATGATCTCAAGGTCGTAAGATCCAGCCCCTCATTGGGCTCTATGTGCTGAGTGTGGAGCCTGCTTAAGACTCTCTCTCCCTCTGCCCCTCTCTGCTTGTGCACACATGCTCTCTTTCTCTCTAAAGAAAAACAAAACAAAACAAAAAATTCACTAAGAGGGTAGATTGTGTGTTCTCACCACCAAAAAAAAAAAAAAAAAAAAATAGAAAAAAAGAAAAGAAAAGAAAAAAGGTAACTATTGAGATGATACATTAATTAGTTTGATGGTGGTGATTATTTCACAATGTATATCAAATCATCCAATTTAAATATGTCCATTTATTTTACTAAGTATAAAAATACTTAAATAAAAAATAAAAATAAATTAAAAAATACTTATACTTTATTCAATACTTTACTCAATATAAAAGATACTAATTGAGTGTGACATGGTATCAGCATTCCTGCCTTTATGTGACTTCTAGCAACAGGATGTGAATCCCAGTGAACCCACAAAGCAAAAGTCATGCACCTCTAAAGGAGCCAGCAGCCAGAGAGGGGAAGAGCTGGGGAAATGTGTAGAACATGTGCCCGAGGAAGCAGACCTCTGGAAGAGAAAGATGAGCACCTGCAGTAAAAGGTAATCGAGTACCTAAGGAAATCCGGGGAGAGCGCAAAAACATGTTTTGAATTTTAAAATCTAATATACAACTTAAAGAACCAAAGGGTCATCCACTATTGAGACCAAAAGTAAGAAATATGTCAATGTACAAGAAAAGAAAATCAGAGGGAAAGAGAAGAAATCAGAAAGATAGCTCCAGGAAGCTTAATTTTTGATTAAGAAGATTTCCAGAAGAGGAAAAACAAACCTATTATGAGGGAATAACAGGACCCACATCTACCCTCTTGCCGTAAGCAACTAGAAAACCAGACAAATGAATAACACGTATTTCAGACATTGGATGACAGCACAGCATGGCCAGATTCATCAGAGATTGTCCTTGATAATGTTACAGGTTAAGTTTCAACCCTTTCAACTCCAGCATGTGCATCTTTTTAGTATTCTCTGTGTGACAAATTGGGAAGCATGCTGGTTGTTTCCAGGAAAAGCACTTGTACAGCTGTTTGAATTGAGGCTGAACAAGTCACTCTTCCACTGAGTACTATTTTTACTCAAAAGAACAACTGACAAACTATGGTTGGTTATTCAAACATCGGCATACAGCAGGCATTTTCTCATTTGGGGGAAGATGGCTAACAATATTTGTTGCCAAGGATAAAAATGGAGCTTTCAAGAGAAAATTATATTTTGGGAAAACTTGTATCAGCCACTCTGAGCTCACTCAACAAGAAACAGAAGGTAACGTAACCAGTCATATATTTATCAATGAAATGAAATTTGTAGTTAAAAATTCATTTTATGAGCCAATTATTACCCTGATAACAAAGCCAGACAAACATATCACAAGAAAAAAAAATATTTTTTAGGAGCATCCAGGTGGCTCCATGGGTTGAGTGTCTGACTCTTGATTTTAGCTCAGGTCATGATCTCAGGGTCATGAAATCGAGCTCTGCATCAGGCTCTGTGCTCAGGGCAGAGTCTGCTTCTTTCCTCCTCCATTTCCCTATCCCTCTGCCCCTCCACCCACTCATTTGTTCTCTCTCTTAAATAAATAAATCTTTAAAAAAACAAAAACACTTTTCAGAATAATATCCCTTATGAATATGGATATAAAAGTCCTCAACAAAATATTAGCTAATCATATCTAGCCATATGTAAAAACAAATATATATCATGATGAAATGGTATTATATCCCAGAGACAGAGAAAAAAAAACAAAAAAATTAAAATATCATTGATTCTCATTATTTGTGATATTTATGTTTGATAAAGTTGCTGTGGACACTGAATTGACAAATACTGAACCATTGCTCCTGAGGAAAATACAGGGTTGGGTTCCTGCCAGCTTCTGGTCACATCATTTTCCCCAGCTGATTAAAATATATCCCTGTTTTGTGTGTGTTTCTGTTTGAGGAAAGTTCATTTTACACATATTGTTGAGTTCCTAACATTGGACTGATGACCAGCAGCACTACAGGTCATGTCTGAATGAAACTTTAACACAAATAGTTTCTCCATAAGGCTGATCACAGTGCTCTTGCACTTAGGAACACTAGGCAGTGCCTCAGCATTATGCTTGGGGACCATTTTAAGCAGAAATCACCAACAAAAAAAGCACAAAAAAGCCAAAAGACAGTGAAAATGACATGTGTTTACAGTGTGAGCACTGAAACAAGAAGGCAAGCATAGCCTTCTCCAACCTCAGCTGGAAACATGAGCATCAGATAACATTTTTTGGCCATGATTGCACGTATTGGGAATGACCACAGAAGTTCTACAAGTATGGATTCTGGGGTTAGATATAAATTGTAGCATTTAGGGAAATTCACAAAGAATCCATAAATAGTTGAGTATTAACTGCAATAGTAAAAGAAAAATGTCTACTAGTTGAAGAAATATTTGAGTCTACAATTTAAAAGGTTCATTGAATCCTAGTTTAGATTGATGACACAAAAGACACCTCTTTGAACATATCCTAACAAAGTTCTTGAATTATAATTATCAGGAGGGAAATTTGCAAATTTCCTGGAAAAAAACAAGTTATTCATAAAGAGGGGACTCTGACTTGCCTTGACTTCTCACCTGCTACCCAGTAAGCTGGACTGTTGCTACCTCTGGATCCCACTTAAGAAAAATATGTGAGGAAATGAGCCAAATGATATGTGAATGAAAGAGAAAGACTTCAAGATGGGGGAAGATGAAGAGAAGAGAAAACAGTGGGAGTAAAGAACCTTGAAGTATATAGTTAAATATTAATGGGTAAGAACATAATATCTGAGAATGTATAAATAAAGACCTTCATACCAGAAGAGATCTATTGTAAGGAACATTCTAATAACATGAAATGATTTCACAAAAGCTAGATGACAGAGAAAGAGTGGTAAAGGAATTGCAACGACTCATTAGCTCCTTGAAAGGGGAAGGGGGAGGAAAGTAAGAGAATTTTAAACTAAAGAGAGGTCTAAAGTGAAGCTTTGAAAGGGTTATACTCTCCATCTTGATGCATGAGGACTTGCAAGCTTGCCCCATACCCTATAGACGGATGGCTCTGGCATGGTAACATGCCTTTTCCCCATCAAGGTCAGGGATTGAGCTCCAGGGGAAAACTGAGAAAGTCCCATGCCCCTCGGTTATTCAGAGCAGGGGAGGGAGGGAGACTCAAAAATAGTTGTCATTTACTGGATACCAACTATGCGTGAGTCATTTGTATGTACAACCTTATTTAATCTTCACAGAAATCCTGCAAAATAGACATTTTCTCTGCTATTCAGATGAACAAACCAGAAGCATAGAGAAGGAAACTTGCAACAGGCAAGCTAGTGAATAAGAGAATTGGAACTTGAGCTCAGACCTGTTTGCTTCCAAAGTCCTTGCTAATTGGATGAGGAAGTGAGCTTCGAAGTCAACAGCAAACAGCAACTTCCTGATAGCGTCCACCACGGCCTCCTCTCTCCCTTACAGAGAAGTTGGTTGGTTCTTACTTCCTGCTGATTCCTCCCCTTAGATACAACTATAATCTACAGGAGCATGAGCTTAAAGCAAAGCACAAGGAATAAATGAAAATTCAAAGTGAGACAATAGCCTACCCACTTAGAGATGTGGGTTTTCCCAGGTGACAATTTTAAGAGAAGAAAGTTTTTAGGACAAATGAAATCAAAGAATAACTAAGTAGTTGGAGATGTATTCTATGTTCATGAATAAGAAGAAATAATATTGCCAAGGCTATTCCCAATCTGATCTATAGATTCAATGCAACCCCAATCAAAGAACAAGAAACTTATTTTGTTAATATTACAAATTGACTCAATTTATATAGGCAGGCAAAAGACCTGACTCTAAGACTCACTGTAAAGCTACAGTAATCAAGCTACAGTGTGGTATTGATGAAAAAACTAGATGCATAAACCAATGGGACAGAACAGATGGACGAGTAGCCCAGAAATAGACCCATACAAACAGCCAATTTTTGACAAAAATCAGAGACAATATTAAAACGTAAAACTTAAAAAGACAATGTCAAGAGTGTGAAAAGTCAAACCACAGACTGGGAGACAATATTTGCAAATACATATATATTAATATAATATATATTAATTATATATAATAAAAGGACTGTTACCAAAATATACCCCTAAAACTCAACAATAAGAAAACAAATCAATTTAAAAAACGAGCAGAAGGCCCAAACAGCTACCTCACAAAAGAAGAAATATGGATGGCGAACAAGCATGTGAAAAGATGTTCAACATTCTGTTATTTGGAAACTGCAAAACTAAAATAACAATGAGATGCCACGATACGTCTATTAGAGCAAGGAAAATCCACACCACTGGCATCAGCAAATGCTGACAGTCACCTGAAGCAACAGGAACTCCCATTCACTGCTGGTGGGAATGCAAAATGGTACAGCCACTCTGGAAGATAGTTTGGCCATTTCTCAGAAAACCAGACATTCTTATCACACGGCCCATCCGTCATGCTCCTTGATAGTGACCTAAATGAATCAAAAACTTATGTCCACACAAAATCCTGCGGGCAGATATTTATAGCAGCTTTACTCATTATTGCCAAAACTTGGAAGCTACCATGATGTCCTTCAGAGAGTAAATGTATAAATCATAAGCTCTGGTCCAACCAGCCAATGGAATGTACTTCATTACCGAAAATAAATGAGCTGCCAAACTTGAAAAGGCATGAGGAAACTCAAGTTATATTACTAAGAGGAAGAAGTCCATCCCAAAAGGCTGCATACCGTGTAACTCCAGTTTGATGACATCCTGGAAAAGGCAAAACTCTGAAGACAATAAAAAGGTCACAGGGTGTCATGGAAGAGAGAGGAAGGGACGAATGGGTACAGCACAGAGGACTTTCAGAACCACCAGCTGAGTATGTAGGATATTGTAATGCTGGAAACCTGTCATTACACATCTGTCCAAACCCACAGAACATACAGCCCCAAGAGTGACTCTAATGTAACCTGGATTCTGGGTGATGATGATGATGAGTCTGTGTAGGTTCATCAATTGTAACAAACATCTCCCTTTGGTGGGCGTGTTGATACTAGAGGAGGTCACGCATTTGTCAGGGCAAGGCATATATGGGAAATCTCTGTACTTTCTGCTCAACTTTGTCGTGAACCTAAAACTGTCCTAAAAAATAAGTGTATTTTAAGATTTATTTACTTATTTCAGAGAGAGAGTGTGGGGAGCGGCAGAGGGAGGGAAGGAGAGAGAATCCCAAGCAGACTCCCCACTGAGCACGGAGCTGGACATGGGGCTTGATCTCACATTCTTGAGATCATGACCTGGGCCAAAATCAAGAGTTGGACGCTCACTGATGGGGTCACCCAGGCGGCCCTTGAAAAGAAGGTAACTGAATTTCGGGTCACTTCAGACTCCAATAACTCACTCTCTCTCCTAAATAGAGACGAAGCATTAAAAAAAATCTGACTTAGATAAAAAAAAAAAAAAAGAAGCATTTCCTAACAGAGATGAGTATGGAATTATGAAATGGGTGAAGGAAGGAGAATATGCACTCTGTGCTCCAGACACTCACGGTCTAGACACCGTGTGGATGGTGCTGCGGTTGGGAGGTCCTTCTGAGCTGCCTTATGGCGTAGATGAAGACCAGGTCTGACCCACCATGAACCCAGGCAGCCTGGTTTATAAATGTTTTCTAGATTACGGTTCAGAGTAAACTTGCATTAATAAAATAGTTTCTCTTCTTCGAACAAACAAAACAGGAAAGGGAGAAATTGAAAACCACTTCCAATCTGATCACCTACCTTTCTCAACCTAAAATACTGATTTTTTTTTTTTTTTTTTTTAAGAAAAGGAAAGCAAAGGAAGTGCTACTTTCCACGTCAGGTAGCCAGTCGGTGGAGCTTACTTCCCTTGGAGGTGTTAAAGGTGGAAAAACACCACAGTTCATATTCCTTGCTCACAAATTTACTGAGTGTCTACTCTGTGCCAGGGTGTTGGTGTCAATAAAATACGCATGATTCGTACTGCACAGGGCCTATATTTTTAAGTAGAGAGGAAAGAGAATCATGAATTAAAGTCCACGATTAGCAAAGAAAAGAAGGGATATCATTCCACAAAACATCTAAGTCTAGAGCATGAGCTTCAATCTACTAGAGACTGCAACGACCTAGCTCACTGTTCTTATTGCCCAAAGCACCTTCAGAACCTTTGAAGAAAATAATTCTGGCAGTATTTGGAATTGGAGCCATCCCTGGACAAGATTTAGCTGATCTGGTTCATCTTGAGTTGACTCTTAGCTCCTCTTCCTCCTCCCAGATAGGCTTTGTCCCATGACCTCCTGGTTTGATTCTTCAAGGCCCTACTGCTGGTGGTGGCTGGAAGGATTTTACCGTCCAGGGCATCTGCTGCTCAGCCTGAGTTTCCCGAAGACTGACAAGCTTCAAGCCTCAGAGCAGAAAATCTCTAATGGTTTGATTCCAGACACCAGGATTGTCCAATGGGGTCATCCAGTTCTGAGCTACGCTCCCAAAGTTACACCACAGTGTGGCCTGCCTCCTCTCAAGTCTGTCATGGGGACGCCCACCCAACAGAGGCCCAGCCTCTCACGGGGACCGGACACACTAGCATTGCTTGTGAACCTTGCATGGGGTGGGATGGGGTGGAGTGGGAAGAAGTCATCCCAGGACTCCAGCCTAGCTGTAAGCTCTACGATAAATCCTTCCTTCGAAGCCTTATCCCGCCTCCAGCCTGGCTGAACCAGTACGGCTACTTCTCCCCCATCGAAAGTGATGGAAAGGTCTGGCAAAGTTCATGACTTAAATGAGTTTGTTCCCCAATGATCCGATTTGACTCTGATTTGATTTCCGAGGGCAGGGAACACAAATCAGTCATCACGCTGTGTTTAATACAATTGAAGTCTTGCCTCCTGTCCACGTTCAGATAGGAGAGAAGCTGGGGTGGTTGGTAGGGCAGTGGGGGGGGGGGGTAGAGAAAACTTGAAGTCTGTCCTGTCATCCCAGAAGAGGGAACAAGGTGTAGAAGGACCTACCTGCCTTTCTGCCTTCGCTTGAAAGCACAGCCACAGCAGGAGGCAGGCACCTGCCCTCCCCAGAGACTGAGATGCTGGGCCCCCCTCCCAGCTCCCTGCATGCACCCATCCCCTCCCTGCCAGCTCTCCTCTGCTCCAGTACCTCTGCCTGTTCCCCTGGTCAAGGCTGCAGCCACCTGACTCAGTCCTCTCCCCGCTGTTGATATATTTCCAGGAAAAACACCAGATATTCCTGCTTCTCAATTCTTCCCACACCGAGAGCAGTTGGCCCACTGAGAGTCTGAACTAGTACCCACCCTGGCCACCATCAGACCTCAGTGGGCCTCCTCAGACCTCAGGTGCTGTCTCCACCTCCTCTGGGCCTCCTCCGTCCACATTTTGGTCAAACTCCATACCTCAGATAGGTCCTCCCATGGACAGTGCTGATGCTCTCTTACTCTTCTTTAAAAAAAAAAAAATTAAGTTGTTTTTTTAATTTCATTTTCATCTCTACACCCAAGGTGGGGCTTGAACTCACAACCCCGAGATCAAGAGTCACACATTCCTTCGACTGAGCTAGCCAGGCGCCCCCACTCTATAACTTTTCTATAACATGCAGATGTCCCAGAGGGGCACCAGGGACATGCCCCAACCAGCAGCCAGCTGACCCCCAGGCTTGGAACTGAGCCCAGTCAGGACCAGCAAACCATCAGCCTAAACCACTGGCCCACAGAGTTGAGCTAAAGGTATGCTTAGGATTTTAAACCAATTGGGCTTCGGGGTATTACATGACACTCTTTGTGCAGTCAGTAATTGCTAATATTTGCCAACATCGTGTTCAATGTTTGAATTAAATTTTCTTGTATTTATAGGCTCCTTGACACTTTTCTGTTTTTATTATTGGCTTCTGTGCATTTCATCTCCTTCAGAGCAAGTAAGCCACCCCTGAAGTCTTGCTCCTGCCCTATACCCTACCATCCTACCACCCTACCACCCTACACCCTACCAGGAGGGATTGTCTGGGAGGCTTACTCGGTTGAGTGCCAACTCTTTATTTCTGCTCCCATGGAGGGATGGAGCCCTGAGTCTGTGAGTCTGCTTCAGGATTCTCTCTCCCTCTGCACCTCCCCTCCTTGATATCCCTAAAATGAATAAATAAATCTTTAAAAAATATAATTTAGGGATGCCTGGGTGGCTCAGGGGTTGAGAATCTGCCTTTGGCTCAGGTCGTGATCCCGGGGTCCTGGGATCGAGTCCCACATGGAGGGCCCCGCAGGGAGCCCATTTCTTCCTTTGCCTGTGTCTCTGCCTCTCTCTCTCTCTGTGTGTCTCTCATGAAGAAATAAATAAATCTTTAAAAATAATAATAATAATTCAAAAATTTTTTTAAAGTCTAACACAAGATTTTGAAAGATTAGCTCTAAGGACTATTGGAAGAAATAGCTTATAAGTAAAAACTCCTTACAGAGGATCAAGTATTTGAGTTTTGAAAGTGGGTCTGACACGGTTGATAGAAACAATCAGGGGAGAGAAATATATAACCCGCAGCCCTCTCCAAGTGAGGGAGGGAGTGTTTTAAGCTGAAAACCTTAAAACAACGGAGAATAAGACCAGGTCATGTGATTAGAACACAGGCCAGGCAGATTTGCACGATGAAGACTAGATACACAGTGTGCGTAGAGGCAGGAGGAGGTTGTATCTGGTCTCTATTGGAGGAGACGGTGGTAGAGGCAGGAGGAAGGCTGTTTCCTCAGCAGTGATGAGGAAGGAGGATGTGGTTTGGGAGGTAAGGGTAGGAAGGGTGGGATCAAAGATATAGAAGCAGGACTAAGTTTCAGGACATTGACCATGGCGTGAAAGACTGGGATCAGCTGGGGAGATGGTCCTGCACAAAGCGGGTATCAGTGAAGAGTGAGGAGACCCTGAGTCTGAGGGTCAGATCTTCCTAGGCGCTTGCAGTGGGCGCAGCAGCCAGTGAGAGGCACATCCACTGCAGGTGTCACAGGGCTATGCCTTTGGAGTAACGAAATCCCACCTTGGGAATGTATTCCCAGGCCAAGAATTCAAAAGCAGAAAAAAGCTATATACATAAAGATACCTTTTTTTTTTTTTAAGATTTTATGTATTTGTTCATGAGAGACACAGAGAGAGAGGCGAGACCCAGGCAGAGGGCATGGCCTGCCTCTACGCCCTGCAAGGCCTAAAGATATTTTGTGCTAAGGCGGTCGCAGGAGAGAAAAAAACCCTCCAATACAAAATGTCCACCGATTTACAATTGACAAAGTCTGGCAACTTCAGGAAATATTCCACATCAGTTTTTAAAAGCTACGTGAAGAGCGTGGACACCACAATGTGCTTATAATGTGATATTAAACGGAAATAAACTACAGATGATTTATAATTACAGTACAAGTCTTCATATGGGACTATGTTAAGAGGATATTTAAAGAACTAAAATAGCTGTATGTGAGAGTTTCATACAAATATTTAAACTTTCAAGACATTTTATGATTTAAAGGTGGTGATAGCCATTTTTTTACTTTAAAACAAAGAGCTATACAGCCGTGGTGACATAATGAAAGTGGAAAAAATTGGCCAAACTGGCCTGGACGCCTCTGTGTTCACATTTTTGAGTGGCACATGATCCTACTAGCTTGTGATTTGACCTCCCCACCTCTGTGGCTTCCCTTTTAATTACTTCTTGCCTTTAATTACTCCCATAAACACCCCTAAGATATGCTGACAGCTCAGAATATACCAGAACCGTACCCTGGAGCTGCCATTCCTGGTGATAAGCTCAGAGGCACTGGTCCCAACCTTTTTGTTCATTTATGGGGCTTAATTTAGAGCCTTTCCTCAATTGAGACAGGATTCTCCTTGCCATTAAGTGGACTTTAATTTTGTGTCCACAATATAAAGACCTATAAAGGTAATGGCTAACAATAACAAATCTACCTAACAAATATATATTAAATAGCACGCACCACAAACTAGACGGCAGCCCTATACATCTCTTTCAACAAAGCTTTGATTTTTTTCAAGATTGGTTTATTGGATAGAGACAATGAGAGCAGGGGGAGGGGCGGAGGGAGAGGGAGAGAATCTCGGTCAGACCCCCCCAAACAAACTCCCTAAGCTTCTATCCCTCACCTAAAATGACTTTGACTACACCTTCTCTGTATCAATCTCTTCCCTCATTAATTCATTTGTTCATTTATTTACCAATTATTTTTTGGAGACCTACTGTTTATGCATCTGCCCTGGGGCTAGATTCTGGACATTTCACAAAATTCCACTGCCCCGATGGAGAGACAAGTCAAGAGGAAAGCAAGATAAGTGGGTCTGCTGTTATTTCTGCCTGCCCTCATTGCATGCACGCCCTCTGCTCCCCTGCACCTGCTCCGTGGCCCAAGAGGTTGTTGACCAGATGGGCTCCATCAACAGGCTCCTTTGCCCTGCCTTCCGGTTGCATCAGGCCAACGTAGGGAGCAGACTAAAATTCAGCAGGTCTATTTAGCTCTCTCAGTGTCATTAGGACCCACTGCCTTAGGAGATGTTGAGATGATCAAGTGAGATCTTTTATTCCTTCAACAACTTTGAGTAATTGGTGGGTCATGTAGGGCTGGCTTCACGGGCATGCCATCTGCACAGTTGCTGCGGGTACTGTGCTCAGAAGGGCCCCATGCCTGCTTTAACACTCAACTGTCACTATGTTGAAAGCTTAATTTTTTTAATGGGGAGCGCCATGGTTTCATCTGGCAATTACATAGCTGGATCTGCTCCTATAATATGCTTTTCTTTTTTTATAAGAGCTCTTATTTATTTTTTTAAGATTTTATTTATTTATTCATGAGAGACACGGAGAGGTAGAGGGACAGAGACACAGGCCGAGGGAGAAGCAGGCTCCCTGCGGGAAGCCCGACTTGGGTCTCGATCCCGGGACTTGAGGCTCATGCCCTGAGCCTAAGGCAGCTGCTCAACCACTGAGCCACCCAGACATCCCCACTATATATGCTTTTCTAAATGCTAGGGAGAAGCAATGAGCAAAACAGGCAAAAACCTGCCTGCGTGGAGCTTACACTTAACAAATTCTTGTTGATCACATGCTATCAGAGAACAACACTTCAGGAGAAGAGAAGTGGACAGCAAACAGCTTAGGTGAGAAGTCGTTTGCATGTTAAAAGAAGGGCAAATGGTATGCTGTAAATTTTTTTTTTTTTTTTTGGTCTTATGGCATCCCCCAGGATAATGTTGAATAGAAGTGGTGATAATAGAGGCTCCTGGGTGACTCCATCAGTTAATCATCTGCCTTCAGCACAGGTTGTGATCCCAGGGTCCTGGGATGGAGTCCTACATCAAACTCCCTGCTCAGCAGAGAGTCTGCGTCTCCCTCTGCCCCTACCTGTCTCCCCCTTCACTACTCCCCCTCCCCTATTCCTGTCCTTCCCTTCCTCCCTCCCCCTTCCCCCTGCTTGAGCTTCTCTCACTCACTGTCTATCAAAATAAATAAATAAAATCTTTAAAAAAAAAAAAAAAAGAAGCGGCGATAACAGTCACTCTTGTTTTACTCCTGAGTTTAAAGAGAATGCTTCTAATATTTCTCAATTTGGGTTTATGATTTTTATACCCT
This sequence comes from Canis aureus, assembly GCF_053574225.1. NCBI lineage: Eukaryota > Metazoa > Chordata > Mammalia > Carnivora > Canidae > Canis > Canis aureus. Next base: position 31,276,482 of record NC_135615.1, on the reverse strand, counting down.
TTATTCAGTTAAAGCAGGTTGTTTTTATTCTTAATTTAACCAGTTTTTTAAAATCAAAACTCATATTAAGCATTATTAAATGTGTTTCCTGTGGCTATGCGATAATCGTATTATTTTATTCTTAAACATCTGTACATTTATAGATTTTTTTTAAGATTCCAAATATATTTTAAAGATCAAGTCCACAGGATTTGTTGACAGATCAGATGTAAGACAGGAGAGAAACAGAGAAGTCAAGTATGATGCCAAAAGTTGTGGCCTAAGCAAGTGGGTAAATAAAATTGAGTAAATAAAATTGCCATTAATCTCCAACCAGGGAAGGCTGTAGAGAAGGTTTGATTTTTTTGTGGGGGGAGGGTAGGTTCCAAGTCAGAAGCTCAGTTTTGTATTGTGAAATGTGACACGCCCAGAAGACCTTAAGCTGAGACACAAAGCAAGTGGATAGATACCATAGGATTAGAAGTCAGGCTCCAGAGCATCCGGGTGGCTCAGCTGGTGAACCGTTGACCTTCAGCTCAGGTCATGACCTCAGGGTCCTGGGATCGGGCTCCAGGCTCAGCGGGGAGTCTGCTTCTCCCTCTCCCTCTGCCTCTTCCTGTTCTGCTTTGTGCTCTCTCTCACCTAAATAAATAAAATCTTAAAAAGAAAAGAGAAAGAAGAAGATGGGCTCTGACCACAGATAGGAACTTACACCTTTGGGGATCATCAGCATTTGAAGAAATGGAAGAAGGAATGGAAGAAGCCTTCTCAAGAATGTACATGCCCAAGAGTAAATACGTCTCAGCATTAGCTGCGACAAGCATTCCTTCCCTTGTGTGGGGGAAGGCACGCACACAGACGGGACATCAGCATACACAATATCGTTGTATTATTATGCAGCACACCCTGTCACTCTGGGCCTCAGTGACCTTCCTCACCAGGCATGTTCAGTTCTTTCTCTTAGAGCTATTTCATCTGATAGGTTGCCTTCAGGAGTCTATCGACCTGTAGAATGATATGGAAACCCTGCAACTTCGAAGGCAAACCTGAAACAGACCACACACACACACACACGCACACACCAGTCACACTATATGTAAATTCAAAAATATGTTTTAAAAAATGCTTTAGCCTCACACGTTCTGCTTTGAGGTTTTCCAAAGCCACCCATCAGTCTGAAGAAAAGACATGATCTCTGCAGGTAAAATGGAAGGTGTTGGCGTTTACTAAGGGGGTTGTCTGGGACTATGAGCTTCTTCTTATTAAACTGTGTGGACTCTGAGCCAGAGACAAGGTCTTCTCCTTCTGCTGGTTATTGGATCTAAATTTATAGCATCAGAACTGAAGACTGGAAGTGGCCTTCAGAGATTGCACAATTACCTGGAAATCTGTTCATTGTCCTGCCCCCAAGAAACACACTGAGCCACTAGACTGGTGGCTCTAGACTGACCTGCCTTAACTATCTCGTAGGATTATTACAAGAATCAAATAAGATGGGCAACATGAGGAACTATTAAGAGCTTGGCGAGTGGAAAGCATTCTTCACACCTTTCTTTGTGAATCCAAACTCACCATTCCTATCATACAGATAAGGAACCCACAGTCAGACAGAAGTTCTCGGGAATTAATATATTTCTTCCATAGTCAGCATGAATCCTCCAACATATGCACAGCTTCCCTTCTGTCCTGGCTTCAACATCACTTTGTTTCTTCTCCAAAACCTGGCAAGCTTATTGGATTCCTGATGAGATTACTCTTTGACTCATACATCCTCTCTCTGCACATCTCATCCTTGACTGACGTGTGACCTTTTTTGACTGAATTATTGAAATCCAGTAATGGCTTTATTGCTTCTGATTGCCAACATGTGCCAGTTGTGCCATGGTATTTATCAAATTCTTGTTAGCCTGGACAAAGATACTTCCGGCATTGATTTGCGCTCCCCAAACTCATTTTCCTTAACTAGCATCAGCTCAGCTCCAACAGTCCTGGCTAATAATCTCTTAATGAGTTTGCCATGGAGTATCTAACAAAAAGAAATACACAGAATTAGTGAATATTTAGCCAAGTTGCAAGGTATTGAACTTTCAGAAAAGGATGTCATGGGAGTCCAGAGCACTGTTGCACATGGTGCCCTCCTATAGAAGGGGGTGGGCTGGCAGGAAGTTGCTTTGCGCCTGAGGGTCTCATATCCCCCTTTCCTTAACCCTAACCACCTGCGATGTCAGTGTCTAAGATGACTTCTGATAAATCCAGAGCCCAAAAGAAGAAACACATTTGCGTCAGTGTGAAATACTTGGCAAGTTGACTCATACCCCAGAGAAACCTCAGGCTGATCTTTTCATTTTACTGTTCAAGTAGTTTTAGAGAGTTTGAGAAAGGAGTCTTGATTTAAAAGTCAGAGGTGTAAGTTTTTATTAGCTATTGGGCAAATCACGTAACCCCATAACCTCGGGTCCAGTAAAATGATAACAAAACCTTACCTACTTCCAAGAACAAGCTTCGGTCAGATGAATTCAGCCCAACATCTCCTCCAAGATTGAAAGGTGGGGGCTCCGTAGGGCTAGCGGTCCTAGTTCAAATATTCACCTCTTTTCCTTGTTTTCAGACTGGGAGGTCTAACACTTCCTTTCCCCATGGCTGGAGGAGTTTGACTGCATCGTGGCCAAACGCATGGTTTTCAGGCACAACTAGTCAAACTCCTCATGTTTTGAAAGGGAAATGCTTCCATGATAAAAATCAAAACTCAACCCTCCCTCTAGATTTGAACAGAAAAGGTGTAGCTAAGAAAAGGTGTAGGTGACAGGAAGGAGATCGCATTGAATGTGCGCATGAATGTTCACACTTTCTTCCCACAGTTCTGCCTTCCTCCCGAAGGCCCCTCTGACCCAGACCTTGTCACACCATCCAAGTTGGCCCCCAAAGATATTGTGTGCCTCCTAACATCCACTCCATCTCATTCAATTAGCACTTTACTAAGAACTTCTACCCCCTAAATCCTGGGCTTGGGGATAAAGGTCCTAAGGTAAATAGGGTGCAATCCCTGCTCTTAGGAACCTCACAACTAGGGAAGGGAGTAAGCTGGGTAGAGATAAGCACAGTAAAATGTGATAAGTGATGTCATACTAGTACACACCAGGTGACATGGGAGTGCCAAGATGGGAAGGACAAGTCCTGTAGAAAACTTTCACAGAGGAGGTAACTTTTCTACTGGGTCTCAAAGGATGAACTGGAAGGTGAAATGTACTCCCAGAGAATCTGGGCATGTCTCTGGCAGCTGTGTGTGTGGTCCTTAATTTCCTGGTATCCTTTACCAGACTTTGAGCTCCTTGCAGGTAAGGACTGTCTTGTTCATGGTCCCTGCACCTTGCCCAATTCCTGGGAGGTGGGAGGTCCTCAACCAAAGGCTGAGGGATGATGAAATGTGTAAAGAACAAATGTACAAATTTCTGTCTTGAACAGCATGGCTGTTACCTGAAGATCCTAGTTCCTTCTATTTTTTCCTTCTTTCCTTTGATTTAAATGTATTTTGTACCCACTAAGGACGAGGCACCTTGCCACATTCTCCAGACCACGTCTCTCTACCCCTCTGAAGGTAAATCGCTGATTCACCCCACATGTATTGAACCCTTTGATAAGCAGGGCACTGTGTTATGTACCAGGAGTGTGTTCATCCTTCACCCTTACTGAAATGAGTGATAGCTGTTAGAGATGAGAGAATGATAAAAAAGCAACTAAAATAAGACCGAGGGTCCTGGGAATTTGATTATTTCAGTAACTTGGAATCCTGCTTGCGACCATAGATTTGAGGGGCAGCAGCCAGACGTAAAGAATGTGCAGGTGCAGGGGTAAAGAATGAAGGGATGGGGATCCCTGGGGAGGTGAAGGGATCAGTGCACAGAAGATGTGAACCTTTTCAACAAGAGCCCAATACCGCTGACCCAGCATGAGAGCAAAAGGGGTAGGAAATGGGAAGCATGTTGGTAAATGTGGAAGACTCGTTTCATAGGATGGCACGCAAGGAAATAGGAACGGAGGAAACTCCCTCTTGTTTCTCCGTGAAGTAGAAGCACTAACATTTGCTGGGGCAGTGAGGCAGTGGTCGGATCAGATGTGCCCACTCAAGTCTGGTTCTCAGAATCAGCCCTTATCTCTGGAGAGCTTGAAAAACATGCCTGTTTGAGGAATCAAGTTGACATAATGCTTTCCATCAGCTCCTACAAAGTGGTGTCTGAAAGGGCTTAGGTGTTCAAAAAATGATAGGGCTCCCAACCTCCGTTGTCTTAACCTGGTCTTTGCAGCAGCAGATCTGAAAAATCAGCTTAGCTGGAAAGAAGTCCTCCTTTCCCTCACAGATGAAGCCCTCAGTCTCCCCGTAGGTTGCCAGCCACACGTAGTCACGGTCTAGCGTCAACTGCAACAGTTCCTTGACCATATGATATATACCGTGTGTGGGCAATGCTCTTTCAGGACCTCAGGCCAGGTCAATTCTGAACACAGGCCATATGGGAAAACCCTCAGACTGGGGGCAAAAGGCTTTTCTTAACTCTCCACTGACCCTTTTCCTGATCCACTTGCGCTTTAGAGAATGACCACCTTTTGCTACCTGAGTCATTCTGTGTAGGACATAGATGAGCTTCTGACAGAGCCGATCACTGGGGGCCCCTGAGGATCAGGGGCTCAGCATAGGGAGGAAAGGTGACTATGAAGCAGAGCCAGGTGCTGCAGAGTTCTGGAGGGGGAGCAGTCACTAGGCAGCTGTACTATCTGACCCTCCCTTCCTCGTCTCTGCTGAGTCCCACAGGACCCCCAAGCAGGGCATCTCATAAAGGCATCTGGAAATGTGGAAACCCTAAGAAGGAATTAAAAGTTTTAGGTCAGTCCCAAGGTGGGAAAGCACGCAGCCCACATGAGCCTAAGTAAAGTATGTTTACTTTAAGGGCACAGGATCTCTTTCCTTGCCCTCAAATTCCACAATTTTTTTTTTTTAACCTCTGTTGTTAAGTAGCCATTAGGTTTCTTTTTTTTCTTTTCTTTTTTTTTTTTTTTTTGCAGAATTCTATAAGTTTTGCAAAATTCCCTTCTAGGTTCTTCATAAATAAGCTCCCCTTCTGTGTAAGAGAGCTAAAGATCCTAGTTCCTTCTTTTTTCCCTTCTTTCCTTTGATTTAAATGTATTTTGTGCCCACTAAGGACAAGGCATCTTGCCACATTCTCCAGACCACGTCTCTCTGCCCCTCTGAAGGTAAATCACCTCTGATTCACTGCACATGTATTGAACCCTTTGATAAGCAGGGCACAGGAGTGTGTTCATCCTTCACCCTTACTGAAATGATTGATAGCACCTTACCCCCGTTCACTTCCAACAACCTCTCCTCCCCACCCCTGTTTTCTTCATCTGGAAATCCATATCTCCAAGCACTTTTTAGACAAGTCTGTGATCTGTGGTTCCAATTCCATATAATTGTGGCTTCTTTCACTGGCAGACACTTGCTCCTGGGAAGTTTATGTTCTGATCCATCTTTCCAAAGTTACACAGCCTGCCAGCCATGAACAGAGGTAGCACCTGAACTCATCTCTCTAGCTCCCCCTTTTATGCACCTAACCTCTTTGCCACACTATTCCCTGCTTAGGTTTGGGTGGCAATTTAACCCAACTATGAAACAGTGTGGCAGTTCCTCAAGCAGTTAAAAATAGAGCTACCCTGCAACCCAGCAATTGCACTGATGGGTATTTAACCCAAAGATACAGATGCAGTGAAATTCCGGGACACCTGCACCCCAAAGTTCACAGCAGCAATGTCCACAATAAGCCAAACTGTGGAAGGGCCTCAATGTTCATGGACAGATAATGGATAAAGACACTGTGGTCTATGTACACAATGGAATATTCCTCAGCCCTCAGAAAGGACAAACACCCACTATTTGCTTCCATGTGGATGGACCTGGAGGGTATTATGCTGAGCGAAGTAAGTCAACCGGAGAAGGACAATCATCGTATGATTTCACTCATATGTGGAATGTAAGAAATAGTGAAAGGGATTATGAGGGAAAGGAGGGGAACTGAGTAGGAAAAATAAGAGAGGGAGACAAACCATGAGAGAATCCTAACTCTGGGAAATGAACAAAGGGTTGTGGAAGGGGAGACAAGATGGGGTTTGGGGTAACTGAGTGATAGGCACTGAGGAGGGCACTTGCAGGGTTGAGCACTGGGTGTTATACTATATGTGGGCAAATTGAATTTAAATTTTAAAAATGTAAAAAAAAAATAACATGCATACGAGAAAAAAATAAAATAACCCAACTATGACTCTTGTTTTCTTCTCTCGTCTATCAGTTCTGACCCCTGAAAAGCTTCAGCATGCATTGCCTTAGGTGTCAGCATACAGCTACTGGAACTGCTGGAAAATATTACATATATAATTTTCAGATAATTAGTGGGACTGGATTTTCAATCCAAGTAATGATAGTATGGGTTTACTTGGTGACAATAGGCACAACCTCTTCCAGAGGAATCCTGAAACAAAATAACCCACATGATGCCCATCTTAAAAGGTATAATGCTGTTTGCCCCCAATGCTGCTGCCCTAGTTAAGACTCTTATTACCTTTCATGAGATTCTTGTGGCCCTAACGGGTCTCAATGCTTCCTGTGTTCCAGTTCTCCAATATTAATCCTGACAGAGTCATCTTCCTAAAGCACAGCTGTGAGCACGCCACAAGTCCTGCTCCTCTGCCATTAACTCTACTACAGAAACTCCTCAGCTGTCACTCAAATAAAAACGGTCTCCTGAAAAAGTTCCTATCTTTCTGGTTTTATTTATCTACACATCCCAACACATCAGCCAAAACGCACTGGGCTGTTCCATGACATCCTGGGCTTTTGCTCATATTCTTCTCTCTACTGAGAATATTTATACCTACAATCTTTGCCTTTCAAAATTCTGCCCAGATGTCAAGTTCTTGCAAAAACACCCTCCACTATAAATCTTTTGATACTTATCTTATTGAAATATGATATGGCCTCCTTAGAGTTCCCATATTTTAAAATGCTCTTATCTTCCTTTTCTTATTAGTTTTGTGACCCTGGAAAGTCACTTAAGCATGAAGCGAGACTAACACCTACCTTACATGGTCGTCAAAAGGATTAGATGAGGTTAAAAAGAATTTTGAGTAGTGCGGGAGGTACACAGTCTAGGGTAGCTTTTCTGGTAAGTTTTCGTCCCTGATGACACACACACACACAACTGTAAGCCCGTGAGGACAATTACCAGCCCTATTTATTCTAGTATCCTTTGCAGAAAATTTCACATGGTATGTCTTCAAAAAACATTGGTTGAATTGAAAATGCCAATGTCCATACTGAGACACCAATACTTAAAGTCCAGATAGGAAGACGCTTTGAGAAGAGGAATAACTCACCTGCCTCATTGATACACTTAGCCCTTGTAAATACACTTATCTGTTTCTTTTGTGAGCAGTTTGTTGGTGACAGAATGGGTATTGTCTTTCTAAACAAAGGCTCTGGCACACATCCTAATGATAAAATAACTGCTCAAGTTTAATAGCATTTAAAAAAAATGGTATTTCCTATGGACTGAATTATGTTATTTCTATTTTCTCCATCTGTATGCAGGTCAAGGAGGACAGTGGAATAGGCCCTACCATAGCTGTCTTGGTATCCCCAGACCTAAAACAAAACCTGGTACAAAACATTTGTTCCAGAAAATGCTTTCTGAATATTGTTGAACCATATTCCATTCCTTAGTGAAGCTACTAAGGAGCAAGAAGCAATAGATCAATCTTGGCACATGGGGCTCAGCTACGCCTTGACAATTCCTCTCCTGCTTCAATCTTATTATTGCTTCATTATCCTCAGGACAGTTGACTCAGGTTTATTTCTGCACAGGCCAATTCGGGACAAGGGCTCTTGGATGTCCTGAAGATGTCAGGGCTATATAAAGATTTGTGGTTAAGGCTTGATAGAACATATTTAGAAGCAGTCCTGTTACTTTTGTGTTCGCAAAGTTCTTCTGCTTTGTTAATCAATGTATCAGAAGCTGATCCTAGAAAAGGATATTAAACAATCCATCAAAAATCTTTACTTCTTTGCTTGAGGGAAACGCAGTCATAATGAATATATATCTTTCTCCTGTCTTCTGTTTCCTGAAATTCATGCCCCCAGGTTCTCACCTGCCGTCTGAAACTTCAAAGCATTTTTCAAAACCAAGACAATTTCTGCTCTAAGAGGAATTCCAACATCTGCTACCAAGATTTTTTTTTCCAACCAACTAGGAAATAATTTTAGGGCCAAAAAATGACTTGCATTCCAGCAACAATGCTTTGTCCCTGTGTAGAGGACTGGTGGGGGTAACTTATACTGGAGAATAGGATGCAATTACTATGGACAAGAATTTTAAGGAGTAGCTTCATCCTATCTTGTAGCTGCTTTATAAAGAGCTGAGAATAAGAGGGTGGAATCAAGGATCTGTCCCGGGATCCGGTCAAGCACCAGAGCCAGTAATAAAGTAACTGAAGACGGGAGGTAATGAGCTAAGCTTTGGAAATGTTGACTTTGATGTGCTTCTAGAACATTCAAGTGGAAATACGTAGTGCACATTTGGATGTGTAGTCTGGGGCCCTGGATGGAGAACTGTCTGGGCTGTAAATATAGATTGAGGGTCACCATAGGGCGGAAGAAGCCATAGCTTACAGAATTCTCCCAGGAAGGGTACATATGACAAAACAAGCTGGCTCTGAGAGAATTCTGTGAAAGGAGAATTTTGCAGGGAAGGGGCACCTGGGTGGCTCAGTTGGTTAGGCATCTGACCTCAGCTCTCGTCATGATCTAAGAGTCCTGGGATCAAACCCCACATCGGGATTCCCTACTCAGCGGAGAGTCTGCTTCTCCCTCTCCCTCTGCTACTCCCCCCCCAACTCATGATCTCTCTTCTCTCTCTCTCTGTCAATCTCTCGCCCTCCCTCCCTCAAATAAATAAGTAAAATCTTAAAAAAAAAAAATAAGGAAGAAAAGAAAGAAAAAGCTTTCTTTTCAGCTCTCAGCTCTTTACGAAGAAAAAGAAATTGCAGGGAAGGTAGAGAACCAGTACATATTAGTCCCAAAGCCAAGAGATCATTTTTAAGAGAGAAGTGACCAGGGACAGAGAGACCAAGTAAAAGAGATTTGAAGGAAGTTGAGGGAAATCATTTAACATTCCTTTTTTTTAATCTTGAAAATGGGGGTAATAATATTCACCCTGGAGGGTTGTCAAGAAAAATAAATGCAAACACCCCACAGAAACACCCAGTCACAAGATAGACCATCCCTTTGGTCCCTGGTCTGGTGCTCTTTTCCCCACACTGTGCCTTTCTCATTCAGGCATTTCATCTGCAGTATAACAGCTGCATAAAGGATGATGTCTTTAGCAAACACTTATTAAACATCTATTACTTCCCATGCACCGTGATAACAGAGATGAACAAGGCCCAGTTCCTTCTCTGGTTGAGAAACCAAACAAGCAAAACAACAATCATAACTCTACATTTGGATGGAAATAGGGCCAGATGTTTGAAATATAAAAAGTAAACCATCTATGAGTTTGCCAGTGAAGGTGAACTCAGAGAAATCAGCTAGAGTGACTTTAAGTGAAGAGCTGAGAGAAGAGACGAAGGAGAAGACGTGATCCATTTAGGGATGACTGATGTGAAGCACAAGGTATTTAAGGGGAAATTAGGGGAAGGATTTTAGGGAGTTTGCTCTGTGCAGTGGTTCTTAAGCTGGGCTGTCCATTCCAACACTTGGCAAGCTTTAGTGAAACTCCAGCTCCTGAAGGCACATTCCAAGGCTGCTTACATTGGATTCCGAGCTGGTAGGATCCAGGCAAGAATATTTTGTAAATCTCTCCAGGTGATGATTTCGATAGGCATCCAACACTAAGAACCAGTGCTTTTCAACGTGTGGTCTCCAGACCAGCCAACCAGCATGGGCATCACCTGGGAACTTAGAAATGCAAATTCTCTGCCCCTTCCCTCTCCAGCTACTATGATTGAATGAGCCCTCGGGTGGTTCAAATGCACTGTAAAAAGCCAGAAATACTCTTGCATTAGAGGAAGCTGAGACTGAAGTCAGGGATGCAAGATTGGAAGCAATGACCTTTATCCAGGTAACCAAGCCAAGGGCATGGAGAAGGCACAGAAGGAAAGATCGGCCAGAGATGGGGGAGGTAGAGTTGATGTGATTTGTTGTGGGGTCTGGGAGCGAAGGGTCAAAGAATTCTCGAGATGTTTTCAGTGCAAAAAACATGATTTTATTTAAGCATAGGGACAGGACCACTGGACAGAAAGAAATGCACTGGAATCCTGAGAATCAATTGATTTAGTTTTAAGTTGGGGGAGTGAATAGAGACAAAAGTTTCCAAAAGGATTTTCATGTGTTAAAGAAGACTCACAGGATCCTGGAGGCCTGGCCATTGTCAAGCTAGGGTTGTTTTTTTCTTTTTCTTTTTCTTTTTTTTTTTTTTTCCTTCTAGCAAGGTATTAATATTAAGACAGTTGGGAGTTCCTGGAGGGTGTCGTACTCTGCCGGTCTCAAGCAGATGCTTGAGGCTCAAGGGGCTGCCAGTTGTAAGATTTAATTTTATGTACCTTTCTTTTGTCTTTGTTCTCCACATCAAGTTGACAGAATGTATTTACTCACAGAAATGAACAGTGGCAGAAATTGCCATCAACACAGATTATACCAAATAGTTTTTCATTATGCTCTTAGTAGTAACACAACCATAGATTGGGTACTTGCCCTGTGTTAGGTGCTCTGCTAAGAATATATGCACCTTATCTCATTTTGACCTTTACAACAACCCCATGGGATAGAAACTATTATCACCATCTAAGGGATGAGGCATTGGAAATGCAGATTCTTGATTCTTATTCCTGATTCTAGAACCTGTTCTTTATTCTAGCTCATGAGTGTCCAAGCTGGGATTTGAACCCATTTGTCGGCCTCCAAAGCTCCCGCTCTTTCTCATCCACTACGCTGTGACTGTTTTATATGCCATTTACTTACAAATTTGCCTTTTAAATGAATGTATAAAGAAGATGTGGTCTCTGTATACAATGGAATATTACTCAGCCATTAGAAACGACAAATACCCACCATTTGCTTCAACTTGGATGGAACTGGAGGGTATTATGCTGAGTGATATAAGTCAATCGGAGAAGGACAAACATTATATGGTCTCATTCATTTGGGGAATATAAAAAATAGTGAAAGGAAATAAAGGGGAAAGGAGAAAAAATAAGTGGGAAATATCCGAAAAGGAGACAGAACAAGAAAGACTCCTAACTCTGGGAAATGAACTAGGGGTGGTGGAAGGGGAGGAGGGCGGGGGGTGGGGGTGACTGGGTGACGGGCACTGAGGGGGGCACTTGACGGGATGAGCACTGGATATTATTCTATATGTTGGCAAATTGAACACCAATAAAAAAATAAATTTATTTTAAAAATTACCTTTTAAAATGATCTCCTTTTTGGGAAAAATCTGAAAGAACCGCTAGTTGAGTTGAGTTGAGATGAAAAGATTTGCCTGGGATCCACTGCAGTCTCAAAGGAGAGATATGCATAGGGCGACACATTGGGGAAAGCCAAGGCTTGCTGAGACTACCCTAAGCATGAGCCCTAAACTCCTATATGGAATTCCTAATCCTCCTAAGGCAATAGAGCTCCTTCGGTGTCTGTGATTCAAGACCCCAAGGCCAAGCCAAAAGCAATGGCCTCCTTGACCTTGATCTGTCCCTGCCCAACCCCCTGCCTAGTTTCAAATCTTAAAATTGGCCTTTGATGTTTTATGGCTCAAAGGACAAAAAGTTGAAGGACAGAGGATACCCAAGCAGCTTAAGGAGAGCATGGTTGACCTAACACATGATAATTTATATTTCTACTGCTAAATCTCAGCCCCTAACAATGAGGGAATGCTCTTGACCCTAATTCACATTATCCTTTCTCCTTAGGAAGAATCCTCTCATTTCTCCCGAGTAGCCCTGTGAGTTGCTGCACAAACCTGAAATATGCTCAGGGTCAGGGAAAAGATGCCCTGAATTCACAGCTTGCCTAGGGGCAATAATAGTAATTTGCAGTTGTCTATACCTACTTGTCGTAGGACAGGCTGATGATCCGTCAGGCACAAGTATGGGGGCATTCTATTTGTGCTTTTTTAAGGAATTAAAAATGTCTTAGACACATAATTAAACTGGCTCAGAAATAGATTAGTTGATAAGTCCTCTTATAAAAACAACTCATAAGTATTATCTCTCCTTCCATTCATAAATCCACTCAATTCAGTATTTAAAAAAAATTCTTTATTTATTCATGAGAGACACAAAGAAGCAGATACATAGGCAGAAGGAGAAGCAAGCTCCCTGTGGGGAGCCCTATGTGGGACTCCATCCAGGGACCCTGCAATCGAGACCTGAGCTGAAGGCAGACGCTCAACCACTGAGCCACCCAGGCATCTCCACTCGATTCAGTATTACTCTCTGTTATTTATGTAATCAGATGTCTTAGTTGGGCCTTGGGATTGGTTAGTTCTGGTGAAGGAAGCTGGACAAAAATCTCCTTGTATGTAACTCTTTGTGTCTCGTGGTTTACGGAGGGATCAAGAATCCTCTGGAAACAGTATTTGCCCCTGGCCGTTGTTGAGATTCAGATGTGTCTAATGGTCTGCAGGGGTCTCATGGAGATCAGATTGCAGGAGATGGAACCACAGGAGTAGTAAGATTCTGCTACAACCAGTAGGCCTGGCAACAGGATCAGAGCCTGAGGACATGGAGTTTCTGACAGGGTGTCCTCCCCTGAAGCCAGTTATGATAGTCTGGGTGCTCCCACAAAAAAAAGAGACAGTGTTTGTGCCTTAAAAGAGGCTTCACAGTCATGATTCAAGGTACATTACCTCACTCCCTGACCCCTGGCAGAAAATAAACACGGTAGGAATGCTTCATTCATGGGGAGAGGCTTGGAGGACCATGGAGCCTCTACTTCTGAGACTCGTGGGCAATGTCTCACTTTCACAGATACTCAACATTCAGACTTCCAGGAGAAGGGACAGTGCCCACCATGGCACTGGGGCATGATTCCATCCTTGGAGCAGCAAAGCCCCCTGTGAATTATATGGACCAGGGACTTCAGAACCTTATGTGGACCAGCCAAGCAGTGAACAATGGTCAAGAATAATTCTTCCATTGTTACCACGTGTACACACCCCTGAGGAAGCCCAGAAATATTTAGGGAGGAGGTTTTATAAAAAAAAAAAAAAAAAAACAAAACAAAACAAAACCCTAACTTTTTAGAGTCAGCTGGGGCTGATGGCCAATGGGAATGATTCTAAACTCCTGCAGTACTTGACAGGATGAGCACTGGGTGTTATTCTATATGTTGACAAATTGAACACCAATTAAGAAATAAATTTATTTAAAAAATAAATAAATAAACTGCAGTTAATAAGCCTGAGAACTTTGGCATAATAGGGTAAAATATAACTTTATTATAAAACTCACATTGTATTTATTCTTTGCTCTCTGGGTCTCAGGATGACATTTGTTGGCACTCAGGTGTAGACTCTGTGGCTGGCTGGAGCAGCCATATCAAACCCGTCCCAGCAGATGCATCTCAGGTCCAACCACACGGAAGCTGTCCACCCCCACGATATCACACTTATCAGAAAGCCAAGGGGTTGTTACTGTTGTGTAGTCATGTCCTCTAGTTTCTATCCCCAAAGTTCTATTCAGGGGACCTTATGCTGTATTCTCATATATTCCTATTGAGAGTGTAAATTGATTTAACCTCTATGGGGGAAAAAATCTGGCAATTTTTTTCAAAATGACAAAGGTATAGATTCTTTGATCCAGCAATTCCACTCCTAGGAAATCGTCTTACAGATACATGCAAAAACATGTTTTTAATAGCAAAAGATTGAAAACAACTCAAATGACCATCAATAGGGGACGGATTATTTTTCAGATTGTATTTATTTATTTGACACAGAGAGAGAGGGGAGAGAGAGAGAGAGAGAAAGCAGAAGCAGGCAGAGGAAGAGAGAGAAGCAGACTCCTGGCTGAGCAGGGAGCCTGGTGCAGGACTTGATCCCAGGACTCTGGGATCATGACTTGAGCCAAAGGCAGATGCTTAACTGACTGAGAGCCACCCAGGTGCCCCCCAGGACTGATTTAATCAACTATGGTACATCCTTAATTGGGATATGAAAGAATGAAGAAGTGCTATAGCTCTTTTAACAATTGTGGGAAGGAGGAGGAAAAATCATATATGCACAATATAAAAATATATACAAATTATACTATATAGAGAGCATTATAAACCTACAGTTTATAAATATATACACACATATAATTTTTTTTCTACACACATATAATTTGCTTGTTTTCTGCATGAAATATCTAGAAGGAAGCATAAGAAATGTGTAAGTTTGGTGTCCTCCAGAGGCAAAGTTCAGCGATTCAGGGCAGGGTGGACGGGACAGTTTTCACTGTGTGCCTTTGTGGACCCTTTGTATTTTGAATCATATGAATGAGTTACATATTCAAATAAACAAATAGTTTTTAGTTTTTAGTTTTTTTAAGATTTTATTTATTCATTCATGAGAGACCCAGAGAGAGAGGCAGAGACACAGGCAGGGAGAAGCAGGCTCCATGCAGGGAGCCTGATGCGGGACTTGATCCCGGGACTCCGGGATCATGCCCTGAGCCAAAGGTAGATGCTAAACCATTCAGCCACCCAGGGATCCCCCAGATAGTTTTAAAATTGCATATTAACTTTACTCATGATGCAACAAGGAACACAGCTCTAAGTTTGCCTAGAACTTTCACAGGACTGTTCCCTGCCTCTCTTCTGGTGGGCGGCATCAGAGAAGCCCCTTGTGTAGAAAGGAACATTAAAGCCCGAACAAGACCACACCATCTCTCAGACTAAACCATGTCCGTCCCCATTTCCTATTGATCCTTCTCAACTGTCCTACTAAGCGTGAGCTTTGATGTCTGGGAATCTTCAGGTGGTCCCCAGGACCAGACAAGGGGCCCCTGGGTATGTCCTCACAGCACCCTGGCCTCCCCTCTTATGGCAGTGGGTCATCTCACTGTCCCACCACTGCCCATTTACCCATCTTCAGCCCAGTCCAACAACTCACCTGGCAGGTGATTCAGGATCTGTGGACCTTAACTTCCATTCTCCTGTAATGCTATTAAGAGTACAAATTGGTACAATCACTATAGAGGACAATTGGCAATATTTTATCTGATATTATAATATCTTTTTTTAAGTTATTTATTTATTTGACAGAGAGAGAAAGAGCACAAGCAGGGGGAGTGGGAGAGGGAGAAGCAGGCTCTTCACGAAGCAGGGAGCCAGATGTGAGGCTCCATCTCAGGACCCCAGGCTCATGACCTTAGCTGAAGGCAGATGCTCTAGCTGAGCCTTATATAATGGCTCCTATATATCTTTTAAAATTGTAAAAGTACAACTCTTCTGATCCAGCAGTTCTTAGACACCTAACCTAATCTGAGAATTGAAGAATGAATAGGAATTATCCATTCTTAACAGGAAATGAGTGTGTTTCTTCTGAGAGACGCTGCTCTGAGGGATGAGCTCTGAGAGCAAGAATCATGACCGTCCCACTCCATTTTTAATCTCCAGAAGGCAAGACTGTCCCTCACACCCATAGGCATTCAATGAATATTTAAGTGGGTAAATGACTGTACCCAAAATGCAGATTTGATTCATTATATAAAATTTATTTTTAAAAGCCCAGCATGTTCTTCTTCCAAATGAGACAATTAACCAGTCCTATAATTTTGAAATGGCAAAGCAGAGCATCTCTGAAGTGCTTCCTTTGTTGAAAACTGAAACGTATTTATTACTGACATTTAACTTTTTCTCCCACCTACTCCCCCCTTACAAATATTTCTGAAGAAAAATCCATTTCTGGATAGATTTATCCTCATTTGCATTGAATTCTCTTCAGACCACTCAGTGGAGGAGTGTTGGAAAAGGTTAGGACAGTTGGAAAAGGTGACAATCAAAGAATCAAGTAAAGACAGATCTTTAATCAACAATTAGTCAGAGTGAAGGAAGAGACAAAGGAACCAGATGCCTATTCTAACAAGCAGCAAAAACTATCCACTTTGACTGATAGTTGCAAAGAACCTACAGAAAGGATTTCTTGTCCTTTTAGACTTGTCCTTCTTAAGCTGCAGATCCATGGACACATACCAAGCCAGAAAATGTCCCAAGGTAGCACCTAAACAGGTGAGCAAAACAGGAAGAACTCACCAATATGGTCAGAACCAGAGCATCCCTGACATTCCTGACTCATCTGGAAAGGTACATCTTCCTCTTACTTGGTTAGCATCGTTCTAGAATGATGTGCTTCTAGCACCTTCTGGGTCAGTGGTTGTGCCTATGGAACTAATAAATAACAGTAGTGACAAATTTGCATTTAAGGGCCATCTGAGAGCTACACCCAACCCAGGCATTTCATGAAAACCGAAAATGTAATCTTAAACCAAATTGCTGAGACGCCTGGATGGCTCCATGGTTGAGCATCTGCCTTCAGCTCAGGGTGTGATCCCAGGGTCCTGGAATCGAGTCCCACATCAGGCTCGCAGCGGAGCCTACTTCCCCCTCTGCCTGTGTCTCTGCCTCTCTCTATGTATGTCACATGAATAAATAAATAAAATCTTTAAAAAAAAAAAACACAAAGAGCCTTTTCTCACAGTACACTTAGCCAAAACAATTACAGAAAATACTGGCCCTGAACTCCCGTGATATCTATTGCTTATATAATAGCAAATTTTGACCTTTTTGATCTCAGGACATATTCACACTCTAAAGGGAATGCAAAAGGGCTTTTGTTGATATCAGATACATTTATCAATAGTTATCATAATAAACATTAAAGCTGGGAAGTTTTTAAAATATGTATTAACCCATTTAAAAATAACAATAGTACACCTATCACCTGTGAACATAAATAACCATATCTTATGAAAAATAACTATGTAATCTAAAACAAAAACTAAATTTAGTGAAAAGTGGCATTGCTATGTAGTGTTGGAAATCTTAATATTTGAGAGATTTCTTTTATAAATACCAAATCCAAGTTCTTTTTTGGAAATGTGATTTGCAAATATTTCCCCTAGTCTGTGTCATCTTTTCACTCTTTTATTAGTGATCTTGAAGATCAGAAGTTCTCAATCTTTCTAAAATTCAACTCAGCACTTTTTTTTTTTTAGTGGATCATAATTTTGGCATTGTATGTCAGAAATCATTGCTTAACTTTGCCAGATTCTTTCCTACATTTTCTTTTGGAATTTTATAGTTTTAGGTCTTACATTGAGATCTATGATTAATTCTGAGCTAATTTTTATATGTGGCATAATGTAGAACTCATTTTGTTGCATGTGGATATCCAATTTTTCCAGCAGCATCATTGAAAAAGTTGTCTATTCTCCATTGAATTGCATTTGCTCCTTTATCAAAACTCCATTGATCCTATATGCATGGGTCAATTTCTGGACTCAGCTTGCTTCCATTAACCTATATGTCTATCTTTTCTCGAAAGTCATATTCCTTTGATTACTATGGCCTTATTACTAACCCTTAAAATTAAGTACAGCGAATCTTCCAACTTCGTTCTTCATTTTCAAATTTGGTTTGGCAATTCTAACTTCTTAAAATTCCAAGACATTAGAATTGGCTCATTGAGCTCTTTTTTTTAATAATAAATTTATTTTTTATTGGTGTTCAATTTGCCAACATACAGAATAACACCCAGTGCTCATCCCGTCAAGTGCCCCCCTCAGTGCCCATCACCCATTCACCCCCACCCCCCGCCCTCCTCCCCTTCCACCACCCCTAGTTCGTTTCCGAGAGTTAGGAGTCTTCATATTCTGTCTCCCTTTCTGCTATTTCCTACCCATTTCTTCTCCCTTCCCTTCTATTCCCTTTCACTATTTTTTATATTCCCCAAATGAATGAGACTATATAATGTCTGTCCTTCTCCAATTGACTTATATCACTCAGCATAATACCCTCCAGTTCCATCCAAGTTGAAGCAAATGGTGGGTATTTGTCATTTCTAATGGCTGAGGAATATTCTATTGTATACATGGACTACAGCTTCTTTATCCATTCATCTTTTGATGGACACCGAGGCTCCTTCCACAGTTTGGCTATTGTGGACATTGCTGCTAGAAACATCGGGGTGCAGGTGTCCCGGCGTTTCATTGCATCTGCATCTTTGGAGTAAATCCCCAGCAGTGCAACTGCTGGGTCGTAGGGCAGGTCTATTTTTAACTCTTTGAGGAACCTCCACACAGTTTTCCAGAGTGGCTGCACCAGTTCACATTCCCACCAACAGTGTAAGAGGGTTCCCTTTTCTCCGCATCCTCTCCAACATTTGTGGTTTCCTGCCTTGTTAATTTTCCCCATTCTCACTGGTGTGAGGTGGTATCTCATTGTGGTTTTGATTTGTATTTCCCTGATGGCAAGTGATGCAGAGCATTTTCTCATGTGTGTGTTGGCCATGTCTATGTCTTCCTCTGTGAGATTTCTCTTCATGTCTTTTGCCCATTTCATGATTGGGTTGTTTGTTTCTTTGGTATTGAGTTTAATAAGTTCTTTATAGATCTTGGAAACTAGCCCTTTATCTGATACGTCATTTGCAAATATCTTCTCCCATTCTGTAGGTTGTCTTTTAGTTTTGTTGACTGTATCCTTTGCTGTGCAAAAGCTTCTTATCTTGATGAAGTCCCAATAGTTCATTTTTGCTCTTGTTTCTTTTGCCTTCGTGGATGTATCTTGCAAGAAGTTACTGTGGCCGAGTTCAGAAAGGGTGTTGCCTGTGTTCTTTGATCTCTTTTAAAAAAAATCCCCCCTCCCAAAAAAAAAAAAAAACCCAGCAGGATTTTAATTGGAGTTATGTTGGTTCTACTGATCAGTATGGGAAAAATTGACATTTTTACTCTATGTAGTCTTCCAAGCCATGAACATGGTATATCTGTACATTTATTTAGGCATTCTTTGAGTTCTTCCATCAAGGTTTTGTAGTTATCAGCATATATGCATTTCACACATAATTATCTTTATGTCTAAGTAGCTTTTTAAAATTTTTTGCTGCTATTGTAAATGGTACTTTTTATTATTTTGATTTCTAATTGTTCATTTGCTAATATACAGAAATACAATTGACTTCACATGTTGACTTTGTATCTTGTGCTTTTGCTGAATTAACCTACTGGTTTTCCTATAGATTCTTTGGGATTTTTAGTATAGAAATCATGTCGTTTGTGAATATTGTTTTATTTGTTTCCTTACAATCTGTATGTTTTTATTTCTTTTTCCTTGAATTATTGCACTGGTTAAGACTTGTAGTACAGTGTTGAATAAGAAGAGTGATAGCAGACATCCTTTGTTCTTAAAGGAAAGCATTCAGTTTTTCACCATGAAATATAATGTTGATGTAGATGCATTTATTAGGTTGAAGAAGTTCCCTCCTATTACTAGTTTGCTAAGATTTTTTTTTTATTATGAAGAAATGCTGAATCTTTCCAAAGGCTTTTACTGAAACTATTGAGATGATCTGATGGTTTTTCTTCTTTAGCCTGTTGATATGGCAAATTAAATTGATTGATTTCCAAATGTTAAACCAGACTTGCATTCCTAGGGTAAATTCTACTTTGTCATGATATAATATCTTTTTTTATATATTGTTAGATTTGATTTGCTAGTATTTTAAGATTTTTCCATATATGTTCCTAAGGGATATTAGTTTTTTGGTTGTCTTTTCTTTTTGGATTTATAGAATGAGTTGGGAGGTATGTTCTATACAGGGCTGGGACCAGGGTGAGACAGCAACGTACAAAATTTATGGTGGCAGTCACTCATAGGCACTGACCCTGCACTTGCATTAATGTCTCTCTTACCTCACCCTAGTCCCAGGCCTGCTTTTATATTCTGGAATAGTTTATATGAGTTTATATGAGTGTAGGAATCATATTATTTCTTTTTTAAGTGTTTGGTAGCATTTGCCTGTGGAGTCATCTAGGCCTGGAATTTTCTTTTTTGGGAGTGTTTTAACTACAAGTTCAATTTCTTTAACAAATATCATAATATTGGTTATCGCTTCTTAAATGAGCTTTGGGATTTTGTGTTTTTCAAAACCTTTTTCTCTCTCATCTAAGTTATTTAATTTATGGGTTAGGGTTGTTTGTAATATTCACTATTATCCCAAAAGGTCAGTAATGATGCCCCTTTTTAATTTCTGATATAGATAATTTGTGTCTTCTCTTTTTCCATGGTCAGTCTAGCTAGAGGTTTATAATTGTGTTGATCTTTTAAAAATGCCATCTTGCATTTTTTATTGAGTCATTTCCTGTTCTCAATTTCATTGAAGAAAGCTTTTATATTTACTATCTAATTCTTTTTACTTGCTTTGAGCTTCATTTCCTTTTCTTTTCCTGGTTTTGTTAGGTGAAAGCTTAAATCATTGATTTGAGACCTTCTTTCTTTTCTAATATCAGTCCTTAAACCTATCAATTTCCTCTACCCATTGCTTTAAATACATACCACAATTTTTAAAACATTGCTTCTTTGTTTTTATTTAATTATAAATATTCTCTATTTTTCCTTGTGGCTTCCTCTTTGATCCATGTATTCTTTTTTTCTTTTTTTTAATTAGTCTCAGGGGTAGAATTTAATGATTCATCAGTTGCATATAACACCCAGTGCTCATTACATCGAGTACCCTCTTTAATACCCATCACCCAGTCACCCCATCCCCCCACTCTGCTCCAGCAACCCTCAGTTTACTTTTCTAGACGTCAGCATCTCTCATGGTTTGCTTCCCTCTCAATTTTCATCTTATTTTAATTTTCCTTTCCTTCTCTTCCTCTATGTTCATCTGTTTTGTTTCTTAAATTCTACATATGAGCGAAATCATACGGTATTTGTCTTTCTCTGACTGCCTTATTTCACTCAGCATAATACCCTCTAGTTCTAACCATGTCATTGCAAATGGCAAGATTTTATTCTTTTTGAAGGCTGAGTAATATGCCATTGCATTGATCCATGGATTATTTTCCAGATATCTTTGTGTTATTAATATCCAGTTCAATTATTTTATGGTCAAAGATCATACTTTGCATTGTTCTATTTTCTAAAATGTATTAAGTTTTATCTTATAGCCCAGAATATGGCATATCTGGTGACATGTTTTCATGTACACTTTATTTTATTTTAATTCCCATGTAGTTAACATACATTTTTATAACAATATAGTTATTCAATAATTCTATATATTACTCACTCACATGTATACATTAAACATTTATGTATTCTATTGTTATTAAGTGGCATGTTCTTGAAATGTAAGGTCAAATGGATCAAAATAATTGTTCTAATTCTGAGTTTTCTCTTTAATTTTTCTATTGATTGCTGACCAAAGTTTTAAATTCATAAAAGTTTATAATTGTAGGTTTATGTATTTTTGCCTTTCAATTCTATCAGCTTTGCTTCATGTATTTTGAAGCTCTGCTGTTGGTCACACATACACACTTAGGTTTATTACAGCTTCCTGAGGAATTGACTCCTTTATAATTAATGTAATACTCATCTTTATCTATAGTAATATTTATTCTTCTAAGTCTGCTTTCTCTAATATTAATATCAGCTATATTAATATAGCCACTTCAACTTTCTTTTTATTAGCATGTACATAGTAGGTCATTGTCATCCTTTTACTATCCTTGAATGTACCCATGCCTTTATAGTTAAGCTAGGTTTTTTTTAGACAATCCAGTTGAGTTTGGGGGTTTTTAATCTAATCTAACAAACTATATGTTTAATACTGATCATATATAATGCAATTATTGATTGATATTGTTGGATCAAAGTAAATTTTTCTAGCCATTTTCTATTTGTTCCATGTTCTTCATTTCTTTTGACTGTTTCCTGCCTACTTTTGACTTGATTATTTCTGTGATTCTATTTTATCTCCACTATTACCTCGTTTTTTATCTTTAAAAAGTGTTTTTGGTAGTTACCCTAGAGTTTAATTGTAGTCTACCTTCAAATAGTATGATGACACTTCATGTGCAGTCTAAGGACCAAATATACTGCCTTCTTCCTATCCTTTATGCTATTGTTTTCATATTTTACTTTGACATATACTATAAAAAATACTATCATTGCTGCCATTTTTGCTTTACTCATTCACATTTTAGAGCAATTAAGAATGAGAAAAATATTCATTTTATATTTATCCACATTTGCACCATTTCCAGTGTTCTTCATTTTTTTGTATAGATCCAAGTTTTGGTCTGGCAACGTATTCCTTTCCCTAAACAACTTCATTTAACATTTCTTGTTGCGCGGATCTGCTGGTAATAAATACTACCAGTTTTTGTAAGTATGAAAATGTTTTTATTTTTCCTTCAATTTTGAAAGACAATTTCCTTGGTTTTGAATTCTGTATTGACAGTATTTTACCCCAGCACTTTAAAGATATCCCTCTGCTTTCTTATAACTGCCACTGCTTCTGAAGAGACAGCTTCTGTAAATTATTGTTCCTCTGAATTATATCTTTTTTATTTTTCTTCAAGATTTTCTCTTCACCTTCAGTTTCTAGCAGTTTGAATACAATGTATCTGAGTGGGGCTTTATGAGGGGCAGGACATTTATCCTTCTTGGTGTTCTCTGGACTTCTGGGATTTGTGGGGTTTGTCAAATTCTTGGCCATTATCTCTTCAGAGATCTCTTCTACTCCTTTGTGTCTCTCCTCCTCTGAAATTCCAGTTACAGGCATATTAGATGATTTTCTTTTACTCCACAGACCATGAGTAATCTGTTTCATTTTGTTTTCAGTTATTGCTCTGTGTTTTTGTTTGAGTAATTTGTATTGACCTATCTTTAAGTACACTGACTTATTAGTTACGTTCAACTCTGTAAAGCATTCTTCATCACTGTTACCATACTTTTCTATTTCTTACATTTCCATTTGGGTTGTTCTTATAGCCTCAGTCTTGCTGCTAAAGTTCCCCATCTGATCATATACATCTGCTGTCTTTTCCCTCTGAGCCTTTAAAATATTATTCATTTATTTAAAATTTTAATAGTTCCAACTTCCATGTTATATGCAGGTCTAGTTCCAATGATTGCTTTGACGCTTGACAATACGTTGATTCTTTTCTTGTTCTTTTGCAAGTCTCATAATTTTTTGTAGAAAAAAAGTATTTTTCTTGCAATTTTGAAAGATAATTTTCCCAGTTATAGAATTCTGCATTGACAGTTTTCTTCCCAACACTTTAAAGATGTCTCCCTGTTGTCTTCTGATTGGTATATCATGTGTAGGACAGTAGAGATCCAGATAAATGATATCCATGTCTGAAAACACACAAGCCTCTGTGATAATCCTTTAGTGTGGGGGGTTCAGTAATTCGAAGTACAGTATGGGATTTGTTGTTGCTATGGTTACCCTCAGTGCATGCAAGCTTCTAATTCCTCTAGCATTTTCTGTGTCAGGGCAGAGGCTACATTGTCAGAGAGTTTAGCCAGTGTCTGCTCTACCCTCGGCTTCTCTTCTCCCTTTTGCATGTGTACCTTGGAGAAGGCCTCTCTCCGCATTCGTGGCCCTCTGCATCAGTAGACATGTTGCTTGTTACTTATTGCTTGCTAGCTTGGTACTGAGGGGCCCAGAACAGGGTCCTCTATTGTTCTGGTGCAGCTTTGGTCTTGGGTAGACCTCAGGGATGGAGTTTATTCAATGACCCTCCCTCTCCTTTAGTGATAGGAGACTCCCAAGGATCTGGGCCCAGCACATCTTCTTGCCCTCTCCTATCAGTATAGAGCTTTTGTTCTGTGGGTGCAATAAACCAAAACATTTGTGTCTTTCCCACAGTGGCTTCTCCAAGCCTATACCATGAAATAGGCTTTCTCCATACCTCATTCTGCCTGGTCTTTCTCGTGATCACCCAGTAAGGCATGAGGAAGAGTCTATAATCACCTCTCTAGGAGGTTGCTAAGGTCTGAATTTTTGTGGCACCCAAAATTCATATGTTGAGATCCTAACTCCCATGGTAAAGTACTGGTAAGTGGGGCCTTTGGGAGGTGCTTAAGTCATGGGAATGGGGCCCTCATGAATAGAATTAGTGTCCTGATAAGAGAGACCCCAGAGAGCTCCCTCATTCCCTCATTCCTTCTACCATGTGAAGACAAAAATATCAGCTACAAATCAGAAAAAGGGCTCCTACAAGAATGTGATCATACTGGTACCTTGATCTTGAACTTTCCAGACTCCAGAACTGTGAGAAATAAATGCTTATTGTTTATAAGCCACTTAGTCTGTGGTATCCTGTTAAAGCAGCCCAAACAGACAAAATCAGAGGTACCTGCTTTTTGTTACATTAGATCTCTATATCCTAAGCAGAAGCTGGAAGTCTCTCAATTTGGTTTTAATTTGCATTTTTCTGATGATTAATACTGATGACAACTTTGCCAGCCTCTTATTTCCACTTTTATATCTTGTTCTATGGAAATGTCTGTTGAATCTTTTGCCAAGTCTTTTGTTTTACTATAGAGTTGTAGGCACTGTTTATATATTCTGGCTCTATATCTTTTGTCAAAAACATATTTTGTGAATATTTTTACCTTTTAATTTTCTTAATGTCTTTTTTTAAAGATTTATTTATTTATTCATGAGAGACAGAGAGAGAGAGAGAGAGAGAGAGAGGCACAGACACAGGCAGAGGGAGAAGCAGGCTCCATGCAGGGAGCCCGACATGGGACTCGATCCCGGGTCTCCAGGATCACACCCCAGGCCGAAGGCAGCGCTAAACCACTGAGCCACCTGGGCTGCCCAACAATGTCTTTTGATAAGCAGTTTTTTTCAACTTTAATTCAATGTACCAGTTTTTATATTATGATATATGCTTTTTGGTTCCTGTCTAAGGAATCTTTGTCCAATATAAGTTCATAAAGATAGTCTCCTATGTTTAGTTATAAAAGCTTCATGTTATAAGCTTTTATGTTTAGGTTTATGGTCCATATCAAATTCTTTTTTTGTGTCTGGTGGGAGGTAAGAATTGAGGTTTCTTTTTCCCCATTTATCTAGTTGCCCCAGCATCATGTGTTGAGGAGATTTGCCCTCCCATTGAACTGACTTTGTGTGTTTGTCAAAAATCAATTGGCCATATATGTGCAGATCTATTTCTAAATTCTCCATTGTGCCATTGATCTATTTGTTGATTCATAATATCCAGTATTATAGCTTTATAGTAACTCTTGAAACTTGTAGCCTAAGTCTTTAAACTTTGTTTTTCTTTTCAAGATTATTTTAACTATTCTAGGCCCTTTGCCTTTTCAAAGAAAATCCTTGCTGGGATTTTTATTGGGATTGCATTGAATCTATAGATCAACTTGGGAAAGACTTATTATTCCTTAGAGGCTATTTCCTAGCTCACTGTATAGAAAGACCCTAAAACCGGTGATACCTTAGTAGCAAGGAGCACATCTGGAATTCTCCACTAAACATCATTTCTTTTTAAGATTGATTGATTGATTGATTGATTGACTGATTTGAGAGAGTGAGAATGCGCGCACAAGCAGGAGGAGGGGAAGAAGGAGAGAATATCCAAGCAGACTCCCTGCTGAGCACAGACACCCCCCCCCCCAAAGCAGGGGTTGATCTCCGGACCCCGAAATCATGACCTGAGCTGAAATCAAGAGTTGGACACTCAGTTGCTGAGCCACTCAGGCACCCCCATTAAATATAATTTTTAAATACCATTCCCAACTAAAAAGAACCAGGGCTTCTTGAAGCAATGTTTGATCCCAGTCCTTTGATAGTGAAATTATAAGTCTATAACATCTTGTCCTATCAGAAAGTAAGGATGTATTAAAAAAATAAAAATAAACCCATAGGGACATGTCAAAGGACCCAGGGCTAGCCTGCAGGACTACTATTGGACACATTTTGAATCATTTGAGAATAAAAAAATTATAGTAATGGATAATAATGCCTGGAATTTAAAAATGAATCTATAGGTCTGTGTTGATAGTCAGAAATGAGAAGGAGGGAGAGAAAAGGGGAAAGGTGAAAATAGGGAGTTCTTCTCTACTGATAAATACCAACCAATAAAGGTGGGAGGAATTATAGATGTAGAAAGTCATTGTTTGCAATCCTCTATGTTATGATTCATCAGATGTTGTCAGTGAATGCTAAAATGACAAAGTGAAAGGTTACCGAGAAACAAGATATTCACATGCTCTCAACACAGATTACTTATTGACTACAATAAGGAGAAAGTTGCCTTACCATGGAGAATGTTAGCAAAACCACATTAACTTAATGATCAAAAGTAACATAACCAGTGATAGAACAGTCATCACACACTTCTTACTGTGATGCAATCAGAAGTCCATTATGTCATTGATGTGGTTTTCTTGTCAAAAGTGTTTAACCCACAACTAAACATAAAGAAACAGACAAATCCAGACTGTGGGGCACTCTACAAGATATGTGGCTTGGATTCTACACATGTGCACATGCACACACGTGCGTGCGTGCACACATACACACACATAATGTTAACAATTGGTTAATGTAGGTAAATTGTACACCAGTGTTCATTATGCTCTTATTTCTACTTTTCCGGAGATTAGAAAATTTTCAAAATAAAAGGTTTATGCTAAAAAAGATTGCACAAGGAGTCATTTGGGCAATGTCTTACTTCACCCGGGATTACTCTTGTGGCAGAGTACTGACACGCTGGCCATCTCTTCAGCAACAAGCGTGGAAGTTTGAAAATAAGCCTAGGAGAGAAGAATGAGCAGTTGCAAATGCATGATGAATTATTGTTTGGGGAAATCTCATTGTCACCTCTGAGCTGGGCCAGAAAGACTCTAGAGAAAAGTGATGTGCTCATTAGCAGCCCAGGTTCAGCTCAGATTTGCACAGTTCTACATGGTACAGCATCGCGGCCTCCCCTGCAGACGTCGGTTCCCGAGTGAGTGCCTGCTGTTTGCCAAAATGACTGTGCCAACCTCTCCCCTGGGGGAGCCTGAGGAGCGTGTGCAGCTCAGCGAGCCACCCGCCTGGTACACAGAGTGTGAAATGAGAATAGCAATGTCATTATCCCTGTAACACAGAGTGAGAAAGTGAGTCTCAGATGAACCTAAAGGGAAGTAGACTTTTTAAATATTCAAAAATGTGGTGGGAAGGGGGAAAAATGGCAGAATGTAAAATAATATCTATGCTATGGCCACAAATACATGTCACCTGTTTTGTCACACTACAGATCCAGTTGCTTATGCCCTTCCTTGTCTGAAGAACAAGGGACCTGCAGTGTCACACTGCCCCCCAAGTCCCGAGGAGCTCTTTCTGGGGATGTCTCCTGTGAACTACTGAAGAGTACTTTTCATTCTTCCATTTCCATTTCCTGCCCCCCATCATGATAACAAGACCCTAATGGGACCAAAGTGACATTATTCCCTTCAGCTTTCACTGGGGTTAAGGTAACGTATGTTTCTCAAAGAACTAAAAAGCTGATCATGTCTAATCTCGAGAGGCTCTCATTCAACCACCTGATTCCTCAAATTTAACTTCAAAAATATTCCTATAATAAAGCCATTTATCGATGCTCCCCATAGCTACTCTTCTTACCTGAGACTCTTCTTTAAATGCAGGTCCTGGCTCACTAGGCCTGGAGTGAGAGCTGAGGTTCTTCATCTGTCAGAGAGCTTCCAGGGATGCTGAGCCTGCTGGTCCATGGACCACACTTTGAGCAGCAGGCTCCCGTAGCACTTAGTACTAAGTCTGATTTACTTAGTACCTATGTTGCTCATACTTGGTAGTAAACATGTTCTGGTGGGATTACTGCATCCATGGACTGTTTCTACAATAGTGGAATCAAGTAGAAAAGCCTTATGGAGACATCTGCCTTTCCTCCTACTTAAGTGCCTCTTTTTATCTTGGAGTAAGAAACCTGGAGGATGGTCAGGTGGAAGCAGAACTGGCTAAGAGGGATTTAGAACAAAGAGCATCACTAGTCGAGGGGCGTCATAGGTGGATGGAGCCTGTTGTTCCTGCTTGTAGCTGCCTCCATCCCCACCTACACGACAATTATTGGTCAAAGTCACAGGTTTATTCATTGTTGACTTTCCCCTACTTTGCCTATCTTGAATACATATGGACAAGCACACTCCTTTTAATTTAAATCGATCCTTCTGCTTCTCTAATGAAAATGAGTTGTTTGATTTTACATTATTGAAAGCAAACTGTTAGTGGTATTAGCACCTTCTAACCTAGCCTTAGACCGACATAAACCAAAACACACATTCTTCATCCTTCTTTGATCATTAGAAATAAAATGTAATCTCAATGCGATCTGATTCCCTACACTTGTCTTTCTGAATAAGTATCCAATAATCTCTCATTTTTATTTCATCTCAATAATATAATCTTCAATTATAGGCTCCCTGTCTAAGACACCCACTCACTCTCAAGGCAAAGTGTTGTTCCCTCCTCATGGTTGGAAATGCAGCGTCATCTGGCTTTGCTATAGAGATAACCCCCAAAATATTCCTGGCAGGAGGCCTGAGTTCTCACAATAACCTGTGTGTGACCCTATCTGAAGACTGAACTAGACTAGGAGGTTTCTTAAGCCAAGTAGTCTATGATTCTAGAAAAGTCCACAGAAACAAAGCACTTAAAATACCTAAAGAATAGAGTATCTGTTCAGGTATATGTGATTGACCACAATTGTGTGTGTGTGTGTGTGTGTGTGTGTGTGTGTATAGACACTCAAATGTTCAACCTCACTTATATATATATATATAAATTATATACATATAAATTTTGCAACGTGTATAAATATTAATTTTTGCTATATATATATACACACATATCCATATATACATATAAAATTTTGCTAATTCTACTTTGTTCTAGATTTCACAGATTACACAGATTAAAATATATACCACAGAGGCCTAGGAGTCAACTGGCTTACATTCTTTCCTCACTCTGCCATGGATTTCCAGTGTAATCTTCAGTAAGAGTTACACACACACAGATGCACACATACACACGATCACCAGCACCCACCACATTTCTGCTTCCATTAATCCAGCCCTGTCTTGAGCGGTGGCATTTTCAGACTTGTGGCTCAGAAGGGTTGTTCAGTTTGGATTGGGCTTTACTTAATTTGATTTGTTATAATAACAAGAGCTTTGTTTTAAACAAAATTCTGTACAGAACCCCAGTATATAAAATAAAAGTAGCCATTGTGATGAAAGCATGGAAAGCAATCTGAAACCCTGTCTCCACAGTTACCCCTCACTCCCCTGCCCCACATTAAAAAAACAGTCCACAGAATCCCAAACTTTCAACACTCTGGCCAATGCATTCCATCATTTTATCAGTGCTCAATTCCACTCACAGGAGACTGGGTGTTTTTGGTTTTTGTGGATGTTTTGTTCTTTTGTTTTTTGTTGTTGTTGTTTTATTTTGTTTTGTTTTTTGGTGGGATGAGGGGAAGTCTAAGAACTTCAAAACTAAGAAAATTCTGACCCTCATTAATTCTTAATCATGAAATCTATTTCTTGATAGAATCAAGAATCACAATCTAGAATCACATTTTAAAAAAAAAATCTACTCCCTCCTCCATATGAAGCCCTTCCAATAGGAGTTCACATTTCTCTCTTGTCTTCTTCAGGTGAAATTTCCCCCATCGATTTGGCTCTTGTGTTATATTTCCAGATCTCTCATCACCTTAGCAGCCTCTTCATTCAAATTCCAGTTTATCAACATCACTTTAAATATATAACACATAAAAAAACAGTGGTATTCTCAATGGTTATGAGTCTTCAATAGAATTCTCAGATAAAGTGAGTTTTGTGGTTATTATCCTGCTACCTAGAGCTTTCCTCTCTCAAAGTAGACACTAGAATTTGAATCATTTTTTAAAGATTTTATTTAGCGACGCCTGGGTGGCTCAGCAGTTAAGCGTCTGCCTTCAGCCCAGGGCGTGATCCTGGAGACCTGGGATCGAGTCCCGCATCGCGCTCCCTGCATGGAGCCTGCTTCTCCCTCTGCCTGTGTCTCTGCCTCTCTCTGTGTGTGTCTCTCATGGATAAATAAAAAATCTTCTCAAAAAATAAGGATTTTATTTATTTATTTGAGAGAAATCAGAGCACTAGAGAGAGCACAAGTGAGAGCGAGGGGCAGAGGGAGAAGAAGCAGGCTCCCTGCTGATCGAGGAGCCCTTTGCAGAGCTCAGTCCCAGGATCCTGGGATCAGGACCTGAGCCAAAGGCCAAAGACAGATACTTAACCAACTGAGACATCCAGGTGCCCTGAAGCATTTCTAATAGTGAAACTTTGCAAGGAAAAATATCCTACCCGTTGAGGATCTATTGGTGATACCTTTGCAAATATCCATTTTTATATTCGTTGTACAATTTTGGGACCATCTTTCGGTTGGAAACTGAGCTCTATTTTATTTCTTTGCTCATTGTGGAAGCAGGTTTAGGATTCTTAGATTTCGGTTTTCAATCTGTGGTAAGCACACAATTGTGAGTCCTGCTTCACTAGTGTGCCACCCTACGTGCTCTTTTCAGAGGATCAGGATTAGGATATTCTATTAAAAGATGTTTCCTCCATTATAGAGAATTTTCTTTTTTTAATAAATTTATTTTTTATTGGTGTTCAATTTGTCAACATACAGAATAATACCCAGTGCTCATCCCGTCAAGTGCCCCCCTCAGTGCCCGCCACCCAGTCACCCCCACCCCCCCTCCTCCCCTTCCACCACCCCTATAGTTCATTTCCCAGAGTCAGGAGTCTTTCATGTTCTGTCTCCCTTTCTGATATTTCCCACTTATTTTTTCTATAGAGAATTTTCTTTGTATTATTTCCACTCTACTGTCCAAACAGTCCATATTTGTTGTGTAGAGTACAGTACATAATCTTTACCACAGTTACAGTAAGGAAATTAATTACTCTGCAGCCAAATGGGATTGATTGATTGATTTCCTTCTTCCCTTTCTTCCTTCCTTCCTTCCTTGCTTCCTTCCTTCCTTCCTTCTTTTTTTCAACAGATAATTCCTACCAATATACATCTGAACCCCTAGTACAGATGGACTCTGCCGTCCTGCTGGACTCAGAAGAAGCAGCAGGATAATACTGTTGTAAGGAACAATGGTATCTTCATTTTAAGAAGCACAGACCACTATTAGTAAAATAATATTTAGGCATAACTACTAATATATATAATTATATATTAACTACCTATCTGAATCGTTTAATTAAAGTACCACACATTATCATAGCTGTATATGAGAAAAAAATAATTAGATAAACTAACATACAGCCAAATGAGATTTCTAAGGAAGTGAGGGAGAGTTTACTGAACAAAGGTCTCTCTCCCACACATCTACGTAATATGTGTAGTGCGATAATATTTTGATATAGTAAAGCATTTTTCCCATCACGATACCATTATTTTCCTTCCCCATCTCTTATTTAATTGGTTGGACTGGCCTGTTGTCAGTTACTCAGGGGCGGGCTGGACAGGCAGATAAGTGAAACATCTTGGCTTTGATTTCGAAAGACCCAAGCATAAAAGAGAGCAGAGGGTATCCTGGCATAAAACAAGTGTTTGGGAGGACAGCAAATAGTCAGAGAAAGGGCCTCCCTTACAAAAAATGTTACTAGGTTAAGAGGAGGTCATAAATGGGACCCAGAAGGGGGATAGGGGAGAAGGAGGTGAGAATAGAAAAGCTAGTGGGACACAACATGAAAGGGAGGGACATCTAGGCAAAAAGCCACCGGCAACCCAGCTTCAGTGCAAGTGGGCACCGGGCATCGCCCCTTGGGGCCACACTGCTGCCCCTCCCAATCCCCATCTGCTGGCTGGTAGAAACAATATTCCAAGCTACTGAGACGTAATCACTTAAAAAAAAAAAAAAGATTTATTTGCTTATTTTAAAGAGACAGAAAGGGTGGGGTAGGGGCAGAGAGAGAGACTCAAGCAGACTCCCCACTGAGTGTGGAGACCAACATGGGGCTCCATCCCAGGAGATCATGACCTGAGCCAAAACCAAGTTGGATGCTTAACCAGCTACACCACCCAGGCCCTCCGAGACTTAACTAACTATTTTAACCTGCATCTTAAAAAGTGAAGATTCTTGGACATATCCCAGATTCTTCAATATGCATCTCAGTCTTTACCTCTCTTATTTTGGGAAAATATGTGGAAAAAAATAATCTATTATTGGCTAGAAGTATAAATAAACTTTTTAAAAGACTCTTGATAAAATCATTTCAGAAAACTTTTACACTCCCACCAGCAGTGTTGGGGAAATGTTCAGCCTCATTAATACGAAGAAAAGCAAATTAAAACAAATAGGATAAACATTTTTATGATTTTAATGTTCAAAGCTGACAGGGGTAATAAAGAGATTTGTTCCCTCATGCACGATGATGTTATTGGCTGAGGTTAATAGACTTTTTATTTCAGTTGCCAAGAAGAAATGGGGGAAATTTACATCTTGGAAGTACCCTTCTTGGCCTAGGTGCTGTGCTAGGTAACAACACGCATGGCCTCATGCAGTTGTCACTATACCCAAGGTGGCAGGTATGATCAGTAACCAAACTTTTAAAGAGGAAAAAAGCTAAGTGAAATTTGTTTAATATATTTTACCTAACCCAACATATCCAAAATGTTATTTCAACACATAAGGATATAATAAATTATTAATGAGATCTTTACACTTTTCTATACTGAGTCTTTGAAATACAGTGTGTGTTTTATACTCAAAAGCCCATCTCAATGGAGATTAACCACATTTCAAGTGCTTGCTAGCCACATGTGGCTCTTGGCTCCCATATGGGACAGCACAGAGCTAGAGAGGGCAAATTTTTCAGAAAAACTATGATAGGAAATTCTCCTTATAGACCCCCATTTAGCACACAGCCTTTCAAATCATGGGAGATGGAGGTGGAATTTTACAATTGTAACCAAATATTTTAATTTCACCAAGCCATTCATTTCTCACAGGAGCCTATTTTGCTCTAGAGGCATTTGAGAGTTCTTTCCATTTCTGTATTGATTTATCTTTAGCTCCCATAGAAAGCTTTTGGTGGGCATCCCAGTTCCAAAACTAACCTTGCGTGAGTCCAAGACCCTCTCCTCTGATCCCACATAGTTTTTTTTTTTTTAAGATTTTATTTATTTATGCATGAGAGACTCACAGAGAGAGGCAAAGACATAGGCTGAGGGAGAAGTAGGCTCCCTGTGGGGAGCCTATGAGGGACTCGACTCCAGGACCCCGGGATCACGACCTGAGCCAAAGGCAGATGCTCAACCACTGAGTCACCCAGGCGTCCCCCCATGTAGATGTTAAAACCAATGTCCCTGACTCCTAGGCCCTGCAGTCTTCCTCCAGGGCACACGTGGCACCCGTTTATGTGTTTGTAACTTTGATTTTTAGTTCCCTCATGTCCTGGCACCAGAGGACCCTCCCAACTCCTCTTCTTCCTTGTGAGCTCAGAAATGCATTTTTTAAAGATTTTATTTATTTGAGAGAGACTGTGCATACGAGAGAGCACAAGCAGCAGAGACGGAGAAGCAGGCTGCCCATCAAGCAGGGAGCCCGATGCCAGGCTCGATCCCAGGACCTTAGGATCATGACCTGAGCCAAAAGCAGATGCATCACCAACTGAGCCACCCAGGTGCCCCAGAAATGCATCTTTAAATGATGTATTTTTATCCAGAATTTCTATATGGTCATCGCTGGAGGTTTGGGGTTGGTGCAGTCTGCCATCTTATCCAGGTCAAAAGTGCTTATTTGTCGTATTCTTTGTTATACCATGAGAGAGGCAAAAAGGTAAAGGAAACTTGTGACAAAGGAAACACAGTCCCGCTTCTGGCTTCCTGTGTCCATTCATTCATTCACCACATGCAGTTGGTCTTTGTTATTCATGGATGGAGTCCGTCCTGCAGTTTGCTGCATATACTGTACGTACATAAAAGAATTCATATATGATTTTCTGTATATTATGATGTTTTGTCATCCTGAAGAAACTTTCCAGCTGGGAGACACTGCCACCCCGGACTAGCCAATACTTCGAGATAGCGCAGCTGTGATCTGCATGTTACCCAGTCCTGAGCTAGACCTCTCTCTCTGGCCTGTGTGCCCCAGGAGACAACATTCCTCTGCTTTCATCACCCCAGGGGCCAGGTAATCAGGGACACCCCGACAGCCCAAGCCTGCTGAACTGTTCACATTGGCCAGTCTTTACCTATTTACCTTGCCCTGCTTTCCTTTCCCTGGAAACCCCAAAAAAGGCTGTGGCTGAGTGCTCTCCTCTCTCCTATTTTCTGCTCCCTGACATCGCTGGTGCTGCCCCACTATGGGGGGCCATGCATGGTGACTGTGCCTCATGCCTGCAGGACTTTTGAGTTTAATAAACTTGGTTTCCCTGGATCTTTCCTTCATCTCCCCTTACAGCCGTACTTGACGGACCAGTTCATAAAAGAATACAAAACACTTACATATCACGACATACTTGTAACTCCAAAATGAACATTGATGGCCCTTTCAGGGTCATTCGGGTACTTGTGTTTGTGCAGAGTGGTGAAAAATTTGAGTCACCCAATGCACACGTTTCCCATCTAAGGCTGAGCAGGGTGACACTGCCTTCAGCTTTCAGTTCTTGTACTGCAAAGGAGTGCCCTTTTTGCAATATATGTACTGCTCCTTTTTGGCATTTCTGTGCTTTATGTGGTGATTTTGCTGTTTAAAATGACCCCCAAGCATAGAGCTGAGGTACTACTGTCTTAGTGGTCCAAAGAGCAAGAGCATTGTGAAGATCCTTACAGAGAAAAGGCATGTTAGATAAGCTCCATTCGAGCAGGAGACGCGGCGCTGTAGGCCGTGAGTTCAGCGTTAACCTCGGCCAGCTCCACAGCCTAGGCTTAGCCGAGGGAAGCAGATTAAAATTCACAGCAGATAGGAATATGCTGGCTTTTACTTCTCATTGACTGATTAGATAGTTGGTGGAGCATGGTACCTGATTGACCTCCAGGCATCAAGGCAGAGGTTCCAAAACGCATCTAGGGGCCGGGTCAGTGGCTAGAAGAGAAGAATTGGCAAAGGTGCATTTACTGCACTTGGGGGAATGGCGTCTGCTTGGCCATCATTACCGCCGAGCCTCCACGGAGAAGTGTGGGAGCACGCCGCCTGCTGTATTGCTTTTGTGTAGAAGTTTCAGAGTTCCCATTTCCTTTGCTACTGGAGGAAATGTATATCCTCTATGTGGATCTGGTGCTATTGACTACTTAGTTTGCCCACCACCTAGATAGACCCCTGAGTTTGGGAAGACAGAGAACAGGCGTATCAGGCTATCCAAGAAGGCTCATGTCTGAGTCTGCCCCTTCCTTGGAGAAACAGAAAGCTTTTGGTGCTTCGTCCCAGGCGGCCCTGTTAGAGGCAGCTGCATCTTGCTGGTGGCCCCTCAGGAGACCCTGTGAATCAATCAGCTACCAACAGTCCATTAGGGAGAAGACCATAAAATGTCTGACATGTCACCACTGTGCCTGGATGTGGAGACGAACCAGAATTTTTTCCCACCTGTCCCCACTGCCGCTGGTTTCAAGATGGATACAAAGTCCAGTGAAAATAATCTGTGATAGATCCACAGAGGAGGTGTTGCAGGACCGCTCCGGAGAGGCCTGGACGTGACTGTGATGTAACAGGTCTGCTATTATTGCAGGAGTATGCCCTATTTGCAATTAAATCAGTCCTGCTTGTTGAAGAAACAGGAATGAAAGCATGGGTCTCCCCTTCCCTAAGGATAGAATGATTTTACCAGTTTACTGTTCATTATTTTTTGTGGGATGCAGTGAAAGCAGTGCTCCGAGGACACATTGTGGCTTTGAATGCTTCTACTATAAACTACGAGAGGGAAAAATGAAAATGAAGAACTAACCCAGCAGAACACACCAGGAAAAACCCAGGGCAAATAGAAAGCACAATGTGAGACAAGACAGCAGAAAATAATCCAACTACATCCATAATCACTATCGGTATAAGTGTGTTAAAGGCTTTGTTAAAATACAGGTGATTAGATCAGATTTTAAAGTTTAAACAGGTACCGCTGCCCAAAAAAAAAGTCGACACGGAAAAGACCAGTCGCACGAGGCGAATGTTACCCAACAGCACCCTGGAATAGCCATTTGGATACGAAGCAAAGCGGACTCCGAGACAACAGGTGTTATATGGCATGAAGGGGTTGGCAGTAATGTCATGAAACATGATGAAACAGGCCACTTGCACGTACCCAACACTCCAGAAAGAGCAAAAAAGTGGACAGATCCACAAGAAGAAACACACACACACATGCACGCACGCACACACACCTGTCAGCCACCCAGGAGTCAAGGAAAATAAGGGGAGGACTGGAAAGTAAGGCTGACAGTGATATTCTCTGTTTGCGCAGAACTTCAACGGGTTTGTACCAATGCCCTTGACATCAACCTTGGTAGAAGAAGAAGGCGGGCACGCCGCCCCACACTTTGTGAGACGGGAAACAGGAGCCGAGAATGTGCCGGGCGTGACCAAGGAGTCACGCGAGCCCCCACCGCAGAAGCGAAAGTGCTCTATCCTGACACCAAGGTAAGGACCCCTGCCCCGCGGTCCAGCGTGCTCCTGTCCCCTCGTTCCTTTCCCTGCCTCCTTCTTTTGTATTTCTTTCCCTGCCTCCCTTGGAAGCGGAGAAACTGATGGTGTTATCTCGTGCACCTGCTCTGAGCACTTTGGGGAGAGGCGCTTTATAAACACAAGCTGGTTCTGTTGGCATGTGAAGCTGCTCGGCGCCCTCCACCTGCCTCCACCGCGGGGTCCCCCCCTCCAACCACATTCTAAGGCTGCATCCATGGAAGACACCTGTGACCCACCAGGGCCAGAGAAGAGCGCCAGCCTAGCACAGTGCCAGGTGTGCACTTCTGCAGAGGGACGGAGGGAGACCCTGTTGATGAGCAAGTCTCACCAGTCGGCTTCCTTCTGCCCAGCGCTCTCTCCAAGCCTCCATCAGATGCATCTAGAAGCAGCTGTGCAGCTGTAAAGCAACCAGGCTGCTCTTGACCTTTTAATCTCTGCGAAAAGCACCCTTAGGACTGT
Organism: Canis aureus; assembly: GCF_053574225.1. Lineage (NCBI taxonomy): Eukaryota > Metazoa > Chordata > Mammalia > Carnivora > Canidae > Canis > Canis aureus. The sequence continues at coordinate 31,239,267 of NC_135615.1, read as the reverse complement.
GCGCCCAGCCACCGCCCAGGGCTACACGGACCCCACATGGGACCTTCTCCTTTCAGGCTGAGAGTTCATGGGAGTCATGAGCCAAGCCCAAAGCCAACCCAGATGGGCCGATAGGGCCTGAGGAGCCCAGCCCTGTCTGGAGAACGGATGGTGCCCTCAGGGACAGCCACCAGCCACTGCTGCAGAGAGGCCCCACAGTCCCCTGCAGCTTCCGACTCGGGTAGAGAGACTCTGTAGGACGTGAGAGGGGCCAGGGCAGATCAGCAAAAAGAGACCAATGTTGTCTCTCTTCCTAAATCCCACAGTTTAGGGCAGGGGTTCTCCACTGGGGGCAATTTTGTCCACCGGGGACCCAGCTGATACACTTGGTTGTCACCGCTGGGCAGGGGAGGGTGTGCTGTGGGATGTCCCAGGCGACGGGATGCTGCTGCTAACATCCCAACATGCTCAGGACAGCCCCCCACGACCTCACCCGGCTCAAAATGTCAGCAGTGCCAAGGCTGAGGATCCCTGCTCCGGGGGTATCTTCACAAGACCACCTGCCTCGTATCCCAGAGCTCAGAAAGGCAGAGAAGGGGGTCAACTCGGGTTTCTAACCACCTACCCCTCAATCTACGCAAATTCTATTACTTCGTAATTATCTGAAATGGGCAAAAAGAACATTTCTCCCAATGACAAATATATGGATGAGCGAACAAGTGAATGAATGAGTTTGGATCAGCTCTCTAGTTGCATGTGGCCACTAGGCTCAGGAGAACCTGGGGCAGGCAGCTGCAGAAGAAGGAGCAAGGTGAGGTCCAATCCTGCTCGTCCACAGTGGAGGCTGAGACACTGGGGGGCTCCACATCCTCCCCCACAAGGCCACAAGGGCTTTCCACTTGTTCCACAAAACACCTCTGAACACTAACATGTCGAGATGGTTCCGGAAGTCCACTTAGCTCTTCGTCCAGAGGAATTTTAGGAGGTGAGAAGGCCCATGGAGGATGGAGAGCTGTGGTCTTGCCCAGAGGCCTGGGCATAGCGTGGGTCTTGCACGGCCCTTCCAAATGGTTCAGCCCCAGGTTCAAAGAGCTCTGGGCTCACAGGAGACCCAGATCCTCACCCTGACTCTGTCCTCGGTGCCCTCATCTGTGAAACAAGGAGGTTGCCTGCCTCAGTGTCCCTACTTCTTCACGCCATTATATTTGGAATGAAATCGAAACCCCCTCAGCTGGGCGTTGGGTGCCTCCGGGTGGGAAGCCAGCCTCCTGACCCAGACCTGCCCACCTGCCCCTCCACCCCCCAACACATCCTCAGACCTTCTCCTCCCTGGTTCTCTCCTTCTCAAGCCTTTCTGTCTGAACCTCTGCTCTCCTCTCCTGGCACACGCTGCCTGTGTTCAGTCTCCGCTGCTCCTCCGTCCTATCCTCTGGCACTGGCCATGCTGACATTAGGCTTTTTTTACCCATCCTTCCATACTGTGATGCCTAAGAGAACAGGGTTCTCAACTTTGAACTCCTCAGGGCCCTGCCAATACCTGGCACACAGCAGGGGCTCCAAAAATATTGGATGAATGGATGGAAAAAATGGGTAAAATTCAGATGATTTTCCAGCAGAAGCTCTAGGCACAGTGTGTCTGCCCCCTTGTGTGTCCTCTGATGAACACAAACTTGCAGAGCTCTGTGAGCCGCTAAGGATAACAGCACACGGCAGGACCCACAAGAATTAGAAGACAGCACTTGAACTTCAAGTCACCTTCTCTGCTTTCAAAGCAGGACCCACGTCCAGCTTTCAAAAGGAGGGAAGGATTGTGAGAATTCAAGCCCCACACAGGAAAAAAAAAGGAGAGAAAAAAAGGTAGATTGCTGCATATAACATTGAAGAACCAAGTAGAGTAGCAGCAGGAAAAAAAATGAAGAAAAATAATTTTACAGAGGTAAAGTTTTGTCTCTTAAGACGGAGCTTGCTAAACCTTATATACCTTATTTAGGTAATGAGAGCACCTTATGACACTAATAGTCTTATAATGCTGTTGTTATACTGCCTCAATATGACTTATACTGGCATTGAAAATGCATTAAATTATGCCTAACAGTTTATAAGTCAATTACACAGGTGCTCAAAGCTAATTTCTCAAGACCTCAGGCTATAACCCCCTGTTTTTACTAGAAAAAGACTGTGTCAAGTTACATAATTTTGACTTTAAGCAGCCTTTTCAGAAACATAACCAAAGTATGCAATTGCCAGTCCCAAATGTTAGGATAATCTCCAACTTAAAACCATTATACACTAAATGGATCAAAGCAGCAAGGTTTTCACAACAAAACTGTGAGAAGGTAGGAAAAACATAGCCAACCTCAACCCAAAAAAACCCATTCATACTCAGGCTAAAAACTGAGTGCTAATGTAAAACAATTCACAATTACTATAACACACACCTAAAATTTCTTGATGCAACCAAAACACTAACAACAAAAGAGGCATTTCCCTAGAAAGGGGTCTATTCCTCGGCCATTAGAAAGGACGAACACCCACCATTTGCTTCAAGGTGGATGGAACTGGAGGGCATGATGCTGAGGGAAGTAAGTCAGTCGGAGAAGGACAAACATCCTATGGTCTCACTCATTCGGGGAATATAAGAAATAGTGAAAGGGAATAAAGAGGAAAGGAGAGAAAACGAGTGGGAAATATCAGAAAGGGAGACAGAACATGAAAGACTCCTAACTCTGGGAAACGAATCAGGGGTGGTGGAAGGGGAGGTGGGCGGGGGGTGGGGGTGCTGGGTGACGGGCACTGAGGGGGGCACTTGATGGGATGAGCACTGGGTGTTATTCTATATGTCGGCAAATCAAACTCCAATAAAAAAAATATACAAAAAAAAAAGATAAGTTGAAAGAGAACAGACCACGTTCATGTAACTTTTATTACAGGACATTGTTACAATTGTTTTACCTTTTTAGTTATTGTTGTTAATCTCTTACTGGGCCTCATTTGCATATTAAACCTATTAAACCGTATCAGGGGCAAAAAGAAAAAAAATAAAAACAAAGGAGGGATGGAGTGATGAGGACGGGCATGGAAAGGCTGAAATCAGTAGGAGCTAAGATCAGGAGCTGCTTCTCGGGTTAATAGATCCTTTTCTCCTTTTCCTCAATGAGCAAGTTGCCAGGGCAGGAGGGGAAGTGGGAGGTGGTGGGAGGGCCAGCGGGAAGGCGGGTAGGAGGGGTCAGGGATGCAGAGTGTCTGTCATCTCCGTGACGCAGACAGCTGGTCCGGTTGTCTTTTAAACGAAATCGCATCCCAGGGTAGACACCGCGTCTGGGATTACGATCCACCCCGTGACCTGTCCCTTTTATATATACATATACACACGAGGGAGTGGAGTGGTTTCCATAGAGAGGGAACCATCACGGCCCACTTAGGACACACAAAAGGAAACAAGAAGTGACTCCAGCAGAGACAGAAGTTCAAGGGGATGTTTCTGGGGCAGATCTCCTGGTCCTGAAGCTGCACCTGCCACGCCGAACATTTCTACTCCAGAGCGAAGGCCACTCCCAGGTGAGCTTTTGGCTGGGACTCGCCCATCCGGGGTGAATTTATTTGCCCCTAGATAAGGCAGGACGTGCTGGGGACTGGGCGGGCGGGGGTGAGAGGCAAAGCCGGCCAACACCCCCCCCACCCCCACGGGGGCACCGGCCCAAGGGAGCCCAGTGTGCATTTTAGGTAAGAAGTGCATCCTCCCTTTGTTGGTACAGAGAGACCTGCTTTGCAAAGGTAAGAGATTGGAGGCAGAGCGGGTTCTCGCAAATGTATTTTTTCCAAACAAATGGGGAGGCGGGTGTGAACAGAAACTACAAACTACAGCCTGTTGTTCCCCACATTCCTGGCTGCAGGAGCTGGAGGGTTCTGGGATTTATTGCTTCCTCCCTGGACACCTGCAGGGCAGGTGATGTCTCTCTTTCTCAGGATTCACTCCCGGGGCAGGCGAGAGGGTGAGGGGGGTTTCGAACCCAGGTCCTCTTGCCTTCAAAGCCCAGCGTCCTTTCTCCCTCGCCCGTGCTGGGGACCCTAGAGGGAGGGGACTCACGTCTGTAATAACTCGGGGCCACCACCTGGGAGGGGGAAGGAACACAAAGATAGACGTTGGATGTCTCTATGTGATGTCCGGGTTCTCTGAGGAATCCCGTTTTCTCCGTGTGGCAACCTTGCAAACACGCGCACACGCACACACGCGCACACACCACTTCTGAGAGTGGATTGAGTGAGGTGAACATGAGCACTGCCGGGGACACGTTATCCGTAACATGCACACGCTTCTCCCGGTGCTTCCTCCGTCTTTGGGGCGGTGGGGGGGTGGGGTGGGGGGAGCCTTCAGGTAGGAACCCTCCTCGCCCGCTCACTTTGAGGGTGCCTTGCGCAGCCAACGGAGGGCTCCCTGGTCTACCAGAGAGGGCAGCTCCTTGCTATGACACCTGCTGAAACGCATAAACGTCCCCCAGATTCCACAGCCACGGTTTTATATTTTAAAAAATTTTAATTTAACTTCTTCCCGGTGTTTGCAGATGAACAGGGTAAAATGGGAGGACTGGTCCTGCCTCCCACGGCTGGGAAGTGCTGACCCCAGGCGCAACTGGGGAATGGGTGCGTCTGCCTCTGGCTTCAGGGCCGGTGCCCATCCCTCCCGGGGCGCCTGGGCTCTCGGGTTCGGCTCCGACGGGCACCTGCAGAGGTGACGCTTCGCAGGGGAGGGTGCGGTGTCAGGTACCCAAACCAACAAACCCACGATGGATGGAGAGCTGTCCCCTCCTTCCGTCTGTCTCCCTGGAGGGGGAGCACTTGCTCCCGCAGCAGGTGGCTGGGACTTGTCCGCCTCTGTGGGGTCCCACTAGGGGGGGATGGTGAAGGAATCCTAAGAATGTAGGAGGGGAAACGCTGGGGAATCAGACCTCCGGGCGGAGCAAAGGACTTCCTGGCTCCCTTGCGGAGACCTTCCCTCGCAAACCCTAAATGAAGCTCTCTCCACTACTTCCCGCCACCACTCGTCCTTTCTCTGTGAACTGGGTTTTTCTGAGCCTTTAAATCCTTTCAGTCTTACGAGCCCTTGGGACCTGCCCCGGAGCTTTAAGATGTCTCCAGGGTGTGAGGCTGCTGAAGCCACCGCTCCTACCAGGTTTACACAGGCGGCCACTGGGTCCTCAGTGAAGGATAAAGCCAAATGTGCGGCTGTTGAACATGACGTTACAAGAAAGACCAATTCCACTTTCCCACAGAGACGGTCCACATGCCCCTGGTGACTGTTGCCTGTCCCGGGAGCTGGTGCGTAATTCTTTTTTTTTTTTTTAATTTATTGATTTATTTATTTATTCATGAGAGAGAGAGAGAGAGAGAGGCAGAGACACAGGCAGAGGGAGAAGCAGGCTCCATGCAGGGAGCCCGACGTGGGACTCGATCCCGGGTCTCCAGGATCAGGCCCTGGGCTGAGGGCAGCGCTAAACTGCTGAGCCACCCAGACTGCCCTGGTGTGCAATTCTTTTTTTTTTTTTTTATAAATTTATTTTGTATTGGTGCTCAATTTGCCAACATATAGAATAACACTCAGTGCTCATCCCATCAAGTGTCCCCCTCAGTGCCCGTCACCCAGTCACCCCATCCCCACACCCACCTCCCTTTCTACCACCCCTAGTTCCTTTCTAAGCAGGTCCCAGGAGGGCAGGGACAGCCGAGGGGTGGTTCCCGGACCCGCAGCAGCAGGACCCATAGGAGCAGGTTAGAGACGCAAATGCTCAGGCCTCGTCCCATCCCTACCTCACCTATCCAGAAGCTCCTGGGGTGGCGCCCTGTGGCCGTGCTTGGACAATCCCTTCGGGTGATGCTGAGCTTCTCCAAAGGCTGAGAGCAGCTGACTGGGACTTCGTTCAAAGCCGGAAAAGCCTGCGGGCGAGAGGATGGAGAAAGTGGCACAACAGCTAAAAACTAAAAAAAAGCCAGAAATACAACACAGTAAAGAAGAAATCGGCCTGCAGGATCAAGTGAGTGGCCGAGAAGAACCTGGCATGGAGAGATGTAGATGGAGAGAGACCGAAATACGGAGACACAGATGTCACCTCCCAGATGGTTACGCGTGACCTGAATCTCATCCTCACGGGACCCAGAGATGATTTATGTGCAAACATATATTTATGTTATGTTCGCACATAAGTAATAGGAAGCAGCCTTCTTTGCGAAGCGCGTCTGGCTGGAGCAAGAGCTCTTCCACCCCGATTTCATCCTCCACACGGGCTTTCTGAGGTCCTCGTTGCTGTCCCCCTCTGTCGGATGAGGGGATTGCAATGCATGGAGGTTAAGTGACCTGCCCACGGGGCTCAGGCGAAGAGGGACAGGGTGGGCTTGAACCTGTGTCTCGCTAACTCCCAAGTCTGGGAGTCTGTGGGTGTCACCGCACACTGCCATGTGCCCCGGGCACCTAGGTCAGGCACTTCGGTCATAGAAAGCAAGCATCGTGTATTTTTCCATAACTGATCAATTAACTTGAAATCTTAACGATGTAAAAACAAATAACAAAGAGATCCACCTGGTTCTTAAGGGGGACGTGGGGAAGGCAGGCGGTCGCTACAACGCGGAATGGCCAGGAAAGCACTGGCCTTCCACGGGGCGCTGGCCTGGTCAGTGCGTGTGAGGGCGCACAAGGTGCTCCTTCAGAGAGAGGACGAGGCTCGGGTGTCTGAGGGTTGGTTCTAGGTCCATTCACGGCCTAAAGAAGCTGGGAGGGGGTGTGGGTTCATTCCCACTCAGGAAAAGACCTGCTTACGGTCATGTTGACAATGATTCGCAGAGCTGAGGCCAGCGCTCGGCCTCCACGGCCAGCCCCTCTCGTCTCTGCTTGTCACCTGTCCCCGCAGAGAACAGAAGGATCATCTGCTATGCTAATAGGTTTTTTTAAAAAGAATTTATTTATTTATTCATGAGAGACACAGAGAGAGAGGCAGAGACACAGGCAGAGGAAGAAGCAGGCTCCCTGTGGGGAGCCTGATTCAGGACTCGATCCCAGGACCCCAGGGTCACGACCTGAGCCAAAGGCAGGTGCTCAACGACTGAGCCCCCCAGGCATCCCCAGGCTAGCACTTCTTAATGCCCAGAAGGACCCCCGTGTTGACTTATTTATCCAATTTTTTTTGCTTCCTAAAAAGCTACCTTATAGAAGCAGTCTAGCAGGTTCCACAGAGAACTCCACCTTTCTTGCTTTCTTTTGTGGGAGCCAAGGATGTCATAGGCAGGAATTAACTCCAAGTTCAGGTAAAGCAGCCGAAGCGAACAGCGCAGCCCTTCCCTCCTCATGCCCCCTTGGACCGTCGGGCAGCCTGAGAAGAGGGGTGGGCGGGGGGATCGGCGGGTCGGGCGTGCAGAGGCCGGGGCCCTTCCTCTGGGGGGGTTGATGGACTCCCACACCTTGGACCTCACATGGTTTCCCTGCGCCTGATGAAGGGAGACAGTGAAGTAAGGGAACCTCAGGTCTTTATTCATCCCAGAGCAGGAGAGAGCGTGGGCAGGACAGACCAAGGGGGCTGGGGTGCGGGTAGGGGTCCCGGGCCCCAGGAGGGGCATGCTGCCCACTTGGCCGTCGTCTTAAGGCACAGTGACCACACACAACCAAACGCTGGTGTCTTCTGAGCGCTGCGAGCTGTTGCTGCAGAGGAGGTGGGACAGAGGGTGGGACTGGCCCGGCGCAGCCCTTCTCCCCGCCTCGTCCAGCGCCATTGATCAGGGGCCCAACGCCCATGATGGCTTCGAACCCAAACAGCCCAGGTTCCAGGAGGGACACTGCGCTGGATGTTTTCACGGCCATGCACACTTCCTACACTAAATTTAGGTTTTCTTCCTTTGCCTTCTGTTTTTTTTTTTTTTTTAAATAAAAGACTCGATTCAAAGGTCACTCTAGACCATAACCCTTTCATACCTCTGAGCATGTCCGTCTAGCCCTGGACAGCTGCACGACCTGCCCTGCATTTCAAACCACGACCGAGCAAGCACCCAGAGAAGCACGGAGCCACTCCTGGTAAAGCATGTGCTTGGGTGTCGGTGCCTCTGGGTTCGTTCTCAGACGATGGCCCTCATTCAGGTCGATGGCCAGCCAAGAGCGTCATGTAGTAGAAAAACCTGATAATTTTAGGATTGAGGTCGCCTCAACCCTGCACGCTAGAGAACATAGGTGTCCTTTGTGAAACATTGAACATCTCGACACAGGGACCAAACTGACTTTCGCTTTGTAAATTCTATAGTAAAGCCAACCAAATTCACAAACTTGTTTGCTCCTGAGGAAGCAGGCAAAGGACCTTGAAGATCTGCCTCAGAAACACTGGCTGGACCACCCACCATGGTCTTTAAGCAATAGGGACGCACTCAATAGGGCCCCTGCTAAGGATGAGAGAGCTGCAAGTCCTCGGCTTCTAAAATCAACCAAAATAAGCTACTAAATGCTCATCTCGCCTATTTGCCTTTCATTTTTCAGGGCCAGTGATGACCAGCAAAGCTGAATGAAATATAACCCATCAATTCCAGCCGATTAGTGGCGCTCAAACTTTCCCAACCATGAGAATCATCTGAAGGGTTTGTTAAGCCCCAGATTGCTGGCCCCAGACTTTGATCTAGTAGTTCTGGGGGTGAGAACTGAGAATTCTTTGCATTTCTAGCAAATTTCCCGATGATGCTGCTGGTCCTGAGACCACACTTTGAGAACATTGTAGAACATTACCAAAGCCCCGGGTCCTTCTGAGCTCCGAGTCCTTGTCACACCCTCTGCTCTCATCCCTGTCTTCTCTTCCAGGGAGAGATGCTGATGCCAGCCTACCTCCTGCTGCTGCTGCTGCTGCTCCCAGGAATCCCGCAGCCGGGCGTCTCCCAGAAGTTCCACCCAGGAAAGTCCTTCTTCAGCTGCATCAACACAGCCTTGTGGGAGGCCCGGCAGAGCCCGCTGGAGGATGCACCGCTGCTGAGCAAGAGAAGCTTCCCCTACCTGCCCAGCCAAGACCCATCCTCAGGGGAGGACGAGGAGAAGGAGGAGGAGGAAGAGGACAAGAAGAAGAGGACCTTCCCAGGCTTCGGGGGTGGCAACGGAGCCGTAAGCGCCCGGTACAAATACCTGTCCCCAGCTCAGCTCAAGGGGAGGCTGCACCAGGACAAGGCCAAGAGTGATCGGCGCACCAAGTTCACTCTGTCCCTCGATGTCCCCACTAACATCATGAACATCCTCTTCAACATCGCCAAAGCCAAGAATTTGCAGGCCAAGGCAGCTGCCAACGCGCACCTGATGGCACAGATTGGGCGTAAGAAGTAGAGGCAGAGGCCAGCAGGACGGCGGCACCTCAAGGACAGGGACGGGGGTCAGGGTGGAGGGTGAGGGTCTGCCAATTTGGCTGCTTTGTGTTCTGAGGGATGGGCCCAGGTCTCCAGGCCGCCTCACTGCCCGCCCCCCGTGTTCCTTTGGTGCCTCCAGCCCCCCTCTCTCCACTGCACACACACACTGAACACTGTCCCGCCTGCATGGACCTGAGCCCGTCGGGGTGTCTCCCGCTCTGCGCCTCCTTTCTGCTCCCCCGCAGTGAGTGGCCAAGGTCGCTCACGCCTGCTCGCCAGGCTCTTCCTCCGTGACCCGTGCCCGAGAAGAGGGCGCACAGCGCTCCTCGTGCCCACACGCCTCCCAGCCACGGGGGCTGCAAGACGAGGTGCACCGCTCACCGTCCTGCCTTCAGACCCCTTCCCTTCTCTCTCGCCCCCATTAAAACCAATGGCTTCTGCAACCCCGAACTGGTTCCAATTCCTTGTCCTTCATCAATGGGCTTCACATCTCTGAGCATGGAAAAGGGGAGGTGAAGGAGGGAGGTGGATGAGTCCCATCCTGATGTCTCCTGTGATGGAGAGCTTCTTGGAGATCCTAGGAGAGCTAAAGGGAGGCTCGGGAAGGCCAAGCTGGCAGGACACTGCCAGCCGTCACCCAAGCTAGAGCCATGCGCTTGGCCTGGTCCCACCCAGGAGGCAGAGCCTAGGTCTGCTGTAGGATGGGCACCAGGTCAGGTGGGAAGGGAGCTTTCAGTTACCCCCCTTGACACCCCAAACTCCTCCATGGCTGAGCATGGGGCCACTAGGCTGTTAATAAGGGTTCATTGGATCGGAAGTAGCTACCCAGCTGATGCCAGGCCTGGTGGGAGAGGCCGGCAGGGGAGGCAGGGCCTCTACTCTCCATGAGCCCGGACGCTGAGTGATGATCTGAGAAGAAGCAACTTCCACCAGGGACTGTAGAAGCGCTGGACTGCAAGATGATAGCAACTGGTGTAAAAACTTATATGGGGGGTTTAGAGATGAGAAGGTTTAATATGAGCAGAAGCTCACTAGAAAGGGGCATCCGCAAGAACTCTGTGGCCTCTGGCTGCAAAACCCGAGGGCCAGATTCCCAACCAGGGACTGTGGGTCTGCTCCCTTCTGTGTGCAGATAAGTCACAGTCACAACAGGAACTTCCGCACGCGGCCGTTACTTCACAATAAACAACACACGCACCAGCAGCCAACGCTAGGCAAAGTCTGAAGACGGACACGTGATTAGATAAATGCTTGCCAGTCATATAACAGGGACCAAAGGCTCCCTGATCAAATGCATAGAGCTGCTAAAAATTAAGAACAACCCCTCCCCTCCAAATAAGCAAGGACATGAATAGATCTCTCTCTGTCTCTCTCTGTCTCTGTCTCTCTCTCACACACACATTCAAATGCTCTTTGCAAAAAAATAAAAAATAAAAATAAAATAAAAATAAAAATAAAAAAATAAAAATAAAAAAAAAACAAATGCTCTTTGCATGTATGAGAAAATGCTAAACTTCATTCCAATGAGAACTGCCCTCCCAACAATTTCTCACCTACCAGATTGGCAAAAGTCCCTAAATATGACCATTAACCTAGACTCCACGGGTAAGGCGAATAGTCACCCTCCTCCGTTGCTGCCTGGTGGGAATATAAACTCCAGAGAGGCAATTTGGAGGTACCTATCAAAATTACACATTTATTTTTTTTGAGATTTTATTTTTTAAGTAACCTCTACACCAACATAGGCTCTAATTTACAAGATCAAGAGTCACACACGTCACCAACTGAGCCAGCCAGGTGCCCCTACAAACTCATTTTGCCTTTAACTCAGCAACCCTGCTTCCGGCAGAAATTACTGGACAAAGTAAAACTGGATATTTTTTTAAACAGTGAGTCAAACATGAGATGAATGTGTAATGTTTGGTTTTCCTGGTACATTCTTCCTCCAGGTAATCTGCATTCTCTGTATGTCGCTTCCTCCACGTCTTTGACAAATGCCTCTTTCTCACTGACCATCCTCCTCTCCTCTTACCATGGTACTCTTAAGAGGACCGACGCTCAAAAAACTGAAAATGCAGCTTGTTTCCATTCTGGAAAAGGCTCTCAGAGCCTTATCTGTGATTTATTTTTTTATAATAAATTTATTTTTTATTGGTGTTCAATTTACCAACATACAGAATAACACCCAGTGCTCATCCCATCAAGTGCCCCCTTATCTGTGATTTAAATGTGAGCATAGACATAGGTTTAATGAACTAGGAATTTGCCAGAACTGGTCCCAGCAACAGTGGGAACACACAGGTTTATGTAGGAGCAACCCAGCATTCGCTGTCTGAGCTCCCGACTCGGACCCTGACCTGAGCGCACGCCGAGGCCGCAGGGGGCTCACAGTCACATCAGTGATGCCCACGAGGACAACAGCCACATCCACAGATCCCCAGTGATCCCCCTTCACCCTTGACTGTACTTTGTGAAATCCCTGGGGAGGCGGAGAGAGAACTGGTGTCAATCCTCTTATTTTATTTTTAAGATTTTATCTCTAAACGAATTTCTATACCCAAGGTGAGGCTTGAACTCACAACCTCGAGATCAAGCGTTGCACACTCTACCCATTGAGCCAGCCAGGTGTCCCAATCCTAATTGTTTTATAAGGAAGGACCACCCCCCTGCCGCCCCATCCCCTTTGCCTTCTCCTCAGTGGAGAAGAATACGTACATAGGAAAGGAACAACCTCCCCAGCCACAAGAATCTAACATTCCAATTTAGTGGCAAGAGTTGAAGAGTATTTTAGGAGGATATGACAAGCCCACGGCCATCCCTGGGTGCCACAGCAGGCTCCAGGTACACAGGATGCAACATTGTGATTGAGGCTTTGGTGAGTCCTCGAGGCACAATACCTGTCACCTGCCCAAGACACAACTGGATAACTCTGCAGGGCAGATGTCCACAAACAGGTTGCTTCACGCCCACAAGCCCAGTCCGTTACCAAGTGACCTGTCTCGGGGCAGGCGACTTGGCCTCCATTCCTTATCAAGGATGCCCCGTGTCATGACAGTCCCGAAGAGGGCTGCTCAGGTTTTCACTGGTCTGCGTTATTGCATTTTGTGGAGATTACTGATGAATTTGCAATCCTCAGAGGTCTTCAGCAAAGTCTCACTGTGTAGACTCCCATCCGAATCATATCAGGGAGCCCCCCGGATCCCATGCCCTAGAACTGAGAGTGCCACGTGCTAGAAGGTCTAGGAGGGCACACCCAAAGACAAAGGCTGATAGAACTGAGTTCAGCTGACATATTATATAATAAACATTTTTAAAAATTAAAAAATAGTAGGTTCCTAACTAGTCTTAGAATTTATGAGGGACTGTGCTGTGTTAGCACTGAGGACACTCCTCTGAAGTGGATTTAAATTAAATAATAATTATTATTATTATAATGCTTTGGCTGTATCCATAGAGAGACTGTGGGATGAATGATACCAAAAGGACTCTTTCCTTGTCAAGGGTCAGTAAGATTCGTGGGGCCAATGAAAATACTAGTGTCGCTTCATCACGTCCAGGAAAGGAAATCCCATCATGGAAAACAATTTTAAAAAGATGTGATGAACACAAAAGCATATGAGCTTCACAGGAAAGTTTTGGAAGTGGGTTTTTGGGGGTGATAATAATGATTTCACATCAGTGAAAATTCTCAACACAATTTCTGTTGGATTATTTGTGTTGATTTGAACTCCTTTGAAAAAAATGTCGAAACCCTCTTTTAAAAATAAGACAAGGCTCAAAAGCCAAGTGAGGCTGCTCAAAGGAGACAAGACCAGTGAATGGATGAAGTGATCTCTAAATGTCCTACCTCGTAAGAAATCTGAAAACAAACACCAACCGCAAGTGAAAGGGCCTACTTTGTGACAGTGGCATGACTTGACAGCTGTAACCAAATAACCAGGGAAAGCTGAGGGACATTCAGCATTCAGTCAGATATTTAATATAATTCAAAAAAATGGAGGATGCACAAGTTCACAAGAATGTAGTATTAAACTAAAAAGACAGTTGCATATGTTAAGAGCCAAAGAAGTACAAAATCTTGCCAAATGGAGGCAAGATAATAAGGATTACAGATGAATTCCAGTCTGACTTGAAAATTAAGTAATCACATTAATCTAAGCATGGGCCATCAGACAATTTGTTATATTAAAATAAATTATTGGGGCAACCTGGGTGGCTTAGTCAATTAAGCGTGTGCCTTCAGCTCAGGTCATGATCTTGGGGTCCTGGGATTGAGCCTCATGTCGGGCTCCCTGCTCAGCGGGGAATCTGCTTCCCCCTCTCCCTCTGCTACTCCCCTACTTGCTCTCTCTCTCTCTCTCTCAAATAAATAAATAAAATATTTTTTAAAATTGTTGAGGTATAATTGACATGTACCATTATGTCATTATATTAGTTTCAAAGGTACAACATAATGACTCCCCCTTGTTCTTTAATTAATGACATTCCCATCACAGACTGTTCCTAGGGTTGAGCGTGTTCCATCAGAACCTGTCACAACCTGGTGGATGTCACTAAGAAACCTCCGTAAGCCGAGAAGGCAAAAGACAAAAACATTAACTTGGGAAGGAAACCCCGAACCTATGGGATGACCCAGTATTTTCTTAAAGGTAAGCATGCTTCATCCCAGGAGATCATTCTCCCCACTTCCTCCCTAAGCCATTATTCGCCACCTGAACCTCACATCATCATTTGGTCACCCCACTGCCCATTGTTGTTACCATTCACCAACGCCTGGGTCAGTACACCTTGTTTCCCCATCACTTTAGCTCTCAGCTCATGAGTCTCTTGGACACCATTCCTGCCTTCATGGTTTCAACACACGTATAGATGACCTGTCCAACATCCTGGGTCTCATTGCCACTCCCTGACCCTGACCAACTCACTCCTAAAGTCACACTCCAGACTTTGCCATTACACCATAAGCTGTCCAACTACCCCTCCTTATCTCCCCAGCTTGCTCCTTCCAGGAAGCCAACCCCAAACATCTTCCAGCCTCACTGAGACCAATAATCCTTCAATCCTCAAAACTGCCCTTCACTCTTTGCCAGTGTAAATGCTGTGATCAATCATCATCACTGTACCCCTGTAGACACCTGTAATTCCCCTGTTCTGCTTCTGCTTTGCCTTATGGATTAAACCCCCATGAATTCACTCTACCCCCCTGTCCCTGTACTCTGAAGCTGAGCATGCACACACCCATGTGCACACACAATCACCAATCCCACTATGCAATCCTGACAAGCTCTTCATGCAGTGCAGCAGTGACATTGCATTTCCTTACACTCCCACTCCTACTACCCTAGACGTTCACTCATTTTCCTCTCTCTTCCAACCTCACATATTTCTGCCCCATATCCAATCTTAGGTGATGACTTTGCTTTTCATTTCACTTAGAAAATTGGATGCTTCTGAGGCAAAATTTCATAAAATCCCATCACCGCCTTCACCTACGCAAAGCGTCACTATCCACAAGCTCTCTTTCTTCTCTACATTGGATGCACCATTGGTGCTCCTGTGTCAGGGACAGCCCTGTGTCATGCACAAAGTTCCCCTCCCCTCCCCTCCCCTCCCCTGTTGCCACCTTAAGACACGGATCCAACAAGTCTTCTTTCTTTCTCCCACGTCATTGGCATTACCCCACCTGCCATTCACATCAGCACAAAAACCCACTGTACTTTTCCTACATCATACCAAACCCCAAAAAAACCTTGACTGCCGTTCCTTGCAGACAGTAGCCTATTACTCTGCTTCTTTTACGGCATTCTACTTTTGATCCATTTCTCTCTTGGGAATGAGTGTCTCTCATTCCCATTAAACCCACGCTATCAGGCCTCCATCCCTACCCTTCCACTGAAACTTCTCATCAAGGTCAGAAAAGACTTCCACATTGCTAAATTCAATGGTCAAGGGACAGCCCTCATCCTTCTTGACCTGTAAGCATCATTTGACACAGTGGACCACTAACTATCTCCTCCTTCACACACCTTTTTCCAATTGACTTTCAGGACACCAGAGTGTTTCCCTTCTTCCCCACGGGCTGCTCCTCTAGATCTTCCTTTGCTGGTTGGTTTTCCTGGTACATTCTTCCTCCAGGTAATCTGCATTCTCTGTATGTCACTTCCTCCACGTCTTTGACAAATGCCTCTTTCTCACTGACCGTCCCCCTCTCCTTTACCATGGTTTATTTTTCCCAACTGTACCTATCACCTTCTAACATCTGATATAATTCAATTGTTGTTTATGATCTTTCATACCCACTCCCATCTTCACTACTGTATAAACTCCATGAGGGCTGGGATTATTTTTGCTTTATTCAACATTATATCCCCAGTGGTCAGAAGAGTGAGTGGCACCTGAGAGGTGGCCAGTGAATAACTAGTGAATGAGTCAATTAAATAATGTAGTAAAGTTCTTGCGACAAGGAATCCGTACATATTTAGCATTTAAAGTACAGCTTTTCTGATAGTTGAGTATAGAAGCGTTTAGGCTTATAATTCCGATTTTAAGATATGTGAACTGAGTGAATGATTTATATTTGTGATCTTAAATAAAAATCTTACTAGCTTATAGGTGGTTTGGAGTACTTGAGCATGCTTAATCAGCATGTTTATAGTTTCACTTATTAGATTTTAAAAGAATTACTTCGAGTACTTGTGCAAGTCTGTTGGACAAAGCCCTTAAAAGAAAACAGAATATATTAAATTTATAAATGCAATCTAAAATATTTAAGAGCAATCTTCTAAGATTGCAAAGGAGATGAAAAATTTGTGTGTATTCCCTTTAAAAGCGATTAAATTTGGTAAGCTTAGAAATGATCAGATTCTCATGCTGACCTTAAAAGTGTAAGGAATAATTAGGTTTTGTTTTGTTTTTTAGAGAGGGAGAGGAGAGGGAGAAAGCAGGCTCCACGCCCAACACGGAGCCCTGGTGAGGCTGGATCTCACCATCCTGAAATGATGACCTGAGCTGAAATGAAGAGTCAGATGCTTAACAAACTGTGCCACCCAGATGCCCCCAAATAGTTTTTTTAATCTTAATGTTAGTAGACTATTAATTTTTGAAAACAAGAGAAAACCTCTGAAGTCTTTTTTGAGTGTATGAATACACACAGGCACTCGCTTGCACACCCACACACACGAATTTCCTTGAAAATAACAGAACAATTATGTGACCTGAGGGGGTTATTTGAGCATTCACTAGTGCCCTCTGGTGTCTGAAGAGAGAAACAACAAATGCTCCTAAAACCAGTAAAAATCTAACATAAGTTCAAAGCTCTCTGTAGGATATGTACATGAAAATATATGCATAATTCATTAGTAAGTATTTACTATAATATTTCCAATTAGTGAGAGATTTCATAGTGTATCCCAAGTACCCCTAATCCTGGGGTGGGAGTAAATGGATGCCCAAGAAGCTACATGGAACAGGAGAACTAGGTTTGAAGTATTACATCACTCAGCCACAGAAGGAAAGAAGGAAGCAAGCAGCAAGAAGGAGCAAAGGCAGAGGAGAGAGAAGAACAGGTGCTAAAAGGGGCTGGGGGGGGGGGCGCTCCAGTTTGGATGGAGTGCATGGCAGCACAGTGAAGGATGGCACTGGGGATTTAAGTTGGAACTAGTGAGGACAGGCTCTGCACACCACGTGCAGGAATTTTTTTTAAAGATTTATTTATTTATTCATGAGTGATTTAGAGAGAGGCAGAGACACAGGCAGAGGGAGAAGCAGGCTTCCTGTGGGGAGCCCGATGCAGGACTGGACCCCAGGACCCCAGGATCACAACCTGAGCCAAAGGCAGATGCTCAACTGCTGAGTCACCTAGGGGACTCCATGTGCAAGGATTTAGACCTCATACTTAAGAAGTTGGGAATCACTAATCCTTTGAGCAAGGGGGCAAAATAATTCCGAATGTCATCGCAGGGTGGTGTGCAGGACAGGTCAGGAAGGCAAAGGGAAAGGTGGAAAAGCCTTTGGGCTCTAGTGGTGCTAGCTCTGGGGAGAGGGTGTGAAGGCCTGAGCTAGGTCGGCTTCTATGGGAAGAGGAGGAAGGGAATGGATCCATTACAGAGGTAGAATGGGTAGGACTCCTATAAGTAGAGAGCAAGAAGACAATCAGAAGACAGTCAACGATGACAGTGTTTTAGAATCTGGGAAGATGACATAAACAAGAGAGAACACCAGGGGAAGAGCAGATTTCTTTTGAGGAGAATGGTAAGGTTTTCTTGGACAAAGTTAAATTTAAGTGTAGGCAATACATCTGAGAAGGTAGGTCCAGCAAGTAGGTGGCAGTTTCAGTACAAAACTTGAGAGAGAAGGAGAACTTAAAGTTTTCACAGTGACCCACGTGGAGCTGATGTGGTTGTGGACAAAGTAGCCGAGGGCCACAGGAGAGCATCAAGCCTGCCTCCATCAGAGGTGGACGAGTTGGAAGAGGAGCCTGCAGAGATGCCAGGTGTAGTGAGAGAACCAAGTAGAGCTGAAGGAATCACAGGACAAGTTTCAAGAAAAAAGGAATAACCAAACGTTTAGGGCAAAGAAATCTGAAGGCTGAGAAAGTCTTTGTTTCAACAAATGAGGTATGATTGGTGATCTTACAGGTAAAGTTTTCAGTAGAATGGTGGGGAAGACGCATCACAAACGAGCAGTAAGCAGAAAATAAGGCATGGGCATCAGACATATATTCCCTAGAGAAGCTTGACAGAGAGGAAAAATGTGAGGATCCAGGATCAAGTCCCGCATTGAGCTCCTACGAAGAGCCTGCTTCTCCCTCTGCCTGTGTTGTGGCTCTGCCTTTCTCTCTCTCTTTGTGTCTCTCATAAATAAATAAATAAATAAATAAATAAATAAATAAATAAATAAATAAATAAATCTTAAAAAGAAATAGGACACTCAACTTTATGCCTTCAGCCAAGGCTTTAGTGGCAATTCCCCTCAGATGTCTACCTGAACCAAAAGCCCTGACCATGTTGAGGCCAAGAGAGTACAAATGGAGGACTGCAGGGTAAACACCGGAGCTGAATGAGGCACTTGGAAACTACCATTAGCTCAAGAGCAACCCCCAAGCCCAAGTGAGCACCTTTGTAGTGTCTAGTTCTCCCTGAATCCAATGATTAGTCAGGTAAAACATCATGGATAATAAAAATGTGACTGATGGTTTTAATGCATTTATAGCTATGTGTTTCCATTCTAAGTTATAACTTGTTTGAAAGTGGTATAGTTTAATACCAAAAATGAATTCCGTTAAGTGTTTTTTAAGCTTCAAACTCTTAGGTCATGCCCCCTCCAACCCCTAGAGCTTCTGTAGTGAAGCTCAAGAATCTGCATTTTTAAAAAATTTTTATTTTTTAAATTTTTTTAAGTAATCTCTACACCCAACACGGGGTTTGAACTTACAACCCTAAGATCAAGAGTCGGACACCACCCACTGACCAGGCAGGTGCCCAAGAATCTGCATTTTTTTCCTAAATGTCTCTACTGGTTCTGATGCAGGGCTCTGTTGGCTACACTTCAAGAACATCTTTTCAAGGACGGGGGTGGTGAGAGAGATCCCTTTCACCTTCTGACCCATAGGAACACAGATGCACATTTTTGAAAGACCCAAGAATATTCTTGTTTTTGTTTGTATAAAAAGCAAGCTGAGACTGTAAGGCCTACATTTGGAAGAAAGAAAAGAATGATACTGAACATGTTCATTATTTAATCAATGTACAAAACATAGCCATGGGGGAAATAACATTATTATGTGCTGTTTTATACTTCAGGAAAGGAAAAGCAAAAGCACTGACTTGAGGGTTTCATCGTCTTTTGTTGAAAAAGCAAAGAATAAAGCTAGGTTTCCATTCGGAGAAAAAGAAAAAAACAAAAAAGAAACATGGACAGGATCCAGAAGCTCAAAGGACCCCAAACGTAGGAGGTTCACAGGTAGTTGCGCTGAACTAGCAGACAAGGAAATCCGAGCTCAGTGTTGATACTGACCTATTCAATGTAGTGTGGAGCTTAGGGGCTTGCTTGATTTGGTTTCCAGTTTCTTCCAATCAGGGAAACTCTACCCACCAAGAATAGATAATGTCTTGAAAAGAAAGCATGACACTTCAACCTAACACTCATTCTCCCTGACCACGTTTACATCAGAAACTTCGCCCCATTTCTTCATAATCCTTCTCCAGGGCAGCCAAGTCTTCCCGGGCCTCTGAGAACTCGTCTTCCTCCATGCCTTCTCTGGTGTACCAATGCAGAAATGCCCTCTTGGCATACATGAGGTCAAACTTGTGGTCCAGGCGGGCCCAGGCCTCCACGACAGCCGTGTTATTGCTCAGCATGCACACGGCCCGCTGGACCTTGGCCAGGTCCCCTCCTGGCATCACCGTGGGTGGCTGGCTGTTGATGCCTACCTTGAAACCAGTTGGACACCAGTCTACAAACTGCACAGAGTTCCTGGACTTCATGGCTGCAATGGCTGAATTCACATCTTTGGGGACCACGTCCCCTCTGTAGAGGAGACAGCAGGCCATGTACTTCCCCAGGCGAGGGTCGCACTTGACCAGCTGGTTGGAGAAGTCAAAGCAAGCAGCAGTGATGTCGCACACAGAGAGCTCCTCACGGTAGGCACTCTCAGCGGAGATGATGGGGGCAAAGGTTGTCGTGGGGAAATGTATTCTCGGATAAGGAACCAGGTTGGTCTGGAATTCAATGAGGTCCACATTCAAGGGCCCTTCAAACCTGAGGGAAGTAGTGATGGAAGACACTGCCTGACCTATGAGCCTATTAATGCTGGCGTAAGAGGGACACTCGACACCAAGTTTATGGTGGCAGATGTCATAGATGGCCTCATTGTCCACCAAGAAGGTACAGTCCGAGTGCTCTATGGTGGAATGCGTGGTGAGGATGGAGTTGTAGGGCTCCACTATGGCAGTGGAGATCCTAGGGGCTGGATACACAGAGAACTCCAGTTTCGTCTTCCTGCTGTATTCCATCGAGAGCTTCTCCATTAGGAGGGATGTAAATCCGGACCCCGTGCCTCCTCCACAGCTTCGGAAAACCAAAAATCCCTGAAGTCCACTGCACTGCTCTGTCTGAGGAGGTGAGAGGAGATGTGAGAACCGGGTCAAATGAACCTAGGAGCAGTGGTAGTGGGAGGTCAACAAGTTCCCCCCCAAACAAACAAAACCTTCAGAAAGGACGGATGTACCATTATTAACACCATCGTAACACACGCAAGTGGTTGGTTACCTCTGGGGGTTGGGGGGGCACTTTAGAATTTCACTCTAAGCAAAACAGAAATATTCAGCTGTCTGTAGCTGCCCTCCCCAAGTTTATCTGCATGTGACCTAAAGCAAGGTCTTTCTCAGTAATGAAGAAAGCAAAATTGCAAACTATTGAAGCAACCTATCCCCCCACTTTCCTCCCCAACCCCCGGCCCGGGAGATGAAGTACCTATCGCTTCTATGTCCAATCTACTCTGGGCTAAAAGACATCGGGTTCCTTGAGGATTACACCAGACACCGAAATAAGCACTAGACAAAAGGGCCTCCAAAGGCAGGTCCTTAAAGAAGAATTAACGGTCAGTAACTACAGTAACCAATCTCCAGGTAGGATGTGCCTCCTGTTGACTTCATGAATAATGGATACTACTGGAAAAGGACCAGGTTCAGGATGCTCTCTCTGGAAGCCTGTGCTGACAAGGTGAGCCATGAGGAGTTACAGAAACAAGAGTAGAGGAGGGGGCTAGTCATTATAAAGCAGGTCATCCTGCCATTTGTGGCAGCGTAGGTGGACCTTAAGGGCATTATCCCAAGTGAGAGACATCAGATGCAGAAAGACAAATACTATATCATCCCATTCACATATGCGGAGTCTAAAAATGTCAAACTCATAGAATCGGAAAGTGGAACGGTATCTGGCAGGGGCTGTAGGTCAAAGGACACAAACCTCCTGTTAGAAGATGAGTAAGTTCTGGGGATCTAGTGGACAATGTGGTGACTTTGGTGAACACCATGTTGTACGCCTGAAAGTTGGTAAGAGTGGATCTTGAATGTTCTCATGCCCCTCCCCCACACACACACATTGACTGTACTGTGGCAATCACTGCGCCATAGATGTGTATCAACTCATCACGTTGTACACCTTAAATTTACAGGGTTGGGTGTCAGTTATCTCAATAAAACAGTGAAAAAAAAAACAAAATATTTCCTCATAAGTCTAAAAAGAGAGTAGGTGGGGCTGCAGTAAGGGTAAAGGTTTCTTTCGCCCTTCCTACAGGACAGAGCCTAACCAAGGCCAACAGCAGGATGCTTCCCAGCTTTGAGCATCTGCGGGAGAGGCCACAGTGGTGATGCAGGTGGGAGGATGCGCTGGTGCTGTTGGGAGGGCAGGTCCCAGGCCTTGGGGTCCTGCACCCGCTGGGGAGAAAGGGGGCCACTTGCCAGCTTTCGGATCCTCTCTAGCACAAGATCGATGATCCCTGACCCCACGGAGTAGCGACCGCGGGCATAGTTGTTTGCAGCGTCTTCCTTCCCACTGACCAGCTGTTCTGGGTGGAAGAGCGCACGGCGCGGGCCAGCTCGAATGCCATCTGCAGGAGGGGACAGGAGGTCAGTGCTCCATCCATTCGGCTGCCACCCCTTCACCAATTCCTGCACAGCCCAGCACCCTGCCCACACATCCCCAGTGTTGCGGTGAAACAAGGGCTTTACACCACTGGACTGGCCTCCCTAGTCTACAAACAGGGTCATCACTTCCAGATAGATTGAAAGTCCATCCTCCCATCCTATACCCTTTATTAGTTTCTTGTGGCTTCTGTAACAAATTACAACAAACTTGGTGGCTTAAAGCAAGAGGAATATTTTCTCTCACAGTTCAGGAGGCCCTAAGTCCAAAAATCAAAGTGTTAGCAATGCTGCTTCCTCCAGGGGTCCCAAGGAGAAGCTGTTTCACTCCCCTCTCCTGGCTTCCTCCTGCTGGACATTTGGGGAGCTCCTCGGCTTGGGGCTGCACCACTCCTGCCTCCATCATGCATGTCCGCTCCCCCTGCCTGTGGCCCCTCTTCTCACAAAGACACAGACTACTAGAGTTAGGGCCGACCCCAACCCAGTAGGACCTCAACCTCATATACCCACTGAGACCTTATTTCCAATAAAGTCACATTCTGAGGTTCTAGGTGCACACAGATCCCATCATGCACACTGTGACACTCTGGCATTCTAAGGCGAGTATTTCTATCTACAAATAGCCAACTGAGTGCCAGAAAAGTGGGGAAAAGTAGACCGACCTCAATTATTAGGAGTATGCTTTAGCAGAGAAGGTGTGACCAGCTCCAACGCCCACCCAACTCGAAAGCAGTTGATATAAACACAACCAAAACTCTTTCCTTCATTCTAAAACCATTCCAGCTGCCTTTGGACAAGATCAGCTGCTTTCACCACTTCCAAGGCTAGATTATAAAAATGCCATGGACTTCAGCTTTGTGCTCATGAGATGCTTGCTCTTAGAGCCGAGCGGCCACACCATGCTTCTGGACAAGATACTACAAAGTCTGCCATTAATAATCATAAAATTGTACTGATTTCCCCACAATTAGAAGATGTGTTTGGCTCCTTGTCTCTTTGGAATCATGCTCAGGTAATGCCAACTTTCAGATTCTTTGTTGGAACCCTCTAGCAACTGGTCTTCAAATTCAAGAAAAGATTTAATCTTCTGTCACAACAAATGTGTGTGGAGAAACTAACAAGGTTTGAATTTGTTTCATCACACAAAAAAAGAAGACTACACTAGTACTCCCTTAGGGTATATTTCATGCCGATCACCTTAGGTGGTCATGAGCGAACTTCTAGATTTAAAAAAAAAGTCCCTATGATCCTATTCAGATAGATTCATGTAACCTAGTGATCCCATCCACTGGTACTGGATTTGTTAGCTTTGATTGTGGACCTGGTTAAGTACCGTTGAATGCGAGTCTTATGTTACCTATAACAGTGGGCTCCAGATCCATGAAGAGTGCTCGGGGCACGTGCTTCCCAGTGCTCGTCTCACAAAAGAAGGTATTGAAAGATGCATCTATATGCTCCATGTTAGCATTTTCCAGCTGATCCTTTTTACTGTTGAGAACAACACCATCTGGCTGGATTCCATGTTCCAGGCAATAGAGTTCCCAGCAAGCATCCCCAATCTGGATGCCAGCTTGGCCAATGTGGATGGAAAGGCACTCCCTCTGAAATAAGCCACAGGAAGTTAGAACTAAATAGTCTTCTTAGATAACATGAGCTTGCTCACTCAGTAATTCTGCTCACAAGCAATAGAAAGCAAGCTAGCATAAGCCAATAAGAGAAATGTACGATAAGGCTAATTAATAGTATCTCATAGAAATAAAAAACCAGGTACAGGTATGTTTTAAGAACAATTGAACCAAAAACTCCAACCTTACTGAAAGATTTCTTTCAACAACATAACTTAAGTATTTATTGTGTAACAGGCCAAGAGTGAGGTAGAAATATATATACATAATATACTATATATGTATGAAATCAAGCTGCCTCACCTAGAAAAATATCAGGTAGTTACTAGAAAGGGATAAAACCAAAGATAAATGTATAATCTTGATATATATTAAAACCCATAGCACTTAAATTGAAGATGTTACCTTTTCATATATTGAGATTTTATATTACTATTCATATGTGCTCTAAATAAGGAAGGATGGAACATGAGAGACTCGTAACTCTGGGAAACGAACTGGGGGGGTGGAAGGGGAGGTGGGCGGGGGGTGGGGGTGACTGGGTGACGGGCACTGAGGGGGGCACTTGATGGGATGAGCACTGGGGGTTATTCTATATGTTAGCAAATTGAACACCAATAAAAAATAAATTTATATTAAATAAATAAAAAAGGAAGGAAGGAAGGAAGGATGTTCTAATCATAAAAGTAGTGGAAAATTTACCAAGGAAATGTGTAATAGATTTAACAACCCAAAGTTGTAAAATCTCAATACTGTAATAAACAAATAAGAATAATGATGTATATAAAGTGAGTTATGTATAGTCCTTCATATTAAGGTCTATCAATAAGGCAATTTTATATATATTAATTTTTAAAAATGCTTGAGGGGCACCTAGCTGGCTCTGTTGATAGAGCATGCTACTCTTGATGTCAGGATTGTAAGTTCAAGCCCCATGTTGAGTATAGAAATTACCTAAAAATAAAATCTTTAAAAACCCAACCGTATACTTGAAATATCTAGTAGATAAATAGGCAAGTAACATACACAAATGAATTATTTTGAAAAAGAATCTAAAATGCAAAGATTTAGGCACAATGGCATTCACAGCATTATTGTTTATAAGAGTGAGAAGCAAGAACCAATCTACATTCATTCATTGTTGGGCATTTGAAGAACAGTTAGGCAACCCTTAAAAGTTTACCCTCCAGATTTTTTGACATGGGAAAAGCTTATGAAAAAAGATGAAGTAAAAGGTATGTAAGTCACATAATTATATATTAAATGAAATATCAAATATATTAAAAATAAGCATAGAAAAAGATCTTTAAAGTACATCAAATATTAACTTCAGTTCTATCCGGACAGTGATCTTTTTCCTGGTTTAAACTCTACTGTTTTCCATCACTGTCATCAGCCTCCACTCTCCCATCCCACGTTTAAATCACCATTCATATCTTTTTTTTTTTTTAATTCACGAGACACAGAGAGAGAGAGAGAAAGGAGAGACACAGGCAGAGGGAGAAGCAGGCTCCCTGTGGGGACCCCGAAGTGGGACTCCATCCCAGGACCTCAGGATCACGACCTGATTCTCAACCACTGAACCACCCAGGCATCCCCACATCTCTCTTCTTAAAGACCAACAAGTTTGGGTCATTTAAACAGACACAAATATCTACTCAACTAAGAGAAGTAAAGAAAAGGTTAAATCCTAAAAAAACATAAGAACAGCAATCACCAATTCGAATGTGGTTGGGTTTTGGTTGCCAGCGGGCGTAGGACAGGTGTATGCAGGGGGGCTCACGGGGCGAGCAGCGTGTTCTCCGCATCACTGGGACCCTTCCAGCTGTTAGCCTGTGAGCCGGTGGGCAGCCCTGCCCTCGTACAGGCTGCTCTTTTCCTGGACAAGGTCTGAGATTCAACTACGAAAAGACCACTAGTCCAGGGAGGGAAGGAGGGAGGGAGCTCTGGCCAGTCACAGCCCTGCAATGCGACTTGGATTCTGTTCTTGCTCCGCTGCATCAAGCCCTTATACCTCATCTCCTTGATTCGCCAGGCCTAACACAGCCCTCTTTGCTTTATGAGGAATGCAAATTCACCACCTGAGTAGAATTTCCTCCTATTTCCTTCCCGTGTAACTATGGGTCTCTCATGACAAAGGCGGCAAATTTGTCTCATGACAAATTTCTCAATTCAGAAAGCACCTCGCTTAGCATCAACCAGTGTTCCAACCTCTGTCCGGCACAGGAAAAAAAAAAAATCAAACAACATGTTCCAGCATAATAAACAGGCTTCTAACACACTTGTCTGCAAAGCATGCTTTTATTCCTCCCACACCTGCTGGACTGCAAATGATCTCAGTACATCAGATACTGTAATCAGATCAAAACTCCCTAGATTTAGGTAAAAATGCTGAAGGGGGGAGCATTTCAAGATTTTCACATCATTTAAGCTACTTACACCTCAATTTCTCTCTGTCCTTTCTGAACAAGCCAGGAATACTTGGCCCAAGAAGGATCAATCACACCCTTCTTGGTTTGAGAAGCAGCTGAGTTTATAACACGACTGTGTCCCAGAGGACAGAAGGTAATCTTCACCTTCCTCTCTTAGCCGGTCCCTCCTTTGCAAACTATCTGTTAAATATTAGTCACACTATAAAGTAAGATTGTAAACTGCGCATTCTGTATCAATATTATAAATCGCAGCATGTTAGCTGCAGCAAGGTCAATCTGAATTACTAGGAAGGCATCATTTTCTAATTAACGTTTTATTTTGAGATAAGGAGAAGTCGTAGATTCCTAGATTCAGATGCGGTCCTAAAAAAGGGTAGGTATCTTGCAAGACGCTACAGAACAGTTTCACACCCAGGATACCGAAGTTGATTCAGTGAAGACGGGGAACAACATTTCCCTGACTGCAGGGACCCCTCTTGTAGGAAGGAATCATTTTTTTCAGAGCAGAACAGCTTCAGCATCCTTAAAATGTTGGGGAGAGAAAGTCCAAGGGGGATGAGAACATCAAAGATGAGAAAGCACTATGAAAGGCAACTTCCATTTAAGAATTTAAAATTCTAAGATACCAAAAATTACTGTGACAGACACATAAGACATTAAAGGAAAAGTGGATCTTAAGAGAGGATCCCCAAGGAGGAATTACCGTAAGTAACTAAGTTTCCTGTTGTCTCCTAAGAAGGAAACTCGAGAGGATGTCCCTGCACTTTACCCTGCCATGCATTTATGAGCTTTAGCAACAATGACCCGGGTCTGAAGTCCCCAGAAACTCTACAAGCGTAACTAAAAGTGAAGCAATGGATTTCTACAGAAAAAAAAAAAAAAAATCAGCACAGCAGGTCTACGACAAATGTAGACCTAAGGGAAAGAGAGGTTCTTGTTTCAACACTTGAGTTAAAAGCAGTGGAGCACTACACACCCACCAAGTTTTCCCCCAAAGCCGCAAAACTACAGCTGGACGGACGAGAGCTTATCCAAATCTTGATAGAAACAAATGCCCCCTTGCCGATTTCTTCTCTGGATTAAGAATTTATGAAGGGCGAGGTTAGTGGGAGAGGACCAAATCTGGGGAGTACCCTCAGCTAGGGCTAGGGCGCTGCCAGCTGGGGACACAGCCACTTACCATGCTGATCCGGAGATGCCCCCACCGGGCCGGCAAGGACGAGTGAGCGGGGCCCAGGCCGACTTTATCACATCTATCACAGGGCAGGAAATGACTCCACCTGAGGGCCGAGGCACCTGCTTCACTTAAAGCCGTACACGCCCCTCTGCTGCTGCTCTCTGTCCCCCAGGGGACCTGAACCCCACTCCCCCCGGGAGAGTCTGTGCACGGCCACCGGTGGAGCTTACCCAAATCTACTTCCACCTTAAACTCATTTTTTGTTGCTGTTAAAAATAACAAATGTCTCCTTCCAAACATCCTCCTGTATTAAGACTGTGTCAATTATATGGTCTATGGTCTCATTCATTTGGGGAATATAAAAAATAGTGAAAGGGAAGAAAGGGGAAAGGAGAAAAAATGTGTGGGAAATATCAGAAAGGGAGACAGAACATGAGAGACTCCTAACTCTGGGAAACGAACTAGGGGTGGTGGAAAGGGAGGAGGGCGGGGGGTTGGGGTGACAGGCACTGAGGGGGGCACTTGATGGGATGAGCACTGGGGGTTATTCTATATGTTGGCAAATTGAACACCAATAAAAAATAAATTTATAAATTTAAAAAAAAAGAATAAAAAAGACTGTGTCAAGCATGGAAAGGGAAGGAGTAAAATTTGCTGCTGCAGCAAATAACTTTCTCTAGTGCATCAGTATTACCTGAGTATCTTCTCTTTAAATAAGACTCAAACAACCCCAGGGGGGCAGAGAGCAAACGGAGAAAGTGTCTTTTTACCTCCCACCTCCTACTCCTGCACCTTGATCACCAGCACTTCCAAATGTATGGCGATTTTCTGTGTGTTTATTATTACTAATTTTATTATTTATTCTATTTTAAATTATGGTATGGTCATACGCAATATACACGGATGCCGTGATTTTTGATTATTCAAACTAAGATCAGAGAACAGACTCTAAACGATTTCTCTCTATATGTATTTGTCAAGACAACCTCTATGTTCTGCTATGTGGTCAAGTTTTGAAAATGTTCTATGAATGCTTGAAAAGAATGTACATTCTGTAGTTTGTTGGATGCAACGTTTTTATATACATATTTCAAACTGATTCACTATGTAGTCTAAATTTTGAGTATTGGTTACTTCTAAAGATGTGTTAAATTTTTCCGTTATGATTGTTGATTTGTCTATTGTTTCTCTTTCTGACAGTTTTTGCTTTATATATTTTGAGGCTATGTTAAGAACATGTGAACTTTAAATTATTATATTTTCTGTGGAATTGAAATATTCTATTATTTTTAAATGGCTATATTGGGGCACCTGGGTGGCTCAATTGGTTAAGCGTCTGCGTTCAGCTCAGGTCATGATACCAGGGTCCTGGGATCAACTTCCTCATTAGGCTCCCTGCTCAGCTCTATCCTTCTCCCCTGCTCGTGTTCTCTCTCTCTCAAATAAATAAATACAATTAATAAAATAAAATAAAATAAAATAAAATAAAATAAAATAAAATAAAATAAAATAAAATGAAATAAAATAGATAAAATAAAATAACTATATCTATGAGTGATTTTGCCTTAACATCTTTATTATTGAATATTAATGTTGCTACTTTAATGCAGTTTTCTTAGTATCTGAATGATGTCTTTTCCAGCATTTTACATTCTTAAGAATTTAAGAACCCTTCAGTATTGTCATATTTTTGATGTGTCCTTTGTAGGCATAACTGAGTTTTTTCCAATTTATCTTTTAATCGAATAATTTGGTCTCATTACATTTAATGCAACAACTAACATAGATGGGTTTAGATATTTGTGCTTTTATCTTATTTCCTCTTATTTTTTTTAATTTTTAAAAAGATTTTATTTATTTATTTGAGAGAGACACAGTGTAAGAGGGGGCACAAGAGAGAGCAGGAGCAGGGGGAGGAGCAGACTC
This sequence comes from Canis aureus, assembly GCF_053574225.1. Lineage (NCBI taxonomy): Eukaryota > Metazoa > Chordata > Mammalia > Carnivora > Canidae > Canis > Canis aureus. The sequence goes on along the minus strand of NC_135615.1, from coordinate 31,210,133 downwards.
CCCACTGAGCAGGGAGCCCAATGCGGAACTCAATCCCAGGACCCTGGGACCATGACCTGAGCCAAAGGCAGGTGCTTAATGGACTGAGCTCCCAGGTGCACCACTTTTATCTTATTTCTGCCTGTTCCCATGTTCCAGGTTATTTTTTTACATCCTTTCTTTTGCACCAATGAAATGTATTTAAGCCTGCAGGGCATTATTGTTGTTGTTGTTTTATAAAATCAATGTTTGTTTTAGATTTACCCACGTTACAGCTTTTTTTGCTTTTCATTCCTTCTCCCATTTCAGAACTTACTTTTTTTTCCTTTTTACTTCTTCTGCCTGAAGTAAATCCTTCAGAATTTCCTTGAGTGACATCTTTCAGTTACTTTTTTTTTTTTTTTTTTTTTTGCTTTTGTCTGAAATGCCTTACTTTCACCCATCTTCCTGAAAGTTATTTCAGCAGGTAAGGAATTCTATGGCAACATTTCTCCCTGAGTCCACTGGCTTCTGGCTCCTGTTCCTGACTACGAGAAGCTATTGGTATAAATATTGTTCCTTTTAAGGTCTCTTTGGCTGCTTTAGGACCTTTTTCCCTTTTTTTTTTGAGGTTGAGATGACATTTATACAACATAAATTAACCATTTTAAATTGTCCAACTCAGTGGTGTTTAGCACATTCCCAGTGTTGTGCAACTATAACTTGTATCAAGTTCCAAAGAATTTGCATCACCCCAAGAAAGACCCCATACCTGATAAGCTGTCACTCCCCACCTTCCACCTCTCAACTCCTGACAACCATTAATTGACGTCATCTCTATGGATTTACCTATTCTGGATATTTCATGCAGATGCAATCATACAATATATGTGACCTTTCGTGTCTGGCTTCTTCTTCTTGGCATAGTATTTTGGGGGTTCATCCACCCTGTAGCACGCGTCAGAATTTCCTTTCTTTTTATGGCTAACAGTCCTTTGTCTGTACATATCACATTTTTAAATTTTATTTCAATTCAATTAATTAACATAATGTATTATTGGTTCCAGAGGTAGAGTTCAGTATTCATCAGTCTTACATTACACCCAGTGCTCATCACCACGTGTCCTCCTTAATGCCTGCCACCCAGTTGTCCCATCCCCCCATCCTCCTCCCCTCCAGAGATCCTCATTTGTTTCCCAAACTTAAGAGTCTCTTACGGTTTGTCTCTCTCTGATTTAAACTTGTTTTATTTTTTTCCTCTCTTCTCCTGTGATCCTGTTTTGTTTCTTAAGTTCTATACATGAGTGAGATCATTTGATAATTGTCTTTTTCTGACTGATTTATTTTGCTCATCATAGTATCTTCCAGTTCCATCCACGTTGTTGCAAATGGCAAGACTGATTGACTGATTGATTTTTTTTTTTTGCTGCTTTAGAATTCATCTTTGTAAAAAAAAAAAAAAAAAGGAATTCATCTTTGTGTTCAGTTTCTTTAGTTTTACCATACGTGTCTTTTTTGCATATTTTTTATAATGTGTCTTTATGTGGATTTCTTTATTTGTCTAGCATTGGATTTGTTGGGCTTAATGATATGTAGATCCATGTCTTTCTTAAGTTTTAGAGAGTTCTCAGCCATTACCTTTTTGAATATTGCTTTCCTCTCATTTTCTCTTTCCTCTTCCTTTTGGTCGACATTTTTACTGTAGCTGGTACATCTCTGAACACCTTGTATTTGCAATCTCTTTGTACCCCTGTGCCACATCCTGCTTAATTTCTACGGCTATCTTCCTCTTCATCCATTGCTTTTCTTTGGCTTCGCCTAATCTTTTTTAAAAGTCACATACTGAGTTGTTAATTGTAATTATATATGTTTTCGCTTTTAGAAGTTTTTTTTCTAAATCTGCTACATCCAGCTTTTTATAAATAAATAAATAAATATTTTATTTATTTGAGATAGAGCAAGAGAAAGAGAGAACGAGCGGGGTGGGGAGCAGAGGGAGAGGGAGAAGCAGAATTCCCACTGAGCAGGGAGCCTGACTTAAGACTCAATCCCAGGACCCTGAGATCATGACTTGAGCCAAAGGCAGACACTTAACCAACTGGGCCACCCAGGAGCCCCTCCAGCTTTTTTCTCTTTTTGTAATTGACTCTTTCCCAGTGATATTTTCCATCTTGTCTTCTATACATTTAGACACAGTAACTGTAAATGTTTCCTAATCTGTCTGATTATTCCATGAAACAAACATCCTTCTGGTCTGTTTCCTCTGTCAGTTTTTTTTTTTTTTTTTTCTGATTCTTCCCAACAGTGGCTTTTCCCCCCTTATGTGTGAGCTTCTGATTTTCTTCAAAAACTTACATGAAGAGCATCTTTGAGGTCTGAGATGAACATGTTTCTCCAGAGATGATTTGCATTTGCTTCTGCAAGGCACCTAGGGGATTTATCTGTTTACACTGATTCACTGAAGTTTTCTTTTTCAGACCATCCAAGTGAATGATTTTAGGTTCCCTTTTGGTCTAGGGCCAGCTTGTGGTTATAACTTCTGAGATGCAATCCCTCCCAACATCCTGCTCTGCTCAATGCCAGGAAAAAGCTTTGTCATTTCTTGAGTGTTGAAAACTAGAGCCGGCTTACCCTTATTCTAAAAGTATTTTGGGATTTGAACTTTTTGGAGAAGGATCTCCTATGAAACTATCTTGGGTTGGGGTCCTCTTCCTTGTGCCCACTGAGTCCATGAAAGCTGATGCTTCCCGGTTTGGCACCGTTAGCACAAAAGCAAGTTTCTGGCCTCCACCACCTCTCTCATTTCCTCAGGAATTGGCCTATCTTATTCATGAGTCCTTTCAATATATTCTTTTGTGTGTTTGTTGGCGTTTTTAGTTTCACTTAGTGGTCAAAAGGGTCCAAATAACTTATCGCATCTTATTACTGGAGCTGGAACTGTTTTTTCTTAGGATTTTATTTATTTATTCATGAAAGACATAGAGAGAGAGGCAGAGACACAGGTAGAGGGAGAAGCAGGCTCCCTGCAGGGAGCCTGATGTGGGACTAGATCCCGGGACCCCAGGATCATGACCTGAGCCAAAGGCAGATGCTCAACGACTGACATATCCAGGTGTCCCTCCAATTGTTTATTTTTAAACTTGTAGATGTGCTTCTTATAATGATGATGAGAGTCTGTCTTTTGATGAGAAAATGTGTTCACATTGCTTGTGATTACCAATATGCCTGAGTATATTCTTGCCTTACTTCATGTTTTCCACTATGTTTTTCTTTTCTTACTTTTCTCCAATTTGATAGATCGATTGAATTTTCTTTGCACCACAATTTTTTTTTCTAGTGGTTTGTAAGTTGTAGCACATTTTCCAGGACTTCTGTTACTCTCAAAATTTTAATATGCAGATTTGATTATATTTTTTAATTTATATATTATTTTAATCTTATATTTTTGTCTTTTAGAAATATATTACCCGCTGAAACACACACACACATTTTCAATCTTTCCCCTCTCCCTTTCCAAAAATTTTTTTTAAAAATTTTATTTATCTTTTTAAAAATTGTATTTATTTATTCAACAGAGACAAAGAAAGAGACATGGACACAGGCAGAGGGAGAGAAGCAGGCTCCTCGCAGGGAGCCCAATGCGGGACTCGATTCCCAGGCCCCAGGATCATGCCCTGAGCAGAAAGCAGACGCTCAACCACTGAGCCACCCAGGCATCCCAACATTTTATTTTTAAGTGATCTCTACACCCAGTGTGGAGCTTGAACTTATAACACTGAGCGAAGAGTAGCATGTTCCACTGACTGAGCCAGTCAGGCACCCCTCATTCTTCCTCTTTTGATGCTATCTTCACTTCTATCACTTCCCAAACTGAAAATATCTGGAATTTTGGTGCCAAAGTATCACTAAAATAAATTTTTTACACTAGCCATCAAAAATTATTTGGGCATAAAGATAGTTTTGGCTTCTTTATACACTACTGCTCCCTGTAACCCACTTATTCTTTCTTACAGGATTTGTTAGTCATGTTGCTACATTATATATGCAATTATTTTTTTCTTTTTTTTAATTTAATTTAAATTTTTTTTGCAAGTAATTTTTTCAATTATGCAGATGGTACATTTGATAGGTTCTTCTTGCAGATCCAAAAATGTGTTCTCTTTTTCTTAACCTTTAAATACCAATTTGTTTGAATATGGGCTTTTAGGTTCCAAATCATATGTCCTCAAATCTCTGAAGATATCGACCGTTATTTTTTCTTTCCAATGAAAACTATTGCACTGCTCTGATTCTTTTTTCCTTGTAGATAACCTATTTTTCTCTGAGAACTTTTATGATTTTTCTCTTTATTTCTTCTAACATGAAAATTTCCATGACGTGTCTATATAAGTAAATCTTTTTAAAATCACCTTGTTCTGTACTTGGAGGACACTTCAAATATTCAGGTCATATGCTTTCTTGAGTCTGGGCTTTTTATTTATTTGATTATTTTCTCCTCTCCATACTGCCTGTTCTCTTTCCTGGAACTCTTGTTAGATGTAAGTTGAAACTTTTAGTTCTACCCTTTTGACTCTAAATTGTCCTTTCATACTTTCGTTTCCCAGGCTCTTTGCATTATATTTTTGGAAAATTCCTCAGCTAGAACTTTTGGCTAGTTAATTTGCTTCTCATCCGTGTTGGCTCTGCTACTCATGTGTCTTTTGGTTTATTTTTATTTTAAATGGCCAGAATTTTAGTGTGTTTTTTTTTTTCCATGGCTGAACTGGCATCTCATCTCTCCCTTTGAAGTTTTCTTCTGTTTACTTTATTTACTCTCTTTCCTTGTGTTCAAATTCTTCCCCCTTTAGGATTTTGATGTCTCTCTCATCGTGAAGGTTTTCCTTAAATCTTTTAACAGTCATGGTTTTGTCTTTCATCTTGTTTTCTTAGACCTCTATTTGCCAAGCTGTGCTATTTTCTACAGCCTGTTTCTAGTGATAAAGGGGGAGGGTTGGAATGTACTGCCAGAGTGGCTTGTACATCTCCTGGTTTAGTGTTCTCCATCTTCCCTGGAATATTCAGCTTTCTGAGGCACTGCTCCACATCTCCAGCTCTGAGTCCCACTCACTGCTTTAGCCTATGGGCAAGTATACTTCACAATTGACTCACGTGCTCCGTATATACCTTCCAACTTAATGGCTCCAACAAATCATTCAAACTCCTTCTGCATCTTGTACCTGTTGATTCTGCATGGGGAGCTCCTTTAATCATGTGCTCTCCAGCAGTTTTCTCCTGAATTTATGAGTTCTACTTGTCTCAGAATTTGATCTTCATAAAGTCAATCCTGTCTGTCCCTACCTGCCAATAATCCCCCAAATTTTTAGGGTTCTGGTAGTTCTATATAATAAAGATGAAGAGTAAGCCGATTCCATTTTATAAAATCAGAATCATGTTTATTATGTTGCTGTGTCAAATTTCTCCCATTGCCCTCTGATTATTTTTAATTGAAACAAGATAAGGGAAAATGAGATGATTTGAGTATCTCATTTCTGGTCCACTGACATATTCAGTATGTTTCATTTTTTTTTTTAATTCTCAACCTCATATAGAGCTATGATTAACTTAGATTTGCAAAGGAATTAGAACAAAATTAGAAGAATCTCTTCTGCAAAGTAACTTAAGAAATACATCTTAGTATTATTTTTTTTAGTAATTCCTTACTACCTTGAAAGACTAAATCTGAAAGCAATAAAGTTCCCTAAAGTAATAATAATTGGAATTTCAAGTCTGGAGAAGTCTTCTGTTGTGATGGTTAGTTTCATGTAGCAACTTGGCTAGCCCATGGTGCTCAGTTATTCAATTGAACACTAATCTAGGTGTTGCTGAGAAGGCCTTCTGTAGATATGGTTAACACTGACAATCAATTGATTTTAAATATTACCCTTGATCATGTGGGTGGGCCTCATCTAATCAGTTGAAATGCCTTAGGAGCAAAGCAGCAGCAGCAGCTTCAGCATCTACCTGAGTTGCCAGCCTTCCAGTCTGTCCTACTGACTTGAGACTTTACAGTGCCCACAGTGATATAAGCCATTCCATGAAATACATCTCTACATATGTATAATATACTACTTCATTATCTCATATACATATAATCTCTCCTCTATATAAAACTCCATTTTTCATAAACATAAACACACACATACACACATATATATATTATATAAATTTATTACTATTTCTATTTCTCTGGTAGACTCCTCACTGACACATGGGGTGGCACTCCTTAGATCTTGAAAGAGAATGAAAAAATACCTGCATGTATAAAAGTATGGTGTGTATAGTTAGGATTTCCTTTCTTTACAAAGTTCCCCTCTTAAGTATTTTTTGTTTTGGTTTGTTTTTCTTTTTTTTTTTTTCTTCTTAAGTATTTTTTAATATAGGCCAGTCAACTCACTGGCTAAGTGAATGAGAAAAAGAAAGCTTCTAAGGAAGAAATTCCTGTTCAACAAAAATTCTTCAGCATTGAGAAGTAATTCTGATATTCTCACATTTCTGAAGTTATCTTTGCTAATTCTCCGTTGGCAGCCAGAATCACTTTTCATTGTCATTCCCACCCCCGCTGAGCCCACATCCCTATATTCCTCCCTCTCCATCTTCCTCCCCCATGACTAACATAATTCAGTACTTTAAAACTCCAATGGCCTCCTCACAAGACAGTCCAAGAATAAAAGCAATTCGACTCAATCTACTTCTAATCAATTGTGCTTCTCCTGGGCACACATTTTTCTCCCCAACTTCCATTCTCCTTAAACTCCCCCAGCTGGCACTCTAGTTTCCAATTTTACTGTTTTTCTCCTTAAAATATCTAAAAGCAAACCACAATAGTAAATAGATGATAAATGGGTGAAAAAAAAAAAAAGAATAACTCTCCCTTCCTTCCCCTACACACAAACACACATGATAGATTTTAAAAAACAATAAAACTGATTTCAAATAGTCTGCTCTCTGGTGCCTGTACATACTGTTCTGCTGGTCAGATTAGATGATGGAACATTGTCTTCATCAAATAATTTTACCATCAGAGTAACCTTCCCATTTGGCAGTTTATGAAAGCACAGCTTCGATATTTTTTAAAGCATTCTTCTAACTCTGATTTTCCTGCAAAACATGTCTCTGAGGGCCTGGTGAAAGAACTGAAGTATCCAGGGTGCAGAATTAAAGAAACTTGTGCATTCCCAGCATTTTCCCTCTATAACCCCACTCACATACAACTGGCACATACTATCTGACCGCACTGGTTGCTAAAACAAGCATGATCCGTATCACTTGGTAAGTAGTTTCACAAAAAGAGAGTGGGATTCACTTAGGGAATGAAGAGAATAGGTTTTAGAATTATTGATTTGTGAACTACTTCATATCAGTCTACTAGTTGTTGAAATAACCTTTGAGAAAGACCCCCAAGAGAATATTTGTAAATCTCTGTTTTGGTTGAAACCAGCTCCTTCTGGGCACCTGGCTGGCTCGGTTGGAGGAGCATGTGGCTCTTGATCTTGGGGTCATGAGTTCAAGCTCCTGTTGGGTGCAGACACGACTTAAATAAATAAAAACAAAGAAAAACAGATCCTTAACATTTCTTTTTTTTTCTCTCTCTCTCTCTAGCATTTCTGTACTGCTTTATTCTAATGGCTGCAAAGCAATACTCTCTTCTTTAACTTTGGGGGAAGGGTAGGATAAGGTAGGATAACTCAACATGATTCTCATAACACAAGAACTTTTCCTTGTCTTATAAATGCAATTCAAATTCAGCATCTCATGATTTAAAAAATCACGAAATAGGGACTCCTGGGTGGCTCAGTGGTTGAGCCGCCGCCTTTGGCTCAGGTCGGGATCCTGGGGTCCTGGGATTGAGTCCTGCGTTGGGCTCCCTGCAAGGAGCCTGCTTCTCCCTCTGCCTGTGTCTCTGCCTCTTTCTCTGTGTCTCTCATGAATAAATACATAAATAAAATCTTTTTTAAAAAATTCTGAAATACAATAAAGTAAAAAAAATTTAATACTCATACTCTGACTACTTAGAGATACATTTATACATTGATTTCATCTTCTTCCTGTTTAATTGCTCACAAGTCATAACTCAGAATATACTGAATATACCTTTATATTCCTTGTTTTTATTTCAAAAGTACAGTACTTATTGTATCATACATTCCAAAATTAATTTTTATTGGCTGCAAATACTCTTTCTAACGGATCAACTATCATTAACCACTTCCCTATCATTATTTAGATTGTCTTTACTTTTTCTGATATTAGAAACATCATTGCCCTTAACATCTTCACGTTGTAGGGAGAACCCAATGTCACATCCATCCTCTCAGGGTGTCCAGTGGGCATGAGAGTTAAAATGAATGCAGATTAACAGGGTTTGAAAAGCAAATCAAGGGCAGCCCGAGGGGCTCAGCGGTTTAGCGTCTGCCTTCAGCCCTGGGCCTGATCCTGGAGTTCCAGGATTGAGTCCCACGTTGGGCTCCCTGCAGGGAGCCTGCTTCTCCCTCTGCCTGTGTGTCTACCTCTGTGTCTCTCATGAATAAATAAATAAAATCTTTTTTTTTTTAAAAAAAAAAGGTCAGAGGAAGAGAGACTTAATTGTGGGAAAGTAGCTGCAATATATGAGAAGAGAAGAGGTACTGTAATGAGTGTTGTTTCTACGAATTCTCTGTCCTTGGGCTTCCTCCTATCTCCCCAATGGGTTGTTCAGGACGCTTCTTCCTTCTTGGTCCAGGAAGGGCAGCTTTCACAGGGGAGTCCGACCTCCAGGTTTGAGGAGGAAAGGACGAGCTCAGAACTGGTGCACATAGCTCAGAACAGCCCCGACAGTATACTGGGGGGGGGGGGGAGGGGGCATGCTCTGCACCCCTCGATGCACATGCAATCCTTTTTTTTATTATTATTTTTATTTTTATGTTATGTATTTATTTTTTTGCACATGCAACCTTATGATGCCTTAGGATGTAGTCCCAGAAACGGAATCTGTAGCGTCAGAGAGAAGTTTTGCAGCCTTTGACACATAAAACGCAAGAACTTAAAAGCAAAGACCGTGCTATTGAACGCCCGTGTTCTTTACTTGAGAAGGTCCTTCACTTGCTGACTCGGCTCCCGAGGGCGATCAGACCGCAGCAGGGCTTCCCCAGGCGCCGCCCCGAGGTCGCCTGCACCTGCGGTTCCCGGGGATCTACGTCACGAGGAGGTATGTGGCCAGCACATCCCAGCTTAGGGCACCACCTTCGGCCTCTCTCGGACCCCAGCACCCTTCCGGCGCGCCCCGGCCGCGGGCGATAGCCCAGGAGCGGTCGGAAGCGCCTGCGCGCCGGGGGCGGGCCTCGCGTCTCCTAGCAACCGCCCGCCGCCCCCGATTGGCTGCTCGCCGCGCGGCCGCCATTTTCAAACCCCGGAAGATGGCGGCGGCGGCGGCGGCGCCCCCCTGACAGGACCCGCGCTCCGGGCCGAGGCGGTCGGGCGCCGTGCCCGTCCCAGCGGGCCCCCCGGGCACCCGGCCACCGCCCCACCCCCGCCCGCCCCCTCCGCGCCATGGAGCCCGCGCCCGCGGCCCCGAAGCCGCCCCGGCCGCGGAGGCGAAGCCGTCGGGCCTCCGGGCTCCACGCCGACCGCGCCGCGGGACCCTCGGCCGACGCCCCCAGGCCCGAGCCGGACGGCGGGTAGGCGCGGGGAGGGGAGCGGGGGAGGGGCGGAGAGGGGATGGAGGGGGAGGGGCGGGGGCTGGAGGGCGGGACCGGGGGGAGGGGAGAGAGGAGGAGGGGCCTCCCCCGCCTCCAGCCCTGCCTCGGAGGGGGCGTGCGCTCCGCCTCCCCCGCGCCCCCCTGCTGGGGGGGCCTCAGGCTGCTCCCCCTACTCCTCCCCTTCCTCCCCCCGCTCTGGGGGGGCTCAGGCTGCTCCCCCTCCTCCCCTTCCTCCCCCTGCTCTGGGGGGCTCAGGCTGCTCCCCCTCCTCCTCCCCTTCCTCCCCCTGCCCTGGGGGGGCTCAGGCTGCTCCTCCTCCTCCTCCCCTTTCTCCCCCTGCTCTGGGGGGGGCCTCAGGCTGCTCCTCCTCCCCTTCCTCCCCTTCCTCCCCCTGCTCTGGGGGGGGCCTCAGGCTGCTCCTCCTCCTCCTCCTCCTCCTCCTCCTCCTCCTTTTCCTCCTCCTCCCCTGGCTGTGGACCGGCTCAGGCTGCTCTGGCTCCTCCTGCTGCCCCTCCCCCAGGCAGCGGGGTGGGGGTGGGGGGTGTGGTGGGCGGCTCAGCTGGGGGGTAGGCTCAGAGGAGGCAGTGACCCTGCTCTCCACTGGCTGCAGGGGTGGGGTCGTGGCGGGGGCGGGTCCTAAATGCAAACCGGGAGCCTGAAAGTGCCGTGGGTGACTCCCAACAGGCAGGGAAGTTTTGGCCTAGAGGGTGCCTGTGATGTTGGGGGACACCAGCATCGGTCTTTTGGAGAACTGGCCCAGTCCGTGAACCGAGCAGAACTGCCGGTTCCAGCCTCCCCGGTGCAGAGATGCGAGAGGGTGGCCGCCGACCCTTTTTCCCTGTTCACGCCGTGTCTCGAGTGTCCCGAGTGTCCGGAAGGGGCACTGAGGGCTTCAGGAGGCGGTCTGAGGAGCAGCGCTGCAGGGAAGTGCGGAGAGCTCCGCTTGCCCACCCACGTGGGAGGTGGGACCCTACATGTCCGGCCTGTCCTCGCCCTCGCCCGTCGGTACCTGGAGACGGTGCCGGCCCCCTCTTGTACAGGTCGAGACCTGTGCCGGGCGTCTAGTGAGATGGTGCCCGTGCCGGGCGGACGGAGCAGCTGCGCAGAGAGCCCTGTTCGCTCCTGCTTGTGGTTCTCGTCTGTGAGTTCCATCTCTGCTCATCATTTCAGAAGCCCCTGTGGGCCATTTCACACACTGCTTTGGGCAGAGTCCCGTACATGACTTACGTTCCCTGTATGCCTGATGTGCTGATCCCTTTTTGAGAGCCAAGACACCTTACTTTCATCAGCAAGGCATTTATAAACCCATCAGTAGGTTACTCCGCAGAGGTCTAGGTTTTTTGTTTTTTTGTTTTGATTCTGGGAGTTCTGGTGAATAAAGTAGATGAAGTCCCTGTTCTTGTGAAGCTTGACTTCTCACTAGGGGAGGGTCACCTGGTTGGCTCAGTGGTTGAGCATCTGCCTTAGCTCAAGTCCCCAGGACCTTCATCAGCCTCCCCGCATGGAGCCTGCTTCTCTCTCTGCCTCTCTCTGTGTGTCTCATGAATTAATAAGTCTTAAAAATTCTGATTGGGTGAGAAAGACCTGAATCAAATATATAAAACAACAGGTGGTCATGCTGTGAAAAGAATAAAGGCATTAATAGACCTAAGGAAGGGGTAGTGTTGCTGTTTTTAAAAGAGCAGAAGGGGGATCCCTGGGTGGCGCAGCGGTTTAGCGCCTGCCTTTGGCCCAGGGCGCGATCCTGGAGACCCGGGATCGAGTCCCACGTCGGGCTCCCGGTGCATGGAGCCTGCTTCTCCCTCTGCCTGTGTCTCTGCCTCTCTCTCTCTCTCTCTCTCTCTCTCTCTCTGACGATCATAAATAAATAAATAAATAAAAATTAAAAAAACATAAAAGAGCAGAAGGAAAAGCCTGTCTTACAACGACATTTGAGATCTGAAGGAATTAAGGAACTAAAGCTTTGTGAATATTTGGAGAGGAGCAGCAAGTGCAAAGGCCTTGAAGTAGAATCTTGTTTGGTGTGTTTAAGGAACTGCAAAGAAGCCATGAGCTAGTGCTCAGGGGAAGAAGGGCAAAGGATGCAGAGACATGGCTGGGGCCATATCATGCAGTACCTAGGAGCCCCGGAAAGGGCTTTATATTTGAATTCGTGAGTTGGGAAGCTAGAGGAAATGATATGATGTATATTTTAAAAATACCACTCTGTTAAAAAGCAGAGACCAATTAAGGTATTGCAGTGGAGACATCATATCAGAGTGGGAGATGTGGAAAATACTCACATTTGGGACGTGCTTGAAAATAGAGCTGACAGGATTTGCAGATGGATTAACTGTGGAGTTAAGAGAAAAAGACAAAGGAGCACTCTGAGGTTTTTGGCCTCAGCACTAGAAGGGTGGATTTTACTCATGTCAGAAAAGGAAGACTTGGAGGAGGTTTGTTTTCTGGTAGGTTATGAGACGCTTATTAAAGAGTTCACAAAATAAAGAGTTCACAATTATTTTTTTCCTCTTTTTTTTAAATTGAAATATAATCAACATACAGTGTTCTATTAGTTTCAGGTGTACAATATGGCGATTCAACAATTCTATACGTTATTCTACTCGTTACTCTCTTATTTGCTTTTTTCTCTTTTTTTAACCTCTTATTGAACTTTAACACTTGAAAGAGTGCACAAATTGTGTTTAGCTCAGTAAAATTTCATTAAGTGAACCCACCTACATATCCAGATACGAATTTGAGAGTTGTCAGCAAATTGGCTTGAAATCATGGAACTGGGAAGTCATCTAGATAGCGAGTATAAATAAAGAAGAGTTTGAGGACAAACTCTGGAAGCACTCCCAATATTTAAAGGTCAGGGTAAAGAGAATTTTCAGAACCAAGTAAGAACAGTATCTAGGAGGGCAGATGAAGAAAGGACTTCAAGAAAGAGGATATGGTAAACTATGTCAAATGTTACTGATAAGGAAGGACTGCAAAGTTTAGGTTGGATAAGGAAGAAAAAGACCATTAAATCTGGTCATGAGAAGAACATCATCTTAGATCATTTCTATAGACTAGATAAAATACTGAATTTAGAATGTTTGCAGGGTTTGAGAAGAAAATGAGGTATGATTTATTCAGGAAATATGTAAATGCCAGATACTAGAAATACGGAGATGGAAGATACTATCCTTAATCTGTAAGAGTTTATAATTTTATAGGGAAGAAAGATACATTGATAATTACGATTGTGACAAAAGTTACGTAGAGGTGTACACAGGATGCCATAGATGCAAATAAAGGGAACACTTAAGAAAAGAACAGAAAATGATTTCCTGTTGAAATCCCTGAGTCTTGGAGGACCAATCTAGAGAGGTGTAAACAGGTGGCTTCTTACAGGGGAGAAGCATGCTGAAAGGCCCTGAGGCAAATGAGCATGAGTTCTGTATATCACCTAGTTGGCTGTGACTGGACACTACTTGTGTGGAGGGAAGGATTTAGGGATAGTGATGAGAGATTTTGCTGAAGAGGTAAGAGCCACATCATGAAGGAGTCCTTTATGCCATAAGAGTTTGGGTTTTATCTTAAAGGTGATGGGGAAATACTGAAAGACAAGCCAGGGACATGATCATATTTGCAATTTAAAAGGTCGTTCTGCCTTCACTGAGAAAAGTAGGTAGCAATTGGGGTCATAACACTCCTTAAGTCTTAGAAAATACCCCCAAATTTCAGATTTGTAGTCCCTTGCAGTCCAACTATGGATACCAAATTAAAAATCCCAAGTGTAGATGATGACTTGGTGGGAAGTCAGTCTGTAGTAGTCTGGATAAAAAATGAGTTTTTGAATGAGAGCTGGCAATGAGATTGGAAAACAAGAAATACTCAGTGTGGATTGCACTTTCAAGAAGTTTCATTGCAACAGGAAGGCAAGAGTAACGGGGGAGGCAACACAATTTTGTGGGGCAGACTCTTCAGGTAAAAACTTGATAGGATTGGGAAATAGATAGAGGGAGACAGGAAAGAAAGGATGATTAAGCAAGGAGCCAAGAAGGCAGAAAAGGATGGAATTCAGATTAAGGGTAGAGAATTTAGCCTGGCTAAGAGCTATGGATGGCTTACTTTTGGATAAGTTTTGAGGAGTAGGGAACGTTGTGAGCGGGAATTTGAGGCTGCCATTTTTTTGTGTGGGTAGAAATGAGGTCTGCTGAAGAAAGGAGGTTAACACAAGCGGCATGAGGATAAAAATGAACTTGGAAGAACCCTGGAGGCAAACTAGGGAGTGAAATAACTATTCCATTTTCCAGAAAGAATGTAAGACACCTGCATAAAGTCACAAAATATGACAGGGTAATATCAATTAATAGTGGAGGAAGGAAGAAACAACCATTTAAGTTGACACCAAATCCGGAAATCATTAAGGAGAAAACCTGGTGTATGAATCTATGTAAATATAAAACTTTCTGTAGATAAACTCACTGTACACTAATTTGAAAAACAACATACAGTACAATTTTGCCCATTTAAAGTATACAATGTTTTTCTATGTATTCACGTATGTGCAACCATCACCACCATTTTAGAATAATTTTATTAATCTTGAAAAGAAACCCCATGCCCTTTGGTTATCATTCCACCTCCCCAAAGCCCCTCCCCTTCCTTTGTCCCCAGCTCTGAGTTCTTTCTGTCTCTGTATTTCCCAGCTCTGGACATTTCATACAGATGGAATCATGGGGCCTTTTTTGCTGGGCCATCTTTTGCCCATCTTTTTTTAGTTATTTGTCCTTCATTATTGAGTTACAAGAGTTCTTTATTCTAGACTCAAGTCCTTTATCAGATTTATGATTTGCAGATATTTTCTCTTATTCTCGGTTGTCTTTTCAGTTTCCTGATGTCCTTTGAAGAACAAAAGTTTTTTGTTTTTTTTTTAATTTTGATGAAGTCCAACTTATTTGTATTTGTTGCTTTTTCTTTTGGTGTCACATCTAAGAATCCTTTGCCAAATTCAAGGTTGTGAAGACTTACCCCTAAGTTTTCCAGTTTAAGCTCTTATATTTAGGATTTTGATCCATGTGAGTTAATTTTTATATATGATGTGAAGTAAGAGAACTCTTTTTCGTGTAGCTGTCCAGTTGCCCCAGCTCCGTTTGTTGAAAAACCTGTTCTTTCCCTATCAGATGGGCTTGGCATCTTGTCAAAAACCAGTTGATCATAAGTATCTGTTTCCTTTGGGACTTTAGATTTTATTCCCTTGATCTGTATGTATATCCTTGTTCCAGCACCACACCTTATTATCATTACTTTGTAGTAAATTTTGAAATCAAGACATACGAGTCCTGCTTTTGTTCTTCATTTTTCATGACTCTTTCACCTATTCTGGGTCTATCGCAACTCCATGTGAATTTTAGCATCAGCTTGTCCATTTTTACAAAGAAATCAGCTGGGATTCTGATAGGGATTACATTGAATCTGTAGATCAGTTGTGGGAGGTATTGTCATCTTAGCCATGTTAAGTGTTTCATCTATGAACAAATAATGTTTTTCCAACTATTTAGATCTTTATTCTTTCATCAGTATTTTGCAGTTTTCAGAGTATAACTTTTGTACTATTTGCTTAATTTATTCCTAAGTATTTTTTTTCTTTTGGATGCTATTGTAAATGGAATTTCTTTAATTTCATTTACAGTTTCATAATTTCAAGTGTATAGAAATACAATTGATTCTTGTATCCAGCACTGTTGCTGAACTCATTTTTTATCGTTTTGATCGTTCTTCTTGGTGAATTCTTCAGGATTTTTCTACAATGTTATGTCATCAACAAATAAAAATAGTTATATTTCTTCTTTTCCAACCTGGATACCTTAATTCTTTCTCTTCCCTAATTGCCTTCACTAGAAACTCGAGTACATTGTTGAATAGAATCAGAGACTGGAAATCCTTATCTAGTTCCTGACCTTGGAGGGAAAGCATCAAGTCTTTTACCTTTAACTGTGATGTTAGCTGTGGAATTTTGTAGATGCCCTTATCAGACTGCCATTTATCAAACTTCTATTTCTAGTTTTTTGAGTGATTTTATCTTGAAAAGGTATTGGATATTGTCAGATGCTTCTCTCCCCGCCTCACCCTAACTTTGGTCTGTTTTTTATTGTTACGATGTATTGCCTTTTTTTTTTTCTTCAAAGATTTTATTTATTCATGAGAGACAGAGAGGAAGAGACACAGGCAGAGGGAGAAGCAGGACCCATGCAGGGAGCCCAATGTGGGACCCGATCCCGGGTTTCCAGGATCACACCCTGGGTTGAAGGCGGAACTGCTGAGCCACCCGGGCTGCCTGTATTGCCTTTTTTTTAAAAAAAAAAAAATTTTATTTATTCATGAGAGACACAGAGAGAGAAGCAGAGACAGGCAGAAGAAGAAGCAGGCTCCATGCAGGGAGCCCAACGGGGGACTCATAGGACTCGATCCCAGGAACCCCAGGATCACATCCCAGGCTGAAGGCAGGCACCAAACCCACTGAGCCACCCAGGGATCCTGATATATTGCATTTTTAAAAACATTTTTATTTATTTGTCAGAGAGAGGGAGCACAAACAGAGGGAGAATCTGGCTCTCCACTGAGCAGGGAACCTAATGCGGGACTCAGTCCCAGGACCTGGGATCATGACCCAGGCCGAAGGCAGATGCCCAAACCAACCTTGCTACCCAGGTGCAATACCCTTGATGTATTACATTAATTTTTAGGTGTTATAACAACTTTGCCTGACTATAAGTCTCCCTGGTCATGGTGTATAACTTTTATACTATTGGATTCAGTTTGCTAGTATTTTATTGAGAATTTTTTTCCATCTATATTCACAATATAGTTTTCTGCTAGTGTCTTTGGTTTTGGCATCAAAGTAATACTGGTTTCATGAATTGAATAGTGTTCCCTACTCTTCCGTTTTTTGGAAGAGTTAGTGAAGAATTGGTATTAAATCTTTAAATGTTTGGTAGGATTCAGGGGTAAAGCCATCTGGACCTGAGCTTTTCTTTACAGTTTTTTGATGGCTAATTTAGTCTCTTCCCTTGTTTTAGATCTGCTTCTTAAATCAGTTTCAGTAGTTTGTGTCTTTTAGAAATTTGCTCATTGCATCTAAGTTAATTTGTCAGCATACACTTATTCATAGTATCTTTTATAATCTTTTATTTTGTAAGATAAATGATAATTTATTATCTTTTATTTCTGTTTCTAGTAATTTGAGTCTTTCCTTTAATCTTGGTCTGTCTGGAGATTGTCCATTTTGTTGATCTTTCCAAAGTATGAGCTTTTGATTTCATTGATTTTTCTCTACTGTTTTTTCTGTTTCATTAATTTCTACTTTAACTATTTTTATTTCTATTCCTTTGCTTGTTTTGGGTTTAGTTTGCCCTTCTTTATCCATTGTCTTAAAATGGAAAACTATTTCTTTGAAATCTTTTAATATAGTTATTTATAGCTGTAACTTTCTCCCCAAGCACCACTTTGGTTGCATCCTACAAATTTTGATGTTTTGTGTCTTCACTAGCACTAATCTCAAATTATTTTGTGATTTCTCTTTGCTTTCTTCTTTCACTCATTGACCCATTGTTTACTCAGGAGTGGGTTGTTTAATTTCCACATATTTGTTAGTTTCCCAATTTTTTTTCCTATTGTTGATTTCCACTTGCATTCCACTGTGGCTAAGAATGTATTTTGTATTATTTATATCCTTTTAAATATATTAAATGTTGTTTTATGCCCTAGAATATAGTCTCTCAAGGAGAATGTTCTATGTGTATTTGAAAAGAACCTATATTCTTTTGGACGTAGTGTCTATAGATGGCTGCTAGATCTAGTTGGTTTATAGGCTATTTAAGTCTTGTATTTCCTAGTTGATCTTCTAGTTACTACTCTACCATTATTGAAGATGAGGTGTTGAAGGTATTATTGTTGAACTGTTTTTCCCGTCATTTCTGTCAGTTTTTGCTTCCTGTATTTTGTTATTAGATACATACATTTGTAGTTGTTATTCTTCCCTGATGCATTGAACCTTTTATCATTATAAAATGGCCCCCTTATCTCTGGTTACTGTTTTTTGTTTTAAAATCTATTTTGTCTGATATTAAATAACAGTCTAGCTTTCTTGTGGTTTGCTGTTTGTATGATGTCTTCTCTCTTACTTTCAAGCTATTTGTATCTTTGAAGCTAAGATATATCTTCTATAGATGGTACAGTTGACTCTTGAACAATGTGGGTTTGAGCTGCATGGGCCCACTTATATGTGGATTTTTGACAGTGCTGTAAATATATCTTTTTTTCCTTATGATTTTCTTAATAACGTTTTCTCAAGCTTGCTTTATAGTAAAAATGTATTGTGTATAATACATATACAAAATAAGTGCAAATCTACTATTTATGTTATTGTCAGGGGTTATGGTCAACAGCAGAGGGTATTAGTAATTAAGTTTTGCACGAATGAAAAGTTAAATGTGGATTTTTGACCACATTGTCCAGGGGGTGGGGGGGTCACAATGTCCTCCTAACTCCACATTGTTCAAGGGTTGATGATATATAGTTGGATTATGATTCTTTTTTTTAAATCCAGGTTAACAATCTCTTTTGATTGGGTGATTTACTCCCTCATTTGTAATATTAACTATTGATAAAATTTGATTTATGCCTGCTATTTTATTTTGTTTTCTATGTGACTTTTGTTTCTCTGTTTGCCCTTTACTGCTTTCTTTTGCATAAAATTTCTAATTTATGGCATTTTAATTCCTTTATGGATTTTTTTTTCTCTTTTAAACTGATTTAATTGATGCTCTTTGTTTTTTTGGGTAGATTCCTATAGGCTCATTGCTTTTAGTCTGAATAATTCTGTATGTGGGACAGGTCTACAAATAACAAATTTTCTCAGTTTTTGTTTATCTGATAATGTCTTTAGTTCACTTTCATATGTGCAAGATAGATTTGCTGGATATAGCATTCTTTGTCAATAGTCTTTTTCCTTGAGCACTTTGAATATGACATCCCACTGCGTTTGGCTTTCATTCTTTCTGCTTATAGGTCAGCCCTTAAACATGTTGGGATTACTTTGTAATTAGCAAGTCATTTTTCTCTTGCTCCTTTTAAGATTCTCTCCAATGTTTGACCATTTTTACTGTGATATATCTGTGGATCTCTTTGAATTTATCTTCCTTGGACTTCACTTAGCTTTCTGGATGTATATGTTTTTGTTTTTCAGTAAATTTGAGTCTTCAGGCATTATTTCTTCAAATATTTTTTCTGCTCCTTTCTCTCTGGTACTCCCATTACATGTATGTTGTAGAAGAAATTTGGCAGATGAAACAAAATTTTAAGAGTACATATATATTTTTTGATATGGATTTTATTTATTTATTCATGAGAGACACAGAGAGGCAGAGACATACAGGGAGAAGCAGACTCCCTGTGGGGAGCCTGATGGGGGGCTCAATCCCAGGACCCCAGGATCACGACCTGAGCCACCCAGATGCCCCTAAGAGCACATATATTTAAACTGAACACTATATATAAAGTAATTTATCTTAAGAAAGTAACTGTACAAGTATATATGGGTGTATGTATAATCAAGTATATCACAACACATTTTTATAGTAATAAAAAGGCTAGAAAAAACTGGAAGGAAATTAAATACATTATGATACTTTTTTACAGTGAAATATTACTACAATAGTTTTAAGTCTTTTTCCATAATTCAGATGGAGTTTATTTGGTATATCATATAAGGTATATTTGGATGTCCATTTTCTTTACCTGTACAAGTCTTTTCTAGGGTAGCAGTTCTCATTTTTGTGGTATCATGACTTCTGTATACTCTTTAAAATTATTGAGGATACCAAAGAGCTTTTGTTGATGTCTATTATATTTATTTAGAATGATTAATTTGTTAATTTTTTTAGCAGTCAGACCCGTTATATTTGCATAAACAACATATTTTTGAAAACAAAGATTTTCAAAACCAAAAATTAGTGAGAGGTCTGGAGTTTTTATAAGTTTCATTGATTTCTAATACCTAACTTTTTTTTTTTTAAATGATTTTTTTTTAATTTTTATTTATTTATGATAGTCACAGAGAGAGAGAGAGGCAGAGACACAGGCAGAGGGAGAAGCAGGCTCCATGCACCGGGAGCCCGATGTGGGATTCCATCCCGGGTCTCCAGGATCGCGCCCTGGGCCAAAGGCAGGCGCCAAACCGCTGCGCCACCCAGGGATCCCTCTAATACCTAGCTTAATAAAAGAGAGCAGGATTCTTTTGCTTCCTGCAGTATGTAGAGATGAAGTATATTAGAGAATGAAGTATAGATGAGTATATAAAGAAAATATGCCCTGACATAGATTTTTAGTTCAAAGTGCATGAGCCCTTTAATGGTCTTTTCAGACAATTATGGGTATTCTTCTTGGATTAATATACCAGAACTTGACAAGTGGTAGTTTCTTAAGGTTTGGCTACAGTTTGGAATCTGAAATGTATCATGAACTTTTCATTCTTTGTTATACTAAAATCCATTGTCTTTTAAATTTTTTAATAGATATGTTTTACTTATCCATGATTTTGTGACATGTATTTGTCGTTTAAAAAATACTGGTGTACTGAGTTATGCAGATCTTCCAAAGGTTGATACAAACTATTACATGCTATCAAAAAATCACATTTATATAATCACCAATCTCACTTGAAAAGCTTTTAAGTGTTGAGGTATGCTCACATGATACAGTTTTCAAACATCCTAATTTTCATTTGAAAGCACAGATTTTTATCATTGGCAGGAATACTTCATTGTAGAGTAAATGCCTGCAAAGTAGTCAAGTCCAAATAATGATAGTTTATCTGTTAGTGGCTCCTTCAAGTAAATACATTGTTCTCTGAAAATGACCAGCTAAATCAGTTCATAAATCCATTGATCACACAATTGCTTTTCTTCAAGACAACCTTGTTAAACTATGTGCCCTTATTCATCAAGGATCTTCCTCTAGCAATTTTTATCTTTAAATTGTTGCATTTCATCTAGTTACATTTCATATCTGATTATTGGGGTTTTTTGAAGTTAATGTGTTTTGTCTCTGGCTTCTCTAAAGAGTAGAGAAGAGAAGATACAACCCAGTGTATAGGTGGAGGGTTTGGTCTCCTAATACGGCTTACACATTGTAACAAAAAAAAGAAGAAAAAGTTTAGAATATGTTGGTAGATTGGACAGCGTAAATGTGGGGGATATAATATTATAAGATGCAAAGTCATAAGCTGAAAGTGAGGGCCAGTTGAGGAGGGAGTATTGGAAGAGTAAGAGAAAGGTTTGAAATAGTTATTTCCAAGAGTAGGAGAGGAAATGACCAGTAATTTCACTGCTAGGCCAGAGTGAAGACCTACCTGAAATTTGTGGTCAGGGCAGCCTGGGTGGCTTAGTGGTTTGGCGCCGCCTTCGGCCCAGGGCATGATCCTGGAGACCTGGGATCGAGTCCCATGTCAGGCTCCCTGTATGGAGTCTGCTTCTCCCTCTGCCTGTGCCTCTGCCTCTCTCTCTCTCTCTCTCTTTTTCTCGTGAATAAATAAATAAAATCTTAAAAAAAAAAATTTGTGGTCAGAAATTTAAAGTGAAACTAGTCAGCACATGGTGTGTGTGTGCGCGCACGCGTATTTGTGCATGTGTGCATGCACATGCATACATACACATGCATGCCCACCCTCTAATAACCTGACCCACAGGTCTGGAGCTCATTTCCAGCTATACCCATTGCTAATAATTAATCCTGGCCTGCGAAGCAAGAAATGCGCTACATCAGAATGAAGTGGGCAATAGAAATGGCTAGGATGTACAGCTCCTAGGAGAGATAGATGACTTACTGTTTTTAAGTCTGTACCAAGTTAAATAAAGGGTTATGAAGCTGGTTTGCCTCCACTAAATACTGATTGTGGGGGGAACATGTCATATGTGTAGTGACTGCTATAGGCTCTAGCAGGGGAGAAATTAATGGGGAGGAAGGTAGAAACAGCTAGAATCCAGTGGAGTGTAAGCTTCTGTGTAGGTTCTATGGCAGGCCTCTCAAATCCTTTCTCCCCTTATGTCCCTCTCTTTTTGTCCTGGGTAGGAGGAAAGGGTCTTGTCCACGGACCTTGTCCTGGGTAGGAGGAAAGGGTCAGTCCACTGGGTAGGAGGCCCTGCCATATAATTCAGAGCTCAGAGGAAGGCCTGCTTTCCTGGTCTCATTTCCCTGATGCTGACTCTGTTCGGGCCCTAGCTTTGATTCACCTAATTATTTTCTCTGGGAATGTACATTCTTTTAGACTGACACCCATAACCCAAATAAAATACTAGTGTTTAAAGAGTTTAGGCTTTACGGTCAGGTTTCCTGGGTTCAAACTCTGGCTCTTGAGGACTTAGCCTCTTTAAATCTTATTTCATAGTATCTCTGCCTCGTTAGGTTTTGAAAATCATGTGACATAATTCATGTAAAGCATTAGGACAGTACCTAGACAGAGCAAATGCTCCATAAATATTAGGTATTATAATTTGTAATTTTTGCAGGAAACACTAGAACTATCACTTACTTAACATTTATCAAGAATATTAGCAGTTAGCTCTGTTGTCAGCTTTTGTAGAGGTGGTGTAAGATATTTAGCAGTGTAATGCGAGATGCAAACTGACTAGATGTGAATCCTGATGCTGCCACTGCCGACTTTGAGGCCTTGACTAAGGTTTCACTGATGTGTGCTGCCACCTTCTTCATTTATACTTTGTTTATAAGAACCCGACTTTTAGAGTTGCTTGTAAGAGTTATGAGTCAATGTACAGAACTCATGTAAACATCCAGACGCTTAGAATAGTGCCTGGGACATAACAGGCATTCCATAAATTTCTTGATGCTGCTGTTATTAACTCTAAGAAACATTGAGTCATCCATTTTAGTACCAAGAGGGCCTTAGAATTTAGCACAACTTCTTCTATGGATGAGAATGTGAAGCTCTGAAATTTCACAGCTCGATGCTAGAAAATGTCCTGTATTTCCTAACTCTTAATGTTCCGTTTGCCATGCCTCCACAATATGTCTCTAAAGAGATGTATTAGTAGCATTAACCATTGGAACAATTACCATCAGTCATGTAACCACATTTAAGGAGCTTTTCTATGCAAATACTACAATTACTGGATATAAATAACATTTAAATAATTCTATTTCTGCTGTTTGGAGCCTTGGGAGAATCTACCAAATATTCTATATCACTTGTATAGCAGGAGCATAAATCCCTACTGATCCTTCTAAGGGTTTTATAGCATTTTTCTTTTAACAGATTTGAAGTAATGTTCTCCATTGGTAGAAAGATAATACATGTGGTGCCCGGGTGCCTCACTCAGTTAAGCCATAGACCCTTGATTCATGATCTCAGGATCCTGAAATCCAGCAGCATGCCTCCCCCAACACTACATCAGGCTCCATGCTCAGCAGGGAGCTCGCTTGTCCCTCTCCCTCCCCCAACTGTCATGTGCATGTCATTCGCATGTGCATGCGAATGCTCTTCGTCTCTCTCAAATAAATAAAATCAAAAAATTAAAAAAGAAAGATAATTCCATCCCAGTGATTAACCAGTGGTGATGGGACTTACTCTGTACATTTTTTTTCCAATGAAAGTGATAAATATATAGAATGCTATCAAGGGTTAAAGGTAGTCTTTAGCCAGACTAGCTGTTATATAAACTCAGAGCTAAGGATTTCTGTTCCCTTATTTAAAGAAATTTCACTTTTTGAATAGGCTATTTTTCAAAACGTATTTTATTTTATTTTGTTTTGTTTTGTTTTGTTTAAGATTTTATTTATTTACTCATGAGAGATACAGAGAGAGAGGCAGAGACATAGGCAGAGGGAGAAGCAGGCTCCCTGCAAGGAGCCGGATGTGGGACTCGATCCTGGATCCTGGAATCATGCCCTGGGCCAAAGGCAGACGCTCAACTGCTGAGCCACCCAGGTGTCCCTCAAAACGTATTTTAAACCACATTAGGGCATATAAACAAATAATTGAGCCAGTCCTCGATAATTTGAGATTGTCATTGTCATTACTGTTTATATAGTTGCTAAAAATAAAAGGATATCCTCATTAGTTCCTAAGGCTATTTGCTCCCAAATCAAATGATTACTTTTTTAACAGTTTTATTGAGATACAATTTGCACATCATAACATTTACCCATTGTAAGTGTATGATTCAGTGAATATTAGTAAATTTATGTAGTTGTGCAACTATTACCACAATCCGTTGATGGAACATTTCATCACCACGGATATTACCTCATGTTTGTGTGCAGTCAACCCCCACTTCCACCCATAGGCCTAGGCAGCCACCAACCTGCTTTCCATTTGTATAAATTTATATTTCTTTACATCTTATATAAATGGAATCATATAATATATAATCTTGCAGTTTATCCATATTATGGCTTGCATGAATATTTCATTCCTTTTTATTGCTAAATAGTATTCCATTATATGAAATGAATATTCTACATTTTGTATATATGCGTGATGCTCAAATGTGTTCTAGAAATGTTCCAAAATATATCTATTATTTGGGGCTCACAGATAACAAAGTTGAGAAAGCCCTAATAGAGTAAGAGATATTAGTCTATATGACTTTCTTGCGGAACCTTTACCAAGTGGGAGAAGAGACAATTTCTTTTTTTTTTTTCTTTAAGATTTTATTTATTTATATATTTATTTATAAATGAGAGACACAGAGAGAAAGGCAGAGACACAGGCGAGGGAAAAGCAGCTTCCCTGTGGGGAGCCCGATGTGGGACTTGATCCCAGGACCCCAGGATCACACCCTGAGCCAAAAGCAGACGCTCAATTGCTGAGCCACCAGGTGCCCCAAGAAGAGACAATTTCTTAATAGCAAAGATGCTAAGTAGTCAAAACAGTCCATTATATCAGATATTTGACCCAAATAAATGAATTGTTTCAGTAATATTTGTCATTGTTTTTTGCCTGATTTACGAAGAAATCGGAGAACCTTAATAGTTCAGCACCCCAAATACCAACAAATTTTCACTACAGAGAATAGTTTACATCATTCTTTCCTCATTCATGGTAACCTTAGCATCTACAGAGTAAAATTTTAAATTTTAGCTGCTTATGAGTTATGCATAGTAGTTTGTAGTTAGGCTAAGACATTTATTTGAGTTGCACTGCTGGTGTGTAGGACCAGCTTCCTTTGTCTAGCAGCTGTATTTCAGCCCTATTGTATTCTTGTTTTACCATGTAGGAACTAATTCTCCTTAACAGATCTGGAGGCATCACAATTTTCAATTATACTCTGTCTTATTTTGGGTGCCCTATGCATCAAGTCGTCTTGCTAAATGTCAATGACCTAGTCTGTTATATTCCTATCTTTAGCCCTTCTATTTTCCTTGCTTTTTAAAAATATTTATTTTGCTAACTCATTTTGGTGGTTCTTTGTTAAAAACTTCTAAATGTCTACCTTGTTATAAGCCAGTATCTTTACATTTTTGTGGTTTTCCTTTTTAATTGGAAGATTAACTCCCTTATGTTGTCTAGTACATTTTATGAAAATGTTCATTGAGCTGTCTTTCTGCTATTTATAATTCAAATTCAGTTCTTATTTGCCACGATAGAAGAGGGCAGTAATACAAATCATAATCTAAGAATGAACTAACGATTTTTCTCTTATTGAATATCATCTTTACCATTGTAGTTTTGCTTTGTGTAGGCCAAAACTAGTTCAATGTAAAAATAATTTACATTGTTTAAAAACACACCAAAAGATAAGAAAAGAAGTATGGATGTTAGGCCAAGGAATAATCACAATTAATTAATAGAAAACACGATTTACTACAACAAGCTGGTTCCTTCACTTATTAGTTTATTTTATGCCTGAAATGTTGTAATTGTTTGAATATATTAAAAAGAGGATTGGACAAAAATTATTGAAAAGATGAAGGACCATCATTTCTTATTTCAGCCCTTAATACCTCTTTAAATGAACTCTGCTTAGTATCTTTTAGAAAGGCCACTTACAATTTTAACATTTTATGAAATAAAAACTTTTTTTCCCACAAGGATTTAAAATAGCTATTACGTTTGGGCCTGACCCCTGTGAAAGATAACTGTATGTCTTTCCAAGATTTTTTAAAAGTTGGCACTGTCTTACATGATTTTTGGGCACAATTTGTTTATTGGGTTCTTTTTTTCCATGGGTATTCAGAATAAATAGGTACTTGTTATTCAATTGGGAAAAAATAGCATTACTATAAAACTGATTACAGCTTGTACTGGAAAGAATCTTGCCATCTGATTGGAAATATTTTTCCAGTTTGTTGACCTATTTGAAATTCCTAAGAGCTATTTTTCTTTCCAGCTTTCAAACATGAAATTCATTCTGAGGTCAATTTGGTTGATTCTAGGGACTAAAGAAATGAGTAACTTTGGTTTTGTGTTCTCCTTAAAACTCATCTTAAGGATGTATTTATTGAATATTTTAAGTGCTACTATAATTACTACTTTGTAATGAATATTTGCATTGGATTAAAAATAATCTTATGAGAAATCATAATTAATGCTTCTCAACCAAGTCCCCACTGATGCTGTTATTAACCATGTAGTATATAACAGCACTTACCTAGAGAAGTATTTTTAAAAAGTATGATCCATGGATATACATGGGGTATGAATGTCCTGTTTTTCCCTATTATCTTTTAGCGTTGTTTATAATATTATATCTATGTATTGTTTAGACATATGAATTCTGATTCTTTTCAGATGTCATGTTGGTTTAACCTAAATACCTCACTCTAGTGTTTTATCAAAAATCATACTATTTTCTTCATTGTTACTTTTTCTGCAGTGGCAAGAAAAATCAGTTCCTTAAGTTCTCTTGCTCCGCTAAAGAGGCCCTGGGGAGGCCTGGGATGGGGGGACGGAAGGGGGTGGGATGAGTTTTAATAGTAATAAAGGTGGGGCATCCAGGGGTTCAGTGGTTGAGTGTCTGCCTTTGGCTCAGGTCGTGATCCTGGGGTCCTGGGATCGAGTTCCGCATCGGACTCCCTACAGGGAACCTGCTTCTCCCTCTACCTGGGTCTCTGCCTCTCTCTCTGTGTGTCTCATGAATAAATGAATAAAAATCTTTTTTTAAAATAGTAACAAAGGCTTACTGTTTTAATATTTCATAATAATAATTTAAATAATTATTTAGGAAATGCTTACTTAAATATCTTAAGATCTTTCTGCATCTAATTATCAGTGGAACCCTATTTCTCTGTGCCGGGAAACTTGCTGGAAACTGAGGCTGACATAGAAAGAGGGAAAAATCTGCTAGTTTTGTCATTGAGCCCACTTTCTAATATGCTTCACTAAACTTTGTTGCTATGCCTTCACCCTCTTGCTTCTTCCCAACCAGTCTTGTTGCCTCCCAGTTCATCCCTCTTGTTCCAAGGCTTATTGCTGCCGCCATTCAAGATCAAGTCCATACTCTCTAAGGGTTGTTATGTAAGGCCTTTTATCTAGTCCTACCTTATTTCTTTAGATACTCAAACATAAGGAACTACTTGCTGTTTCCTGAATATAATTCATTTCACTCCCACTTGTGCTGTTCTCTTTGCCGGAAAAGCCTTCCTGGCTCTCCTATGCTTTGCTAATTACTATTTCTCTTTGATTTAGCTTTAATATTGTTTAAGAATGGATTCTGTGAAGCCTTTTGACATCCTCTTTCTCTGTGTAGCCATTTTCCCTTGTGTTCCTTGTCAACATGTAAGCAGACTGCTGCTTTATATTTAGCTTAAAAAACTACCTGTATTTGATGTAAGCTTGTAAAGTCTTGTAGGTTTAATAGCGTCTGTGGTATTTTGTACTTAGAGTGAATAAAGACCATGAGGATCAAGGGTGAGAGGTGGAATGAATATACAAATGGAGGATGGCCTTTCAATCCAGAAAGCGGAACACTAACTTTTCTAACAATTGAACCACGTGGCCAGGACTTGATCATAACTGCCAGGTTCCCTAATTTTTATCCTTGCTTCCAACTTAGAACCAATCAAAGCAAGCCAAATACACCTTCCGCCGCCACCACCAATCACATAGGATGTCTCACCTTCAGCTTCCCATTGCCAACAGTCTCCAATCAGGGCACACTTTTGAAACCTTCCCTTTTTTCCACTATGAAGCTTTCCCACTCTTCAGCCTTCCTTTGAGTCTTCCTCAACACAAATGATGGTGACTGACTCCCCGCGTCTGGCAGGCTCTGAATATATAGCCTTTGCTTTTCTCATTTATTTCTATACAAGGGGAAAACCTATTTATATTTACTTACATCCAAAGTGATTAATGGTAAGTATTTATAAACCGTATTTCTTGTGCTATCTATATTTTGTGTTTTTTTTCTACATGTTTTATAAACATAGAGGTTTATATTTTATAAAGGTGAAGACAGGTTTTGGTTATAAGGATTCTCATGAATGGAAAAATAACACAGAAGAAAAGTCTGTCACTTAATAGTAATGAACAAAAACTAGTCAAATTTTAATCTTGAGATCTTCGTCTCAGATACAGTTTTTAAAATTCTTTATTTGGTTAATTAAGCCATAACTTTTTTAAAAAGTACGTGCAAGAGATTTAAACATGAAATGCAAATTAAATATGTTTGGGTTTTATTATATTGAACATCCTTTTATTTTTAAAATACTAGGCATACATAATGACTTTTATTAAATATTTTTCGCATCATTTACTGCTTTTTATTTAACCTATTAGTATACTATACTATATAGATTTCTTGCTATTGAACCATGTATATGTACCTAAAGTAACCCTGCTTGGTTTGGTGAATTATTTTTGATATGTCCACTAATTTTATAAAGGCCCTTTCACCTTTTTAAAGATCGTAAAAATGACTAAACCCTATACCCTGGTTTTTTTGGGTTTTTTTTATTTTTTTTATTTTTATTTTTTTTTGCATGCTCTCATTTCTACAATGAAATGACTAATAAGGCTACTTAAAATCATTTTGAACCTATGAAAAAGAGCTTTTTGTATGTCTAGAGTGCTTTGTTTTATAAAAGTTACTCTCAGTTTATTTATTACTTGAATTTTCTTTTAACAGATATTCCCTTCGGAGAGGTAGCTCCTTCACATTTTTAACACCTGGCCCCCATTGGGACTTCACTTTGGTGAGTAGCTCCTGGGTATTTTATGTCCGGGCATTGATAGAATTAATTCCTAGATTGTCTTTCAGTCAATGTGGTGTACAACTCAGTTGTCGGTACTTCTCTGAGTATCTTAAGGTACAGACTTCCTATCACCATCCTTGGCAGTCTAATTTAATTCTTTTCTGCTAACAAGCTAAAAAAATACTTTTATTTCAATTAATTATAAAACGTATTTTGAAAAGTACCAGATCTTTTTATTTTTAACCCTATGCAACCCTTTTTCTTATTACTACCAGTTTTTAAATTAGAATATATTATGAAACATGAAGTTGTTTTTGTGTTCATACTCTAACAGCTTTTTTCTTGTTTGAAAAATATAAAAATGATTTCAGATGATATATATGAGTGAATTATTTTGTGTTGTTAATCATCCTTGTATCCTAGTCTCATTATTTTTAGAATGAGACTTTACGGAGGCATCTAACTGCAAAATGACACCAGACAATTGATTCTTTTTGTAATTAAAAACTCATACCTTATAAATACTCATAAAAATAGTGTATATACAAATAGAACATGATTCTTTATTTTCTTATTTGGAAGAAATAGCACATATCATTCTGTTTCTAGTTTGCCAAGCTTTACATAATCATGTGCCAATGGGTTCAGCAATACAGATTTAATTTGTACTCTCTTCTTTTGTGTTTAATTTATATTTCTGTTGGGGACTTTGAGATTTCTGTACTCTTAACACCAGTAACTTACATTAATTGGTCAGTGAAGCATTCATAACAAGAATCTCCTGACTTTAATATAATTCTCTATTTTCTTTGAAACTTTTTTCATCTTAGTTTCTTTCCCTTAATAGTTGACAAGCCTAAACTCACACAGAAAAACTTTAGTAGAGAAGTATCTCCAAACTTGATTTTGTAAACCTATCAGCAAAAATATTTTGAACATGTATGCCTGATACATTTATTTGGAATTTTTATGTATGTACCACCATTATTAACTACTAACAGCACAGTACTCAACTTAGGGTGAAGTTCATGATAGTGGACATAAGTCTTTATTGCAAATAGCCATGACATTTTCACAGTGTGAGGTCAATTTCTTAATCTGTTATATTTCCTTATGATGTAGATGATGATGAGCTCATCATCTGTGTATTGAATATTAGTAAAGCTTATTCTTAAGGATTAGTAAATACATAAAAATAGAAGTTCTTGCATTTTCCTCCTCCACTCCAGGGAAGATATCTTACATCTCCTCTGGGATGGGTACATCCCACTTGGGAAAAACACTTTTGTAGAGTTCTCCCATGACAAAAGAAACGTCTCATGGTTCATGTATTACGACGTTTGGAATGTGATTAAGGAGTTCTAAGAGAGAGATTTATAAGGAAAAAAACATGGTTTAAGAAAGGAAAAAACAAAAGTAAGCATCTAGCTTACTTTTTTTATAAGTAAAAAAAGAGATTTATAAGGAAAAAAACATGGTTTAAGAAAGGAAAAAAACAAAAAGTAAGCATCTAGCTCAAGTAATTAGAGAAAACAGCAGAATGAACCCAAGAAAATAGAAGGAAAAGTGAGAATGGTTAAAAATAAAATCAGCGCCCAATCATGAGAAAATTCTTGGCAAACTAGGAATAGAATTGAACTTTCTTAGCCTGAGACCTACCACAAGCAACATGTTTTGTAATGATAATATGTTAGAAACATCCCCTTAAATTTTTTTTAAAAAGCCTACTGTCACCATGTCTATCCAGTATAGTACTGGTGCTTCTAACCAACACAGTTAGACAGGAAAACAGGTATTCAAATTAGAAAGGAAGAGACAGTAGGATTCCATTACTTAGGAACAATATGACTATCTACATAGAATATCCAAGAGAATATTAATTGCAGCTGTTAGAACTAATAAGAGTTCAAGCAAGATTACAGACTATAAAATTTATAAAAAGAATTCAATAAAATGTATATATACTGGCAATAAACAATTACATGTAACTTGTAAAGCTTTTATTGAAATAACAATTTTTAAACCTAGAATAAATCTATGAGAAGATCTGTGAGATTTTTATGGGAAAGATTGGAAAGCGTTAATAAAGAACATAGACACCAAATTAAATGGAAAGAGAGTTACGCAACATGAAAATATCAGTACTCCCCGTATTAATTTGTAAATTCAATGCAGTTCTGATAGAGTATAAGAGATCTCAATTCTACAGCTCAGGAAGAAAAGTGAAGGCCCGACAGCTGTAAAAGTATTGTGCAAGTCGGGGATACATGTGACTTATTATATTAGCTGTTTAGACTTATCCCACAGGTACAGTTAAGTATGGAACCACAGTGTGAATGAAAGTCTAGGTAAGTAGGCCAATGCCATAAGATCGAGAACCCAGAAACTGACATATATATGAGAACTTACGGCATCATAGGCATCAGGGGGAATAGTGCTTGCAACAGAGATAATAGCGGTGGGACAGTTAGTTAGCTGTGGCTCATACCATATACCAACAAACAAGTTCTAGATGGGCTGCACGTGTAAATAGGAAAAGCAAAATATTCTTAAGATACTTAAAAGAAAGTACAATAGAATGTTTTAAAATATGTTAAATGTCTTTATACATATGCAGACACATGTACATGATTTTATATAAATGCATAAGTACACTCATAAATGAGCTTTTCCCCTCAGTACACTTCTTTCTGACAGTTTTCCCCCTTTCCTCTCTTCCGTCAATCCTTCCATCCCCAACCTCCACTCTAACCCTTGTACCTGTCCTTTATGTTTTGCTCATATAATTATTTACACACACACACACAGCTTTACAAATAAAATACACACATGCATGATCTTTGCTTAGTTTGTTTTTCTAAATTAGGATCATATTATTCATATTTTTCTAGATCTTCTGGATATGAACTTAGGATCGATAAAGATTTCTTGTCACATCATTTTTCATTTTTTCCAATCCTGATTTATATTTTCTTTCAGATCTTACACAATTTTCTTAATGTCTTTTAGCTAAATTTTGAAAAGTATGTCATAGCTTTGCCCTGCTTCTTTGAGCATTTTGTTCTGAGGTACTTTCATTCCCTGTAGGGATGTTACTCTTCCCTTTTTCCCGTTTTTTCCTTAGTTACTTTGTATAGGATTTGACTTGGAGAATTTTCTGTTCATTTTAATGTGAATTTAGTTTTTCTGAACTTTGCAAAGAGGCTTGATTCAGATCAACTTTGATCTTCACAAAGAACTTTGCTAACTTCACAGAGCTCCCTCTCCTCATTTTGATGATGCCTTACTTCTGCGAGATCCAGGCTCCATCTGTTCTCCCCCTTCCGTCTGGACTTCATCTTTCCTTTTCTCTATAGTCCCTATCCTGCTCGATTTTGACTCCACTCCTAGCAGTTTCTCCTTGGGATAGAGTCAGGTCCTGGAAGGGAACCCTGGCTGGTCAGTTTTGAGAGTTCACAAGAGCTAGACTGTGTCACAGGTAATCCGAAAAGTTATTCTGAGGGGTAAGTGGATGACATGTTACTTAACGATTCTTCTTCAGTAGTGATAAAGGACAGAAATAAGATTGTACACAGTTTCGCCACTACAGGCATCAGCAGAGTTGAATGAGGCTGAAGAATGATAGCTAGGAGTGTGTTGTCTTCCAACCAATAAATCCTGCTTCAGGCAACAAGTCTTAATTTCTTTGAGCCACGAGAAAAGGATTTTTTTTTTTCCTAGTGAAGGCCTTCCCCCCTCCATAGGATAAATAATGTGTTCCTTAGAAAAAAAAAAAAGTTGCCTTTATGTTTAAAACATAATTTACTTTTTCTCAGAGTTGTGTTCTAGAAAAACTTTCGGTAAGGTTTTTTTTAATAGGGTGTAGCATGAGATGATTCACTCAGGGAGACTAAGTAGTAAATATACTAGAGATAATTTATGAGCATCCCTCAGAAATAACCTCTTTTAAAAAAATTTTAAGTACAGCTTCACTTTTTTTATAGTGATTTTTCTGGTTTTATGGAGTCCTTGTTTAATGAAGCAACATGCATTCCTTCTATATAAGAATGAAATCTTTTTTTTTCCACATAGAAAAGAAAGCGGAGAGCAAAGGATGATGATGTTGTGAGCCTTAACAGCCTTGATCTAAAGGTAAGCCTTCCTTCTCTGTCAAAGAAAAGCACTTTAAAAATGCAGATAGTGTTTTATTTTTTGTAGCTATAATAATAATGAATGCTAATTTTTAAAAAATTGTAAGTGCAAAACTGAATAATGCTGGCTCTTATAGGTATTTTCTTTTTCCTGTTGTTCTTAAGAATGAGGTGAGAAAACAAAAAAAAAAAAGAATGAGGTGAGAGCCTTCCTTAAGAACCATGTAGGCTTTAGCTAGTGCTCTCACATTCAAATGTGTAAAGAGGTCAGGCCTACTGTATATGCCTTGAGGAAGGAAGGGCTGTGGTGGAAAAGAGAAACATGCCCTCCTGCAAGAGGCAGCTGCTACTGTGCTCTAGCCCTTGGCTACCTTTAGGACTATCGAAATCTGGATTTTTAAGTGAATACTATGTAAAATTGTTAAGTCCCAAAACCTAGTGTCTCTGGAATTTCTTAGACCATTTTCGTCAGTTGGCCAACTTTATAGAACCATCTTGGTTTTAAGGAACCTTTTTTTAAAGATCGTTATGTAAAAGTTATACATTTGTTAAGTGAGTTAAAAAATGTCTGGCATCGTGTGAAATGATGGCAAATTTTTATAGGTCTGTCCATCAACATTTTACCAAATCCAGCTAGCCAGAGGGGGGCGGGATGGGGCATGTGTATGTACATAATATGTTTATGGAAGAACTCTGTGTTTTAAGTGTTAGGCTTTTTGCAAAACAATTTTAATTACACTTAAAAATCTTACAAAGAGAAGAAAGGATAAAATGGCAGCTCTGAATATTTTTAGGTATGCTTCAAATCAGATCACATACAGAAATAGGACAGTATTTATCATTCACCACAATAAAATCCATGGTCAAATCTACTTAAAGACAATCCTCCTTTGGTTGATCCCAACTTCTGCATAAAGACAATCCTCCTTTGGTTTATCCCAACTTCTGCAATTTGGATCATTCTCATTTTAACTATCAACCTGCCTCCTCTCCCCTGTATTATTTTGAAGAAAATCCTTTAAGTTGTATCATTTTATCTGTATCGTCAGATTAAGTGTTCATACTTCCCTTGATTTGTCTTACACCTTTTTTGTTTTGGTTTTGTTCATTTTGTCTGTTTGAATTGGAATTCATATAAAAGTCCAAACGTTGTCTCTTCAGTGTCTTTTAATCCACAGATTCTCTCTCTAGCTTTTTGGGTTTTTTTAGGATTTGTTGTTGAAAAAGAAATCGTGTGTAGAGCCTTTTACAGTCTGCATGTTCATGGTTGTGTCTCCATGGTATCATTTCTTCTGTCCTCTCTTCCCTTTATTCTTGATAAACTGATAGAGCTAGAGATAGTTTGGGCTCTCTAATTCCTTGGGAGGTACATCATGTCTTTTTGTGATGTTGTCAAAATTAATTATCATTGCCTAGATTTATTTGTTCATTGAGGGTTGCAAAATGGTGAAAGTGCCTTTATCAGTCATCTTTATTATATTTCTGTAAAAAGAAAACTGCCCTTGGGGCACCTAGATGGCTCAGTCAGTTACACGTCTGCCTTCAGCTCATGTCATAGTCTCAGGGTCCTGGGATCTAGACCCACATTGGGCTCCCTACTCAGCAAGGAGTCTGCTTTTCCCTCTGTTCTCCCTCTGCCCCACACCCCCCACTTCCTGCTCTCTCTCTAATAAGTAAATAAAATCTTTAAAAAAATAAATAAATAGAACTCCCTTCATCAACCATTTGGTTACTATGACGTACTTACTTATACTAAAGGTAGGACAGGTGCTTGATTTGATTCCTTTTATGGTTTTCAAAAGTGATGAGTTTTATTCATTACAATTCTCTGAAAATAGTTAATTTTTTTCTTTTTAATATAATTATGAACTTGCAGATATTAGCACCTTTGTGGTGTTCTGATCCATTCTGGTTATTACTCTTACAATGTTTAGATTACCCTATCTTTGGCCACTGGACGCTGCTTCAGGATGGCTTGCTCCTAGGTCCTTTTTTCCCCTAGTTTTAAGGTATAATTGACATTTAATATAATGTAAATTTAAGGAATGCAATGCATTGATTTCCTATATCCTTTGACATTGACCCCCCCCCCCTTATACCTAGAGGCTCAGTGGCCTCCCTTTCTTCAAGGATGACCAGTTATTCCATGCCCACTTGTACATTTTGTTGTTTCTGCTCCATACCTGGACTCCGTCATTTATAAAAATCCTGGTTTCCTTAGGAAATGGTAGAGGCTTAAACCTGTACTTAAGAACACTCCCTGCTGCTGTATTGATCCTTTTTCTGTGCCTTTTAATGGACAAAGCTAGGAAATATATATCACTTTTTCAGATAAATTATAAGTTTATACTTATATTTCAGATTTGAGGCTACAATGTTTCTTACTCAGTCTCATCAATATTACTATCTGGATTTCTCGGCCACACCAAAAATCTAGGTCTTGGAGATACTGACATAATTACTGATTTGATTTACTCACAGTTCAAAGACAACAGTCTACATTACTGCAAATCACTACTGTATTACTATAAATGAGACAATTACTGAAAACATGTTTCATTTTTCAGATTTTTTTTGTTTTTTACATATAAGTTGTAGTGAGTATTACAGCTTACTATGTTTTTCAATTATTGAACTAGTATTTTTTTTGTTAAGATAGCACTTGCAAGTAGGAACAGGGGAGGGGCAGAGGAGAGAGAGAGAATCTCAAGCAGACTTCTTGCCTCCTTGCTGAGCATGATGGGGAGGGGTGGGGTTGGCTCAATCTCAGGACCCCAAGATCATGACCTGAGCTGAAACCAAGAGTTGGATGCTTAACCAACTGTGGCACCCAGGCGCCCCTGAACTAGTGCTTTTCTATGTGTAATTACAACAACAACTCACTTGTTCCTTTTTATTTTCAATTTTTAAGAACTACTACTTTTTAATTATTTTTTCTTATAATCATGTGACAAAATTGTATGGAATTTCAAAGTTAAGTTCCACAGTATTCTTGTTTCTATTCCTGGCCCTTCTACCCTACTTCTTTCTTCCATACAGAATCCTTTTTTTCTTTTTTTTTTTTAATTTTATGCTTTATTCTTTCACTTTTTAAAAATAGAAGCAGTTGCATGTATATTTGTATATCCCACTTTATTGGCTACACAGTAGCACGCTGTCCTTCATTATGTGCTCTATTTTATTCTTTCCTTGTTTGTTTTGCTTGTGTGTTTATTGCTTTGTAATGTCTTTCCATATTTAGGAATGTTCATGTTTTTGTTCTCTTGGTTATTTTTTTTTGCTTCAGTTTGCTCTTTTTAGCCTTTGTAAGTTGGTTCATTCCTACGAGCATTATTTTAATCAACTAACACCTCTTCTCCCTCCTCTCCTCCTCTGTTAACAAACTAAAGTAATATCTCTTCATTCTAAATTAATACATTTAAAGTATTAAGTGCTTATTTTACTTTTTATGAACATCACCATTTTCCATTTCTTGAACAGTTTAATTGTGTCCATAAGATCAGAGCATTTAGCCATTGCAGACTGCTGTGTACCCTGGTAACCATTATCTAGGCTTTAGTTTCACAGGTAAGTGTATATTGAATGTTGAGTACCAGTTCTAGGTTTTTGGTTTTCTGAAATTCATTCCCTAGCAAAGGGGTCAGCAAACTGTAGCCCACAAACCATTTCTGACCTGCTCATTGACTTACATGTATTGTTAACGGCTGCTTTTAAAAACACTACAGTGGCAGAGGTTGAGTAGCAGTGACAGAGACCATCTGACCTATAGAGACTGAAATATTTACTATTTGGCCTTTTATAGAGAGTTTGCTGACCCCTCCTCTAGACTTGAGTAAAATTCAGAGGACTTGTTTGTTAATGAGGACAGTATTATGTGAGTTACCGAATGTTCATGTTGGTTGATTTGCAGTCACTGTACTTGAAGGGTTTGAATGGATGAAATCCATGGCTCACATTTTCTTTCCTTGATAATTAAATATTTTACTCCATTAATTTCTGCATAAAATGCTACTGTTGAAAAGTTACTATAAATACATATTTTTGAGTCATCTTTTATTTTAGGAACATTTTTTTCCTCATAGTTTTTGTCATTTTTTTCTATTTCATTGTTTTCTGTCCTCTCCCTGCCTTTTATACTTGGATTGGATTTTTTTTTCTTTTATATTTATCACTAAAAATATTTTTTATCTGCTCATATCTTTTTTATTTTTATTTTTATTATTTTTAGTAGGCTCCATGCCCATCATGGAGAGCAACATGCGGGGCTTGAACTCCTCATGACCCTGAGATCAAGACCTGAGCTGAGATCAAGAGTCAGATGCTTTGCTGACTGAACCACCCAGGCTGTCTTTAAATTTGTCTTCCCTTTTGTCTTCTTTTTCTCTTAATGCAGTAGATAGATTTTCTTTATTCTGAAATAATTTTTCTTCTATTTTTAATTGTTTTTGAGTCTGTCACCTCATTACAAATCTTGCTTTCTCTGCCCATCTAATTTCTGAGTTTTGTGTTCTTCCATAGCTTCTATAATTTTTTTAATTTATGTTATAGAGATATTATTCTACTTCACATTTTCTGCATCTTTATAATACTTTTAAAAGGGATTCATGGGGACGCCTGAGTGGCTCAGCAGTTGAGCGTCTGCCTTCGGCTCAGGAAGTGATCCTAGGGTCCTGGGATTGAGTCCTGCATCAGGCTCCCCATAGGAAACTTGCTTCTCCTTCTGCCTGTGTCTCTGCCTCTCTCTCTCTCTGTCTCTCATGAATAAATAAATAAAATCTTAAATAAATAAATAGGATTCATGATTCTTTTCTGTTGCTCTTTTTTTTTTTTTTTTTTTTTTTTTGAAGTGGAATAAGTTTTCCTGTCTTAAAGGTGAGAGGAGTGAGCCCTTTTACCCTGTCTTCACCTTCATTGCTCCAGAGCTCCCTCTTCTGTTGTCTGCACAAAGTGGTTTTTAACAGTACAGCCTCAGGCTTTCTGAGATCTTTTTCTTTTCTGCTCTTTTTTATCTGGGCTTTTTTTTTTTTCTTTCTTTGCTTCTGTTGCTCTGTTCCACTCAATTTGGATCTACTCCTAGTATTTTTTTCAAAGTAGTGTTATCTTCAAGAGTTTAAGTGCCGCAGACTGCTTAACCTTTATAGCACTGCAGGATCTTTGCTCAGCCCAAGAATTTGATCTTGGGGTCCTTCCCAGGTTAGACTACTGTCCGCAGACTAGCATGCTCGTGAGGGGTTCCCTGTCCTCAGTGCTCTCAGAGAAGCCCAGTTGCCTTCCCTTTGATAACCCTGTAGGTCTCCTAGCTGTCCTATTTGTCACTGCCTGGCCAAGAAAAGGTTTGGGGGGAAATACTGTGTCTTCATTTTGTTGTAGATTGAGTTTCCTGTTTTGCTAGGTTAGTTGCTCTAGCTGCCTTTTTTTTTTTTTTTTAACTTTAAAGAGTGAAGACCTGTCAAAGACTTAATTAACATAATAATGAGTGAACCAACAGAATGGTAAAGCTAATCAAACGACTATAGGAAACACTGAAGTATTCTAATTACTGAAAGAAGGAAAGAATGGTGAAGGGGGGCCTGGGTGGCTCAGTCTGTTGGGTGTCTGACTTCTTCTGGCTGGAGTTGTGATCTCAGGGCCCTGGGATGGAGCCCCACGAGGGGCTCTGCGCTCAGCCTGGAGTTTGCTTCTCTTTCTCCCTCTGCCCCTCCACTCATGCTCTCTGTCTCTCTCTAAACTAATTAAAATATTTTTTAATAAAAGAAAGAATGATGGAATAAGATTGCTGAATTAGATGGAAAACAGATTAATGTCCTCATCTGTAGCTCTACCTGCAAAATGTATTTGCACTGTTTTCAGCTTTCTGCAGTTTAATATTTGCCCTTACAGAGTCACAAAACCTGATCAATAACAGTGAGTCAGAGAAGATGCACACCCTAGAAGATGAAATCATCCACTGAGAGGACATGGGGACACCCTTTATGTCTGATTTCAAGTTTTGATTTTCCTCTATTGCTAATTCTTAATATTACCACTTTTCTAATTCTGATTTATACTCTTTAATAGCTAATATTGGAATATTACAGTTTTTTATGAGCATGTTTTTCTACCAGGCTTTTCTTTTTTGTCGGGATATTATTTTTTCCCTTATACCTTTTTTCTTCATGAAAATTTCATAGAGATGTGACTGTGATTCTTTTCTATTGGTCATTACCACAGGAAAATGGCCTTAGAAAGGAGGAGTGCGTCAGTAGAGCTTTTCTAGCTTCATGACTCTAAAGCTTCCTCTTCTGTTGACTTTAACAAATGGTAGATATAGATAGACTTTGAGCTCTCCAGGACCTGTTTCCCTCCTCAACTTTATTCAGAACTCTTTCCTGTGTATCTGTCACTTCTATTCCTCTTGACTTGAATCTATTCCCAGAACTTGCGCCACAGTGTAGGGCTTTGTCCCGGAAGGGAGCTTTGAAAGTTTCTAAGCTCATGTGTTCCAGCCTTGAACCCTTTACTGCTACACTTGAGGAGATAAAACCCTTCCCGGTTTCAATTACTGTGCTCTCTGAAGCTGCAGCCAGTAGCTGTCATGGTTTCAGGATTCCTCTCTACTCAGACCTGGCAGATATTTTATTTTTCTCTGCTTTCTCTTCTGATACCATATAAATCTTATAGTTAGTTGTTGGTAGTTTATCCATATTAACTTGTATTTTGGAGTTAATGGAGATATGTACCTTGTTACATATCTATTCATAATAACCTTTGGGTTTTGGCCTAGCTGTCCTTGTTCTGAAGGATTTAGAAAAATTGTAAAACTATGTCTCTGCCACCACCTTAAGCCAGAATTATGCCTTCTGTATCTTATTCCCAATGGTGAAAGGCAAATTTAGCGTTCTTCTGAACCTAATATAATTTGATCACATATTATTGACATTGAATTTACAGGAATTATTTAAATTGCTATAATTCTTAGGGTCATATGTTATGAACTGATACCAATATTCATCAACTAGCCAAAAGATAAGCTTTTTATTGTCTTTGAAAATTTATCAAGTTTGGGGCAATGATTATACATTTGCATGTACTGTTACTAGCTTCTTCAAATTGTGGAGTTATCTTCAAGAAAGAAATCCTTATAAAAATTTGGTGACATTAACCAGACTCACTTGCATGCCATGATATAATCTCCATTTCTTCTAAACCTAAGTAATCATATACAACTGTGATAAGAAAAGAATGAATTTGAAATAATAATTTATTGAATATCATCTTTGTATACTCAAAACTTCACTAGGGTCAGCTCTAAATTCTTTCTTTTTTCTTTTCTTTCTTTCTTTCTTTCTTTCTTTCTTTCTTTTTTTTTTTTTTTTTTTGATTCCACAAATATTTTATGGAGCACCCATAGTGTTCCAGGTCCTATACTTAGTTTCCAACCAGGACAAAATCATGCCTGCATAGATTACAGAAGTATGATAGTGTTCTTAAAAAGAGGAACTGGAGGGAGAAATAGAAGATTTGGGGAGGTTTTGATTTGGAGTTGAGTTTTTATGAAAGTGAATATGAACTGGGAAAAACCAGACACCCCAGTTGGGGGCGTCTACAATGGAGATTATCATTGGATTGGAGAAAAACCAGACACCCCAGTTGGGGGCGTGTACAATGGAGATAGTCATTGGATTGGAGCATGGTCATTGGATTGGAGCATGTCAAGAATTAAAATGAGTTAAGTGTAAGGAATAATAAACATATTATTTGGAAAGAGTCAAATATATGAGGAAGAACTAAGAAATGAAGTAGTACAGAGGCCTAATTGGCCACTCAGTTTGGAGGCTGAAGAGTTTATCAATCTATGAAAATGAGCAGAAAGGACATTCTGGATTCTTGAACTGATTTTTCTGTGGTTACAGTCCTTCCATCTCTGTAGAAAGTACTGGTTAGTGAGGGCCTGGTACAGAGTCTGGAAGCCTGGAATGAGACTGATGGCTGTGGAAATGAAAAAAGCATTCCTAATGTTTCATCTTCATCAATTTTTTTCTTCTTACTTAATTATCTTTCTTTGGAGAGTTCATTCACTCGCCAGATTCAGCTGTCTGTAATTGATGACTCCCTAATCTGAATCTCTAAGCTAGATCACAGTCCTGATTTTCAGACCCTTTATCCAGTTGCTTCTAGAGATACAGCCTTGTAACTGGCCTCCCTGCCTATAGCCTCTTTATGATGCTGTATTGATTTTCTTGGGTCTGTTTTTTTTGTTTTGTTTTTTGTTTTTTTAAGAGAGAGCGAGCTAGAAAGTGAGCATGCGCGTGCATGCAAGTTGGGGAGGGGCAGAGGAAGGGAGAGAGAATCAGAGAGAATCTCAAGAGGACTCCTCCATGCCCAGGGTGGAGCCCAACATGTGCTCATTCTCATGACCGGAGCTGAAAACAGGAGTCGGGAAGCCTGACCAACTGAGCCACCCAGGTGCTCCTCTTTGGTCTGTTCGGTACCTTGCTTAAATTGTTTCAGTAGCTACTCATTGCTTTAAAGATAAAACCCAGATATTACTTAACAGGTAATCCCCATTGTATGAGCTTCCTGCAGCATCTCTTCAAAATCTCTCTTCTTATCATACTCCCTGTTTCCTTTCCCTTCTACATCCTTATTTTCTTTGCCTGAAGAATGCCTCCCTATCCCCACTCAGGCATTATATCCAGGAACCCTTCCCAGAGTCTTACACCTCTGCTGTATCCCACCCCCACGAACCTGGGCTGGTTACTTTTCCCATTAGCCCTCTAGGTAGGGAAAATTGAATAGAGAAGGAACAAATTAGGATTTCATGAGGAGGAAGGAGGTCAGCATTGAAGTTCTGATGATCACAGTAGCATTAAGCTATATTTATAGCTTGAAAATAACAACTCAACTCTGACTGCAGGTCAGAGTCACCTGAGAGTTTTTAGAGGAGGAAATGTATGGCTAGGTCCTATCCCGGACTGTGTAAATGTGAGGAGATGGCGGAATAAGGATGGGTGCCCTTGGGACCTAGGAACATCTGGTTGTTGGTTTCTTTTAAGATTTTTATTTATTTATTCATGAGAGACACGGAGAGAGAGAGAGGCAGAGATACAGGCAGAGGGAGAAGCAGGCTGCATGCAAGGAGCCTGATGTGGGACTTGAACCTGGGAATCCGGGATCACGCCCTGAGCCAAAGGCAAGCATTCAACCGCTGAGCCACCCAGGTGTCCCTTGGGTTTTGTTTTTGTTGTTAAAGTTGTTGTGGTGATTCTTAAGTATAGCCAGGGTTAGAAAACCATTAAGTTAGAATGTGACATTCTTAAGGTTGTCCTTCTCCCCCAAAACACACCGTGAAACAGATACACTGCCAACTCTCCCAGCCCTGTTTTGGTTTTGCGTGGCCTTTCATCTAAATACAACAGTGATTATGTAATATACTAATCACTTTGTATGGTCTTTTGAGGACTGCTGCTTCCAGCCATTGCTTCATTTACCTCTACTTCAGTCACCTAGCCCCATGGCCTGACACATAATAGGTGCTCAGTAAATATTTAATGAATGAACAGATAATATAGGTTAAATGAATCCAATAAGACTTTGGACTTAGGTAAACATGTAATATGAGCATTGTTACATGTTTTGATTTTGGATATCTTACATTAGGAATGTAATACTGATGTTAAGAATTTGTCATGTAGGGGATCTTTGGCTATTTTGTTGCGAAGTTGTGGTTGCTTAATCAAATTTGTCTCTAAATTTTAGCACTCTGTTTTATCAGGTTGCCTCACCATTATATTACATATAAAATTATTCATTTTAAAAGGAACAAAGTATTTGTTTTTCAAAGGTGTTTCTCAGCTGTGTTGTTAGCAACCATAACCTTGCCCTTTTCTTCTGATAGTAAAGAGTCCAAAGTGACTTTTTACAAATAATACCAGGATGAGTAATACTGAGTCATATTTTTATGGCTAAAGTTTTTTAGCTCTGATAGTCATGAACAAAAAACAAACCAGAACTCTTCAAAGGAAATGATTATATGTATATATAAATAGTTCATTCTTTTTCAGAATGTTCAGATTTAGGGATTTCACTTTCTGATTAGTTAAATAGTATATTAAAGGGTTATACTTTGAGTATTTGTATACTGTAACTTTTAGATTAAACATAATGAGTTATATATATTATTCCTAATAAATGATTTTAAAAACATTTGTGATTGTTTAGAATTATAATACTCTTTTGTCAGTTCCTGGCTTAATAAAATCTCACTTTTGACAAACCCACCTCTTAGAACCATGACAGGTAATTGGTGATTTTTCTGAGGCACAGATTTGAATAATTTGAAGCTCGCTGGCATGCTAAAACTAGTGGCTTATTATATTTTTTAAAGATTTATTTAGAGAGAGCAGGGGGAGGGGCAGAGGGAGAAAGAGTCTTCACACAGTCTCTGTACTGAGCAGAGAGCCTGATGCAGGGCT
Organism: Canis aureus; assembly: GCF_053574225.1. NCBI lineage: Eukaryota > Metazoa > Chordata > Mammalia > Carnivora > Canidae > Canis > Canis aureus. The sequence continues at coordinate 31,166,696 of NC_135615.1, read as the reverse complement.
GGTTCTCACCAACCCAGAGATCAAGACCTGAGCTGAAACTAAGAGTTGGAAGCTTAACCCACTGTGTCACCCAGGAGCCCCTAGTGGCTTATCTTATGAATAAGACTAACTTAACTGCTCCCCCTTCTTCCATTTTGATGTAACTTATGGTCTCTGCTGGTTGCCCTGTAAGATAATATAATAAAATATTATTTCTGTGGGACACAGGTCCAGAAAATGAAGCCAACTGCTGGCACAAGTAATGAAAGTTAAGAGGAACAGAGGATAGATACAAGACAATGGTTCTTCTTAGCCAAAAACATAAAAGTTAAACATAAAACAATTACTCCTGATAATGCTCTAAGAAGCCACTGAAGTATCCAGAGTTATTTATCCTTATGCTTAATCATTCCTAGACCTCTGTGAATCATTCCTAGACTATGTGCATTTAAATGCTTGTATCTACTTTTCAGTTATAAAAGTAATACAAGAATGTATTGTCCTTGTTCAAAATTAAATATTTTTTTTTAAGTTTCCTTGTATCACCTTCATCCTGTGAAGTAGCCAGTTACTATTTGATGTGTTCCAGGTTCCTTTCCGTTTATTTAAGTACTTTCACGCAATGTATATAATGGTTACCTATATATGATCGTACTATACATGTGTTATAGCTTGCTTTTTTCTCTTTATGTCTTATCAATACCATATAAAGCTACCTTGTTCTTTGGTTGCCATATTCCTATTCCATAGTATAAAGTACCATAATTTATTTAACCAGTCCTTAAAGAATGGCCCTTTAATATCTTTTCCATTTTTTTCACTTTAAAAATAATGCTGCAGAGGTGCTTGGGTGGCTCAGTCAGTTAAGCACCTACCTTCAGCTCAGGTCGTGATCCCAGGGTGCTGGGATCAAGCCACACAGGAGGCTCCCTTCTCCGCGAGGAGCGTGCATCTCTCTCTCCCTCTACTGCTCTCCCTGCTTGTGCTTGCGCTCTCTGTTAAATAAATAAAAAATAAAATCTTTAAAAAAAATTTAAAAATAATGCCACAGTGTGTCTTCTTGTATACAGAGGAACCATTGTTGTGTCTCTAATACAGATATCGAGGTAGAAATGCTGGGTTACAAGTTTCAATTTTGATAATATTGTTCACTTGCCTTCCAGTAGTTTGACAAATTTATACGTCTTCATCAGTTTATGAAAACATATCTCTGCATTCTTCTCAATCCTGAATGTTTTTAATGTTTTAAATTTTTGCCACTGTTGTGATAGACAACCGGACAGAAAGTTAATAAGGGAATAGAAGACTTGAACACCACCGTAAACCAATTGGACCTGACATCTATAGAACACTATCCAAAACGAGCAGAATATACATTTTTCTCAAGTGCATGTAGAACATTCTCCAAGATAGACCATATAAAGCCTTAATCAATTGGAAAAGATTGAAATTACAAAATTGCATTGTGATTACAAAAATAAAATATTTTTGTAATCACAATGGAATGAAACTAGAAATAATAGAAGGAAAATTTTAGCACTATCTCGTATCAGATTACCTTACTACTATATTATGTATAATAATGTATGTGAAAAATTCACAACTATGTAGAAATTAAACAACACAGTATTGGACAACCAGTGGGTCAAAGAAAAAAAATCACAAAGAAAATCAGAAAATACTTTAAGACAAATGGAAATGAAGACATAACAAAACATACCAAACTAGTGGGATGCGGCAAAAGCAGTGCTAAGAGGGAAATTTATAGCTCTAAACTCTTATATTAAAAAGGAAGAAAGATCTTGGGGCACTTGAATGGCTCAGTTGGTTAAGTGTCCAACTCTTGATTTTGGCTCAGTCATGAGGGTTGTGAGATCAAGACCCACACTGGGTTCTACTCTGGACTTGGAGCCTGCTTAACTTTCTCTCTCTCCCTTTCCCCCAAACCCCTGCTTGCGTGCATGCACTCTCTTTCTCTCTCTCAAAAAAAAGATCTCAAATGAGCAACCTATTTTCACACTTTAAGGAACTAGAAAAAGATGAACAAGCTAAACTCAAAGCTAGCAGGAGGAGGGAAAAAGTAAAGATTTGATGGGCATTAAATTAAAAAGGGAATAGAACAACAATAGAGAAAAATCAATGAAACTAAAATATGGTTCTTTGAAAAGATAAAACCAACAAATCTTTAGGTAAATTGACCTAAAGAAATGAAATGAAATAAATGAAAATGAAATGAAAATAAAGACATCACTACCAATTTGCAGAAATAAAAAGGGTTATGAGAGAGAACTGTGAACAATTTTATGCTAACAGATTGTATAACCTAGATGAGGAGGACAGATTCCTAGAAACCTACCAAGACTGAATCATGGAGACAATCTGAATAGACCTATAACTATTAAAGAGATTGAATAAGTAATCAAAACACCTCCCAAAAAAGAAAAGCCATGGACCAGATGACTTCATTGGTGAATTCTACCCAACATTTAAAGTAGAATTAACACCAGTCCTTCTCAGATTCTTCCAAAAAATTGAAGAGGCCAACAATACCCTGATACCAAAGCCAAAGATACTACAGGAAAACTATAGACCAACATCCCTTATTCCCTTATAAGTTTTGATGCAGAAGTCTTCCAGAAGATACTTGCAAAGTGGATTCAGCATGATAATAGGATTATACACTGAGACCAACTGAGATTGATTCCCAGGATGCAAGGATGGTTCAATAAATGAAAACCAATGTAATAACCCTACATTAACAGAATTCAGGACGAGAAAACCTCATGATCGTTTCAATTGATGCAGAAAAAAACATAAGACAAAATCCAGCACTCTTTTGTGATTAAAAAAAAAATAGCCAACAAACTAGGAATAGAAAGAAACTTCCTCATGGATAAACAAGATGTGATACATACATCCAATGGAATATTCAACTTTAAAGAGGAATTGATTACATGCTACAACACAGATGAACCCTGAAAACATTATGTTAAACAAAATAAACCAGACACAAAAGGACAAGTGTTGTATGAGTTTGTTTATATGAAGTACCTAGAATAGTCCAATTCATAGAAGCAGAACAGAATAGTGGTTACCAGAGGCACAGTAATGTGTATAGGGTTTCTGTTTGGGAAGGAAGATGGTGGTAGTGATGGTTGCACAATGGTGTGAGTGCACTTAATCCTTCTGAGCCCTACTTACTGTACTTTACCCTTCAAAATGGTTAAAGTGGGGGGTGCCTGGCAGGCCTATTTGGTTAAGCATCTGCCTTAGGCTCAGGTCATGATGGGGGAGGGAGTACCTGCTCAGCAGGGAGTCTGCATCTCCTCCTCGTTCTGTACCTCCCCCCACTCATGTTCTCTCGCTCACTCTCAAATAAATAAAATATTCAAAAATAGTTAAAATTGTAAATTTTATGTGTATTTCATCACAGCTTGTAGGGTTTGGGTTGGTTTTTTTTTTTTTTTGTCTCTTGTTTTTATCTTTTGATAGGATCATTTATTTAATATTTTTCATTAGTTTTTTTGTTAATCCTGTTTGGCATATTTTGGACCTTCTAATTGCAAAGAATTACATACATTTGTTTTTAGAAATGCCTTGTAAAATTTTTTGTTTTCAGATTATTTTCATCCTCTTACTCTGGTTGTAGCTTTTAGAACTCAGGAAGAATCCAGAAAATCTGGAATTATTTTATGTTTACTAACTCTTTTTTTCTTTCCATCTCTTTAATCTTGTATGCTATTCCCCAACTTCATTTTCTAGCTTGCTAATTCCTCATTAGTGTCTATTCTGCTAGTTAGCCTATTTACATTTCTATTTTGGTAATAAATAAAATTTTGACAATTTTATTTCCAAGATCTCTAATTTTTTGTTTTCCCATAATAGTCTTTATTTTCATTAATGTACTTCCCTCTATTACCTTTCTGAGAATACTACTTCTATTTCTTTTAACATCTCCCTCTATTTGCTTTGTTAACTAATATAAAATAAACCATTAACCAAATGAAATTATGCTAGGGCCAGTAAAGATTGTTTAGAAGTTGCAAAGTTTTGGACTCAACCCACGTGTGTAACTATTAGTGTGACCTTGTACAAATTGTATAACCATTTCTGCTTTCTGTATTTATGATAAAATTTTAATCTCAAATTTGATTCATAGCTCTTTTTATCCACTCCTCAGCATATTTGGTCTTCATTCATTCATTCTTGTATTACTGAGCTCCTTCTGTGTGCTAGACACTCAGAGAACAAAATATAGTCTTCGCCCTCATGAAGTGGAGGCATATCTGTCTCCAGATTGTATCTGTCTGCAAACCTAGAAATTTGTAGAAGAGATTTGTATTCTGTTTATTGCATGCATCTCCTTCCCACCTTTTTGAGACCCAGATTCCTCCAAGGGTGAAAGGAGAAATAGGAAAGAGTCTCTTTACCTTACTGGATGAGATTACAATCCTTTCGGTGTTGGTTTGTAACTTCTGTTCTATCTCATCCTCTATGGGATCAGCGAGAATGAGTAATGGCTCCACCAAATCCTGCTAATGAGGGATCCATTCCTGTCAAACTCCTCAAGGTAGTGATGATAGTTTATTGCAAGATGAGCCATGTCTTTTGGATGTCCTCTAGCAAGTAGCATACCATGTACCCTTCAGTACGTGCTGTTGTTTGCCCACCCGGGTGCAGCCACCCCAGCAAGACTATGCCCTCAATCTCACCTCTGCTCTTTGTACTAGAGGAACCAGACATTCATGTGGGCTCAGTGCCATGTTGGCTCTCTCTCCTCTTGAAAGTCCCTAAGGGAAGGAAAGCTTGGAGAGAAGAGAGAACAGTTTCTTTCCAGGCAAACTATAGGCCTCACACCAACAGTTTTATTTCTGAGTCCTTTTCTGCTGAATTGGAGATGGCTACTGTGGGCATGAATGGTTCATTCTCTGATCAGATGCTCATGAGTAAGTCTTGCAGGAAAGCTGTAATTGAAAGACATTTTCCTCCTCCTCTTCCACCACCCAAAATAGGTTTGTCTCACCCTGAGCTAGTGGCTGGTGCCACTTGCTCATAACTCATTGAACTAGAAATATGGGTGTCTTGGGGCTCCTGGGTGACTGAGTAGGTTAAGTGTCTGTCTGCCTTCGGCTCAGGTCATGATCTTCGGGTCCTGGGATCAAGGCTCACATCAGGCTCTCTGCTCAGCAGGTCAGCTTCTCCCTCTCCCTCTGCCCCTGCCTACCCCCCTTGTGTGTGTTCTCTCTCTCTCTCTCTTAAATAAATCTAAAAAAAAAATAATAATAATGGGACACCTGGGTGGCTCAGCGGTTGGGCGCCTGCCTTTGGCTCAGGTTGTGATCCCAGGATCCGGGATCGAGTCTCACATCGGGCTCCCTGTGAGGAGCCTGCTTCTCCCTCTGCCTGTGTCTCTGCCTCTCTCTCAGTCTGTGTCTCTCATATAAACGAATCTTTAATAAAAAAAAAAATACGAGGGTCTTAGTCTACGTTTCCCCCAGAAAGTAGAACATGAGATGAGGCTTTTATGTAGATTCTTTATTTGGGGGACATAAGGGACTGGGAAAATGAGGAAAAGTAAGTTCCAGGGCGATTTGTTGGTTTGGCAGCTAGGCCTCTGAGGAGTCACATAGAGCATCCTCACAGGCAGAGAAGAAACAGTTCATCTGTTGGTCCAGGTTCCCTGTAGGATATATGCACCCTAGTATTTTTGTAGGTTGTATATTCATAAAGCATTCAAGAAGCCCTGGAGCAGAAAGATTGATTTGTAGTACAACTAATCAAAGGGTAGGGTTAGGGAATGTGAGGAGGAGGAGGAGGAGAATACAAATGCTGTTTGATTGTGTACGCTCTGTACTGTGGAGATGTGCTCATAGACTCCTTTAAATCCCGTCTGTCACAGAGGCTTCTAGGTAGTGGCCAGCTACCAACTCTGCAACAAGCAGATACAGAGCAACAAGCTACAGTGTCTGCTGCTACACAAATCCCTAAATGATGAGCATCTTACTCCTCCACTACTGTGATAGCGTTCCTTCACCCTTGGCCAGCACTTCAGTGAGTCTGAGTTGCCTGCTCCACCTTCATCCTTGAGGGGTCTGACCTCCTAGTTTGCCTTTTTTGAGCCTTGGTGGCTACAGAGCAGGTTGTAACTGGGAAGCACCACATCTGGGAGTGATGATGAGAGGGATCAGTTCTACTTCCACCCCTTGATTCCTAGGACCAAGTATGATAGCTGTTGAGGACATAGCACCATATATAGGTTATTTCACAAGACCACATTCTGAAGGACAGTGTTCCAACACTGCAGAATTTTAACTGAGCTGCTACAGTAGCTAAATCTTTAATAAACAATTACGTCATTCAGTTAAGGTGTCTACTTCTGGATAATGGGGAATATGGAGGAACCCATGGATCAAGTGATTATCTTTCCATTGCTGTAACTCCTTTGCTATAAAGTGGGTTCTGAAGTCTGACCCACTTGTTTAGGATCCCATGCAAGTAGAGCAGGCACTATACAAGCCCTTAGAGGATGGTGCTGGCAGGGGCCCTGAAGATAGACCAGGAAATTCAACGTCCAGTGGAGGTGTCCATTGCAGCAGGTGTGAACCACTGCCCACTCTTAGAAATAGGGTCTGATGTAATCAATTAGCCGCCAAGTCTGCCCAGGGAATGGGACTATCTGGCCAGATTTCTAGCTGCTGACAGGTTGGGCATTCATCAGTGGCAGTGGTTAGGTCAGTCTTGGTAAAAGAGGGCTCTGCTGGTGGACCTGCACATACCCTTCATACCCGTGCTACAGCCGCACTCTGTGGGCCTCTTCCATTAGCGCTGTGATGGTTTAGGAGAGAGACTTGTTGATATGCACAGGATAAATCATTGTTTTTACCTGATGCTTCCAAGGTACTAGTACCTTTGTATTCTTGATAACAGGAGACAAAGATCCTCTCGCGTTGTGCATACTCCATAGGTCCATTTATATGCTGCTTTCCAAAATTCTCAGCCTTGTTTTAATCTTGCTCCTTCCAAGCCCTGAGCAATTAGCCAAGCTATTCACTACTTCTCAGGAGCCTGTATATATCTGTATTTCTGCCCTTTCTCCTGTATAAATTGGACAACTGCCTGTAGCTCTGCCTGCTGGAATTGTTTCCCTGTACCCTTCTCCTTCAAGATTATCCCTAAATGGCACTGCATTGCAGTAGGGAGTCTGTAGTAGTGCTTATAACAACAGATGAAGCTAATCTACCCAGGAACCCAGGGGAAGTTTTTCTCCTCTATCAGTTGGTTATCAAGAACTCACCACCAACAACTGAAGGCTTGAAGGTGTAATATCAGTGTACTGGGACAGTTGGGGACATCTTTTTATGTGATTTACTTAGGCCTTTTGGTCTTGTTCAGGCCTAACTCCACATAGACCATTTCCATCATATAAATGATTGCCATTGTACCTGCCCAACCTCGTGACTTAGTAGGCTTGACCCTGTTCATTTTGGACAGCTCTGATTGCATTAATCACATGATGTTCCATGGGCAGGTCCTCATTCTGTAATAGAGCTGCTAGCACATGAGCTGCTGCTCAAACAGCAAGTGATTTCCTGCCGTGGAAAAGCATAGCCTAGTTTCAGAACCCTAAGGACCTGCATTGCAATTCTTTTCCTGGCTTTGCCAGAGATATCACACAGCATCTTTGTCTACCATAGAGACCTCAGGCTTTATCAGATAGGCTGGGTCACATGGTTTGAGCAGCAGGACAGCTTGCACCACAGCCTAGACCTGCTACGGAGACTTCTTTTGCTCCAGATTCCATTCAAAGCATTTTAGGTTACTCCATTAATGGGTCAAAGCAAAACTTCCAGATACAGGTAAAGTCCTTCCTAGTGCTAGGGAATGCAAGGTACAACAACTTGTTCTTCACCTTGGAGGAGAGATCTCAGAAAGTCTCAGGCCATTGGACTGATTAAAACTCTTCTAATGTGAGAGCCCCAGGATTTTCACGGATTTTCATTTGACTTCCTAGGGTGTCCAGAATACTTGCCATCTCCTGCCCACCAAGTTCTGTTTGAACGATGTCGTCAGTTTACTAAACTAATATGTTCTGTGGATAGCAAGGTCCTTTAGGACTCTGACGGAAGAGAAAAGTTAATAGCCTCAGGACATGAAATAGAAACTTCTGTCCTTCCCATCATAAAAGCCAACTACTTTTGATCCTCCTCACTAATGTGAATTGGAAAGAACACACGGGCCAGATCAATAGCCATATTATCAAATGCCAGAGGATGTCTTGATCTGTTCCAATAAAAGATCTGCATCTTACCCAACAGCTGAGATTAAAGCTACCACTTCAGTTAAATTCACAGTAGTCCACTGTTGGCCATCGTGGTCCATCTCATTGTAGGAGCCCCACGAATTAATTGGATGGAAATGTAGTGGAGACTGTCATTCCTGCCCACTGTAATTTTGGTGACTATCTCTGCATTTTCCCTTGGTGTGCAATATTGCTTCCATTTATCATCTTGACTCTGGGATAGGGGATAGAATTTCAGGGGCTCCCACTTGCCCCTTCTCACCGTAATGACACTGAGAACATTATGAAAGTTACCAGCTGCTTTTTCAAAGCCTTTGAAACAGTTAAGAGAAGACCACCAATTCTACAACCTTTGCAGTTCCGATAGGATGTTTTTCCTATGCCACAACTGCTCTGTGGGCCATTGCTTAACGCCATCTGTACCGATCAGCAACTATAGACCTCATTACCCTTTTTCCAGAATCTTGTTCTGTATGTCTAGTCTCTAGGGCCAGTATCAGTGTCAGTGTCCTAGCTGGATTCCTTTCAGAAATCAGCCTGAGACATTTTGAGATGTGGTTCCAGGGAATGGGGAATTGAAACAGAAGAAAGTAGCTAATACCAAGTGCCTGCATTTAAGCTGGTCACCACTGGGCAGCTGAGGCTCGTTTTTGCCAGAACCTCCTGAAGAGCCTTGTAAGATACATCACAGAATTGTCTTGTCGAAGGACTGAAGAGGGAGCACTTATCGACCAGCCCCAGTGCTCCATTAGTCAGTGGCTCACCTGTAGGATGTTAGTCTTACAGTCTCAGGCTTCCTGTGTAAATACTACACTCCCTTCAGGAAGCCCAAAGTGGGGAGCAAGAACTGCCGAGTACAGCTGGTTGCTGTAGCAACAATTGAAGTAAAAGTGGGCTGAGGAAATAGGCTGAGCACAGGACATAGTACCATTTGTCTTAAGGTTCGGGCCTTAGCTGAGTTTCAGGGACAAATGAGAAAAATCCCATTCGGCATCTTACTTTGCAAGTGTAAGTGATCTTACATTATCCTGGGTGTTACTTGCTATCCTCTGTACTTGAGATAAAAGTCACCACTAATAGCACCAATACCCCATTTTATTTGCTGTTTGTGTTATTGGAAAAAGAACTCTGGTTTTGCTAATACCAAGCTTCTTAGCCTCTCAGGTATTCTGTTTATAGTCTTTACTCTTTTTTTTTTTTTTAAGGTTTTATTTATTTATTCGTGAGATGCAGAGAGAGAGGCAGAGACACAGGCAGACGAAGGAGCAGACTCCCTGCGGGGACCCCAATGCAGGACTCAGTACCAGGACCCTGGGATCACCCCCTGAGCAAAAGGCAGGCGCTCAACCACTGAGCCACCCAGGCACCCCTGTTTATAGTCTTTCTAATAGTAAAAGATCTCGATTGATCTTTTTCCAAACCAAGCTCTTAGTAAAGCTTGGAGACCATCAGGTTTTTAATCCAAATAATTTTGTAAAACTCAGATCCATAGGGCACCTGGGTGGCTCAGTCATTAAGTGTCTGCCTTTAGTTCAGGTTATGATCTCAGGGTTCTGGGATCCAACCACCCAGCTCCCTGCTCAGCAAGGAATCTGCTTCTCCATCTCCCACTTTACATGCTCATTCTTGCTCTTGGCACATGAGCTCTCTCATAAATAAATAAAAATCTTTTAAAAGACTCTCAAATCTACATATAACTTTATTACCAACTTCTTTCATGTGCATCTAGTCCAAATGTAACTGCCTTTTTGTTGTTTTGTTTCAAAGATTTATTTATTTCCGGAGTGGGGGTGGGCAGAGAGAAACCAGACTCCTCACTGAGCCCCACAGAGCCTGTGGGACTGATCTAACAACCAGGAGATCCTGACCTGAGCCGAAACGGAGAAAAAAGTACGTTGGCAATTGCATTTCACAGTATTACCTGCAGAGGGCAGCGGAGAGCTAAGAGTTTGTTTTCTCTTTCCCATACTAGGGCTTTCCTGGCCCAATCTCCAATTGCTTATTACTCCAGACAAAAGTAAATAAAAATAAATAGTATCCAGACCAAAAAAAAGTAATGATTATTCTTTAGCTCTAGTTTATCTAAATTCTAGAATTTTGATTTCATCTTAAAAGGAGGAAAAAAGGTTAAGTAGCCTTTCTCTATAGAAGGGAAGCAATGTTCCCTCTTTTTACCTTCTTCATATTTTAGGAAAGAAAGCATTGAGGGCTCCATACAAGCAGAAGAACAGAGGTTACAACTATAACTGGTCTTTGGAAACCCGTATTTTCACCAAAAACTGGTCTCTTACAGAGCTGCATTATTTCTAGAAAACTCAGTTTTTAAGTTTATAAATTTTAGATTTTTTACACAGAGAAAAGACACCCAATCTGTGCTTCAGTTATGTGATTAGTAATATGTACAAGTCATGCTTTAATAAGCTGGGAATAACATTAAACGATTGAAATAGGATCTCCTCTAAAATTGAAGCAGTTGGAACTATTTTATTATCTTTTTACTTACCTGCCTCATTATGAAAGACTATGAGGCAACTCATCTCTCAATTGTTTCATGATTTCCTTCTCTGCAAAGCATTCACGTTTATTTCACAAACACTAGCCTGAGACCAGGAGACCCAATTCCCTGAAGGAGGCCGGCATTGACCACGCATCAAGTGCACACTGAGCATGCTGCAGGCGGTGCTGTGCTGCCTATCTCAGCAGGAAGGTGTGCTGTGACGGGAGTCGGTAGACCAGACTCAGGCCTGTCCAGCTCCTAGTTAACTCTGCAATTTCAGACAAGTTTCTTAGACTATCTGAGGCCCAGCTCCTCCATTTGTAAAATGGTGCTAATTAATAACACAAACTTCATAAAGCTGGCCAAGCATGAAGCTCCGATCCTGGGGTAAGGACACAAATTTCCCTTTTCTTGTTTTACTGGTGCTCAGTTTCCTCCTAAGAAGATGGAGGAGGAGAAGGAAGACTAATGACCTCAAGGACCTTTTCAGCCTTGTGATTTTATGGAGCATTGTTAGCGTCGGAATCCTCTTAGGCTCATTACTCAGGGTGCTCATTGAACATCCTGTGTTCATTATTGCTTTTTTAGATGCTATCTACAGTTGCCTAAATTATATTTAGACCATACCCCTGAACACTCAAAAGGAAACGAAGATTTTAGGATTGGTGAGCTGGAATTTTTGTGCCATGACTATCACCATTAAACCCTATGTGGCTCCTGTAGGCTTTCAATTTTTATAAGACTTCTGTTTACCTCTTGGGTCCTCAACTACCAGGGAGAAATGACAGGAATCTCCCTCCTCATTATCTTGGCCTTACCTCTATCAGAACTAAATAGAAAAACAGTGAAAAGAGATGTCAGGTAACAGACCCATGAGGTCACACTGGCAGCTTCTTCCTACACTCCCTGAGTGTAAGGCCTGTATTCCCTTAGGAAGCTCAGTGGCCATCAACAACTTGGCTTACTTGCATCATTTTTGAACCAGTGAAACTAAACCAGACTCCTGGGTTGTAGCCTCACCTCTTTCTGAGGGCTTGAGCAGGTCAGTGTTTTTACCTGTAAGAACTGTTCTTACCTGCTATATAGTACTGTCTTCTGCACACAGCCACCCTTGAGGCCAACCATATCCATGAAATGTATGACCAGGTGTGGTCAGAATAGATCATGAGATCCAACCAGTCACCATTCTTATTTTTTTTTTTTTTAAGTCTCCGAGCAAAAAGATGAATTGCCTTCATCTTGAATACAAAATACATTGGCATTTATAGAACAGCAGCATTGATGCTTCCTGTAAGGAGTTACTCTCTCCCACAAACCTTAGTAACTTGTTATAAATAGCCTGTGCCCCATATTTATTCTGCTCTATTCACTCTCCAGCCTCCTTAGTTTATCTTCTTTCTTGATTTCACTGAACTAGCACACTCCAGGTCCTCATTAAACTTAGAGTCACTCAAACCATGGGCCTTTTCTTACCCTTCTTAACCTTTCTGCTGTAAGCAATACCTTTTCTTCCTTTGGTATCTTGCTGTTTCTTTTCTGCTGACTTTTCCTTTTGCAAAAGTCTTTTTCCCTTGGCATCTCTCCAAAGTTAGATCCTTGTTCTTGTCCAGATTTTCTCTCCTAAGCATCTCATTCACTCCTAGCTTCCACTCTAGTCCCTGTGTATATGGCTCCCCAGTCTAAATCTGCCCTCTGGCCTCTTCCAGGTTCTTGTCCAGCATCTTCAAGTATTAGCTCAGGATTTTCAATTTTACGTTCTTCCACCACCTCAGTAGATCTAAAAATGAAACTCAGAATTCTCTTTCAGAGGTCATTCTTGCTTATTTCTTTATGTGTATTAACGGTAATCCCTCCTAACTTTAACATTGTAGGCATCTTTGACTTCTTGATGTGTTGGCCCTTGTACATATCCTTTTCCTTTCCCACGGTCCCTACCTCAGGCCAAGTTCTTGATACCTGATTGTGATTCTTGCACTGTATTTCCAGTCATCTTTCAAACCATCTGAAAGACCAGCTTATAACCTAACTTCCATTTGGAATCTCTCACCTGCTCAGTATAATCCTCTGCTCATCTATCTTACCCACAGTCCATGATCGCAATCTTTGAGTTCACTTCTTCATGCTCTTTTGGGAAAGCCTACCCTTTCCCCTTTCCCAGTCCCATTTCTCCTCAGAGGACTGCTGGAAGCCACTTCTCCTCCTGAACTCCTATGGCACTTATTAGCTAGCTGTATAACTTACTTGGAATTTTCAAGAGCTGCTTCTTATGAGTTAACTCTTTGTGTAGCCTACTTTTTACACAGTGGTTTATTAACACTTTAGGAGCAGATATGAAACCTATTTTTTATATCATCCACAGTACCTGGAATAAGGCCTTCTACATACACTTCTCAGATTTCTCTGATCCTAATAAATTCTGAGAACAGAATTTTTTTTTGCAAATTACTGACATCATTCATAGTAGTTAAGATAAAATCCTGCCTTTCAAAATAGAATACAGTATGTTCTGTTGAGGAAGAAAATCTGCTTTTTAGCAGGCCTACCAAACCAACATAAGTGGTGTTTTTCTAGAGAGGAAAGAATTTAGAGACTGTCACTAATGCATAACTTGGGGCCAGTTACTTCACCTCCCTGAACCTCATTTCTCTACCTGTAAAGTACAAGACTTCTTATGGCGGCCTTTTGACTCTTTTAGGACTATATCAAGAGGAGTTATTCGGAAAAGAATCCTGTTATTAGAAATCACCTTTTTTGTGTATATGTTGTGAAACACCTCTTACACAGATACCAAGTTTTTAAAGCCTGTAAGTGTCCAGAGTGCTGCCTTTGCAATCCAAGGGAGGGCAGTTCTTCCCCCACAGCCGCCTGGTGGGGTGACCTCAGGTGGGCGGGCCCTCGCGGGGGTCGGTGCGCTGGCACTGAAAGCTCCTTGCCTAGTCGGGCTTCTCTTCGGTACATACACGCAGTTTTCTTACTTGGAGCCAAGCTGTCCACAACTGAGTTCGTCCCGAGTTGCTAGGGTTTGAAAGAAAACTGTCCCGGGGACTGAGTTCTAGAGTAGGTAACCTAGATAGGCAATTAGTTTCCCTTCCGGAATGCTTCTTAAGGGAGGAAGACCCCCTAAGGTTTCCTTGAGCCTGCTGGTCTCCAAGTAGAAATGCCAAACTTGGAAAGCTTTCTCCTGCAGGGCCAGCGGGAGCCTAGGTGTGCCGGGCTGTCGGTAGGCGCGGTCACGTGCCCGCAGGCCCCGCCCCCGCAGGCCCCGCCCCCGCAGGCCCCGCGGGCTGGGTGGTTCTGGCTGCGGCCGCGGGAGTTGCAGTCGGCGGCGGCAGCGGCGGGAGCGGCGGGGCCGGCAGGGAACGGAGCGGCGCGGCGGGGCCCATGGCCGCGGGGGGGCCGCGTGCAGGGAGGGGAAGTCTGCGCGCCGGCGGTGCGTCGCCGTAGGGCGGCTCGGCTCCCTTCCAGCTGACGGTCTGCAGGGGCGCGGGGGAAGCATGGTGGCTCATGACGAGGTCGGAGGTCTCCTGCCCATCAAGAGGACGATCCGGGTCCTGGATGTTAGTCATCCGTCCTTCCGAGAGCAAGAGGTAAGGCAGCCGCAGCCTTCGATGGCCCGCGCTGGCCCGAGGTCTCGGCTTGTTCACGGTCGCCCCGAACCCCACTTTTGACGGAGCGTTGAAATAAATGCAGGACTCGGAGCCCTCTGCAGGCGAACCGCTCCGCGGTGGAGCTGTGGGAACCCTGCACGGGCAGGTTTGCCCGGAGCGACACTGATACGGACGGGGCAGGCTGAGTGTGTAGGCTGCTCCAGTTGGTTACGTTGGTCACGTCTCCCGTGCTTCGCACTTTGTTCTTCTTAACGTGGACTAATGTTCCTCGTCTGAGGACCTGCCTGTGGGCTAAAAGGAACATAAGAAAACCTTCCGTGCAGGTTCACGCTCGGGAGCAAATGGCAACTAAAATGCTCTCACCCAGCGCTGGTTTTTATTTTTCTTTGCGCATCTAGTAAGTTTATCGTGTGTAACTTTTTTTTGGAAAGAAAAATATGTTAAAATGTTTAAACCATCAAATCATTAGTTAAGTAGTTCTCCCCTCCTTTGTCTAAAGTCATCGTGGTTTTTAAAAGTCGTTATGAACATTTATCAAAATAAGTGATTTTTGTGCCATTTTACTTAATTTTGACAGTTGATATTTAATACTGTGTGGATATTCTATTTATACTGCTTACTATAAATAAGTACCCTACGGTATATACTACATTATCACTTACGGGTTAGAAATAGTGTTCCTGTGTTCAATTAACTACAGACTTCTTAATCTGGATTGTGGTGATAGTTTTGTGGCTTTATACTTGCATCAAAACTTACCTGATTATACATTTTAAATATGTGCAGCTTGTTGTATACCTCGGTAAGGCCGCGTATTATACATACACACGCCTTTTGGTAGTTAAAATAGCTGCCATCTCTAGGACTTACGCTTTCATTTGGTATAGTTTAGTTTTGGATTTTGTTTTTGTTTGGTTTTGGTTTTTGCTTTCATGTTTCAGTTCTCTCAAAATGTGTAAGCATTTCCTTTAGGGCAAGTCATACGTGATTATCAGTATAAATACTGAAACTGATCATTTTTTGGACCATCAAAAACTAGTCCTTTTCCATTGGTATCTGGCACTGGCCGTGTTTCTGGAATATCTTTATTCCAAGGATTTAAAGCACTGGGAATGTTGTCAAGTTTTTAGTACTAGCAATAAGAACCTAAAATAAATGACTAAATTTGATTGTTTCTAAGTAGAAAGGGAAGAAATCCTGTATAATCATAACTCTTTTATCTTTCTATAAACAATTTTTTCTTTTTGTTTTTCTTATTTTCAAGTTCTTACCAAATAGTTCATCCCGTAACCCAAACAGATAAACCCAGATATATAGATTTTTTTTCTTTTTAACTAAGATTTAATTTTTTTTTTTTTAAGTAAACTCTACACCCAACGTGAGGCTCAAACAACCCCAAGATCAGGAGGCGCATGTTCTGCTGAACAAGCCAGCAAGGCGCCCCTGTACTGGTGTTTGTTTATTTATTTATTTTAAGTGTCTTGTTTTGGTTAACTATAGAAGAGACTCTCCTAGCATATCCTCTTTCATGATGTCATTAGGAGAAAAAAACCTTTTTATCAGAAACAACTGCATTCACAACAGAACTTTTCTGTTTTTGTTGTTATGTGCAAAGTACATTCCAGTAAAAGAATTAAAATCCATCTTGGGACACCTGGGTGGCTCAGCGGCTTAGTGTCTGCCTTCAGCCCAGGGCGTGATCCTGGAGACCCTGGGACCCCGGGATCCAGTCCCACGTTGGGCTCCCTGCATGGAGCCCGCTTCTCCTTCTGCCTGTGTCTCTGCCTCTCTCAGTGTGTGTCTGTCATGGATAAATAAATAAAATATTTTTAAAAAAATAAATAAAATCCATCTTAACAGTTTTCTGTTTTCAACTGGATTAGTAAAATAAATTGAAAACTGTCTAAAAGCAGATATCCTAAAATAATGCATGTGATTGCCTGGCTAAACTAGAAAGTCTAGTTAAAACCTAATCTAAATAAAAAAAATTAAATAAACAACATAAATTTACATTAGAGGTATTGGAGTATATTTCCATGTCTGTGAACTTTGGCCCTGGTAAGAGATTGGCTACAGGAGAAAGTTCCTGTGTATGGAAAATTCGTTGGTATTCCTTGTTTATTCTCATAGATGTTCAATGTCTTTTGAGGAGAGTGTATAGTTTCACCATCTGCACTGGCTCTTTAAGCTTTTTGTATTCACCATGGCACTGTTAGCCGCACTCCAGAGCAGAAATAACAGCAGCAACAAAACCATTTTGTAAGCCTTATTTTGAGTGATGGTGAGGCAGGTAGACTCCTACCCTACTCCACTCATCACCTCCAAACACTGTGTGCGTCTTGGCAGATATGAGTGTAATACCAGTTCTTGAAAAACTTTGTGTTTGAAATAGTTTTGGTGCAGGGCAGATGTCTAGGTTCTTAATAACCAAACCTAGAGCATTCAGATGGTTCATCTGGACCTCTAAAGACAAACTCCATTTGGTTGTAGCTGACATAGGCTGAATCCTAACCTGTGTTTTTAAAAGAAATTTTTGTTCCAACTATTAAAGTGACCCTGTAATAGATGAATGCCTAACCCATATCACGTTGCCACAGAAGTTTTCTCTGTGTGATTTTTTTTCTCAAATACTGTATGTGTAGAAGTGAACCATATTCAGTGTTACAGCTTTACATTTCACCCACACTTGAGTTATTAAAATTTTTCATACTCTTGAAGTATATATGCTGAAAGTTGGTGTGTGTCTCCTAAACATTCATCACAGATGTCCTTTTAGTAAGGCAGTAAGGCCTTTACTTCTGGATCTCCAAAAACATGTGAAGAGTACAGAGGTGTCTCCCCCACACACACACACACACCCATTTCCTGATTTAGTACTTGTACTTACCAGGACAGTCACAGAGTCTCATGTTCTAGTGACTGAGCTAGCCTGGAGCTCTTAATCAAGACATTTTAGATTAGATAAACTCAGAAGACCGCCATATCCTTTGTGAAGATAAGAGATACATGGCTTTCTAAAGGGCTGTAGAATGTACTTAACCACCAAATCCAAATACTGCTCAACATAAATATCCCACCGCCCTGAACAGACTGCATACACAAGATCCATACTAAGTTCAGAAAGATGCTTTAGATATATTTAACATTTAATCATCTAAATCTAAATTCTGTAGTTTTAACTTGAAGTACCACATAATTTTGAGTTACCAGGAAATGAGTGGTTGAACAGTAACTAATCCTCTAAAGATAAGAATTTTTTTATCATTAACTTGACTTAATATAATAAAATGGATATCAAAAATCTTTTCCATCGAAACTAACTTTTCAAATTCACTGCCGAAAGCTTATTTCCAAAGACATTTTAAGTTGAAATGACTTATTCTGTGAGTTACTAGGAAGTCAAATTTGTTATGTTTTAAGCAGGAAAGAGGAATTAACTTCTGTTTCCAAAAAGTGGAACAGAACTTTCTGACAACTGCTTTGTTTCTGGTTAACATTGGCATATCTTCCTTTGTGAGGAGGTAATTATATCTCTGTTCAAACAGAAGACTCTTTGTCCTGTCTTTACTAAATAGAAAGGAATGCCTTATGCTGGACCTTCTGCCCGTGCACGTGTCACTTCACTCTTGCACAGATGTATGTTGTAAAGGCATCCGCACATGTCCTTAGCCACACAGTGTGTCACTTTACTATGTATCTTGAAGGTTTCTTTTTTAGTTCATTTAACATTTGCACGTTAGTGGTTTTATAGTCAGTTTTACTTCGGGGTCAATCATGTTGGTGGGAGAGAGTTGGTCTGCAACTCTTCTTCGTTAGGCCTTCAGAGACCTGAGCTGTTACCTGCCCAGCCTCCTTACGTGATAGGTCACACGCCCTTCTGATACGAGTGTGTACCTTCAGGAGCTGTGATAGGCCTTGCGTCATTGAAGGTTCTTCCCAGAGGATTTTAACTCTTTCTGCTAGTTTATTCTAAGGGGACTGTTTTTACTCCATTTTCTCACCCCTTTTTTATATGACTTCAGTCATCTCAAAGAGTTCTTAGAAAAAAATGTTTCATCTGTCATTTTTAAATGGTAATTTTAATTTTTACATGTTATCTTTATTTAAAAATTAATTTATTTTTATTAAGTTAATTTTTTATTATATATCCTTCTGAATTATCATCAAAATTATTTTTTAAGTATACCACAATTATCAAAAGCACCAAATACAATTAAATATGCTTCTTAGATATGTAAAAGACAGACTTTTTGTATGACCTGATGTTATTTCTCTGACTATATGAGTCACCTAATGCTAGGTCTCCATTTTCCTAGCAGTAAAATTAGAATAATGTAATTTGTAAGTTTTGAGATCCTTGAATGATTAAGTAATATGTTTGCTGAACTATTATTTTTGAAACAATACGTATAGAATAACGATTTCTTTTCAACTTATATGTGTTTCTTCCTTTAAGTTAATAAATTAAATGTTTGAGAGAGAATCTAATTACAAATCCCAGTGTTTATGTAGCAAGTGGAAATATTTCTAAGAATGTTAGTAATAGCAGAAACGTAACATGTTCCAGGCATTGTTTAAGCCACTTACACATCTTATTTAATCTTCGTAACAACTTTATAAGAGAAGGTCTACTATTAACTCCATTCTTCAGATGAGAAAACTGAGGCCCGGGATACTCCCCAACAAGTGCTGGAACCAGGATCTGGGCCCAGTCAGTCTGATCGCAGAGTCCTGGTGCTCTCCTAACCACTGTCCTGCCTCTACTTGAATACCTCCCATCACAGGGATGCTCTGCCTTCAGAATTGACAGCCATTCCAGTGGCAGATACATTCATTTAAAAGCTATTCTCTGACTGAAGTGCTTAAGAATGAAATGATATACGATGTCTGGGATTTGCTTTGAAATAGATGAAACAAATGCTCACACCAGAAACTTACTGAAGCTGTGTTACAAGTACATGGGATCCATCATGCTACTATTTTTTGCTTTTGTGTATGTTTGAAATTTTTCATAATAAGATACTTTTTTAAAGTGTATTAAACTAAAAAGTTCTGTAGGATTCTGGAATCTAAGGTCTGTGTTTTCATTTTAGTTTTTCTTCCATGTACTGGTAATATTTGTTCTGTTCTCAAAGTGATATTCAGCTGGCCTTTTTCAAACCATTAACTTTTTTAATAATTTACCATCATTAGTGTTCTTAGTATTTTAATAGCAAAGGACAACATTCATTTTCAGAATTTCATGTTTTTCTCTATTTTATAATTTACAAATATGGTTTTTGAGACTGTTCAACTTTGTCCAAACTTGTTTGAAACCATTACACCTAAACACACATTTAGTGTAACCTGTTTTTGTTTTTACAGGAGCCAAGCAATAAAAGAGTTCGACCTCTTGCTCGGGTCACATCCTTGGCAAATTTGATCTCTCCTGTAAGAAATGGAGCAGTCCGACGCTTTGGTCAAACAATTCAGGTAAGCAAGGGATGGGACTGGGTGAGTAGTGTAGTAAGGAAACCTCTTACAGAAGCCTAAAATACGTATTTTCCTTTGAGTTGTACAAACAGTTTTGCACTATTATATTTAAACGCAAAGTTTTTTTAACATGCTGGCAAGGAATATTTTTACCAGAACAGTATCAAGTTACATCTTCTATCAAAGAGGAGTCTTGGGATCCCTGGGTGGTGCAGCGGTTTGGTGCCTGCCTTTGGCCCAGGGCGCGATCCTGGAGACCCGTGATCGAATCCCACGTCGGGCTCCCGGTGCATGGAGCCTGCTTCTCCCTCTGCCTGTGTCTCTGCCTCTCTCTCTCTCTTTCTCTCTGTATGACTATCATAAATAAATTAAAAAATTAAAAAAAAAAATTCAAAGAGGAGTCTTAAATAGTTTTTAATCCCCAAAAATGTAATTTTGGCTGATAAATTTTAGATTGAAACTTGGATAAATGATTGTTTTATGTGCTGAGATGCTGAGAAATTCTCAGAACTATGTTTTTGTCTTTGTTTTTTTAAGAAAAAGAAATAATTATTGTATCCTTTAAATCTCTTTTGCTCACCTTTTTTTCTTTTTTTTTTTTTTTAAGTCATTTACCCTTCGTGGTGACAGCAGATCTCCAGCTTCTGCCCAGAAGTCATCGAGCAGATCAACAGTCCCAACACCTGCCAAAAGGAGAAGCAGTGTACTGTGGTCAGAGATGTTAGATGTCAGTATGAAAGAGTCTTTAACTACCAAAGAAATTAAACGTCAGGAGGTAAGCTGGCATTCAGTAGCAAGGCCATATTTTTTGTCTTACACTAAAAAAAAAAGTCCCTATTTTTTAAACATGTTGTGTCTTAAGAATAGCAAACTAATACCTAAGCAAAATCAGCTGGCAGTTTTCTATCTGAGTGGTAATTCATAACACATGCTGAGCAGGAACATTTTGTGATGGGTGGTAGTCATCAAAGTTAACTCTGATGGACCAAAGTTATAAAACATATGGCAACCTCTTGAGATTCCATTCTGAGTTAGAGTTTTCAGACTGTATCATTTTAAAAAGCACTCTGCAAAACATCAGCTAAATAATTAATGACAAATATCAATTGTATATAATTTTCCTTTCTCAAAGGAAGGAATGACCTGTAATGTTTGCTGGATTTTTTTTTTCCTTTTTTTAGGCAATATATGAAATGTCCCGAGGTGAACAGGATTTAATTGAGGATCTCAAGCTTGCAAGAAAGGTCAGTAAATAACTTCTTATCACTTGCTCTAGTTTTAAAAAATTATATTTCACAAATTTTAAACTTTTTATATGACTTGAAAATCTCTTCAAATATGAGTATCAATAAGAGACTTTGAGTATTAACATATAGTTTGGTTTCTTTTATGTGTAGCATATAGAATCCACACTAGCTTTTATATAGTTAGTCATGTTTGCGTTCAAGGAAGGTGTCTCATCATGTTTTATTTGCTTGATCTCTTTGGGTGACATATTTTTCCCCCTCTGACAGGCCTACCATGACCCTATGTTAAAGTTGTCTATAATGTCAGAAGAGGAACTCACCCATATATTTGGTGATTTGGACGCTTATATACCTCTCCATGAAGGTGAGATATATGATATTTAATTTCTATTAGTGTCTGAACAGCATTAACACAAAGTTTTTTTTTTTAATTTGTGGGGGAGGGTATTTTTTGTTTGTTTTTTAGAGCAAGCAAGGTGGGGTAGAAGGAAGGGAGAGAGAGAGAGAAAGAGAGAGAGACAATTTCAAGCAGGCTCCATGCCCAGCACAGAGCTCGAGGCGGGGCTTGATCTCACAGCCCTGAGATCATGACTGGAGTTGAAATCAAGAGTCAGATGCTCAACCAACTGAGCCACCCAGACACTCCAACACAAGTTCTTTTGAATCTAAACTTCTAATTTAGTGCTGAATTACTTTTTAAGATAAATTTGTTATTGGTATTTCTGCCTTTTTACATTTCAGATTTGTTGGCAAGAATAGGAGAAGCAACCAAACCTGGTGGAACAGTGGAACAAATTGGTCACATTCTTGTGAACTGGGTATGTAGTGAGCTCCTTACACCAGCTCCTTTTTCAGTCTATGCCATACTTGTCATTTGTGGTGAATAGCAGATCTAGTAAATGAATTCTAAAAACAGAGAAACAAGGCATTAAGACAGAACAAAATTATATAGCTGTAAGAAGTTACAGTGTTTACTTAAGAAAATACTTCACGAATGATACAGTTTTATTTGTTTTAAAAATCTCTTTCTCTTGGGACAGAATTCCCACATTGCCTGTTTTGTTCCTTCAGTTAACATTTCGGTCCCTCCTAGATGCTAGGTGCTGTTCCAGGAGGGCTCACTGGGGGTTCAGTAGTGGAAGGTGTCTACATTTATAATCCAGTGAGAAAGGGTGGGTAGTCAAGTACATATGCGATCTTAAGGTTGGTGATGACTGTGGTAGAGAAACACTCAGGTGCCCTGGAAATATAGAAGACTACCATCTAAACTGAGGCTGGGAGAAAGTAGAAGCCATGGGTCTTGGGTTAGATGTAGTCAAAGTTACAAAAGGACATTCTGATGTTGGCTCAGATACTACCTTACCCCCATCATCATCTGCAGGGAAACTTTTGCAGCTTATTAAAATTTTCAAGAATTAGCTGCAAGTTTTGTTTTTGTTTTCACAAAAACATGTATCCTACTGTGTTTTCTCTTCGTATTCTTTAGTTGCCAGGCTTGAATGCCTACAAAGGCTACTGTAGTAACCAGCTGGCAGCCAAAGCTCTTCTTGATCAAAAGAAACAGGATCCACGCGTCCAGGACTTCCTCCAACGATGTCTTGAATCTCCCTTCAGTCGAAAACTAGATCTTTGGAGCTTTCTAGATATTCCTCGAAGTCGCCTGGTCAAATACCCTCTACTGTTGAAAGAAATTCTTAGACACACTCCAAAAGACCACCCTGATGTTCAGCCTTTGGAGGAAGCTGTAAGTCTAGTAAATGATTCTTAGATTTTTCAAGTTTATATATTAGCTTGCCTTAGAAACATACACAGTGGTACTCTCAAATCTTATGCGTATTGCAACATAGCAAAATGCTCTGTTCATTACCCAGTACACTTGTGTACTAAGCAGTAAAGAGACGTAATGCGTGTTATATTTATATTTTAATCAGAAGACTAGATTGTAATATCTGACCTCTTCCACCAGCTAGCTGTGTGGCTTTGGGCAAGTCACCCAATTTGGCTGTGGCTGTCTTTTCATCTGTAAATTGAAGAGACTGACTGAATTATCTGATTTCTAGAGAGAGTCCTTTCAAGCTTTAAAATCCTATCACTTTAATATAATGTTTTAGCCCTGTAAGGAAACCATAAAGCTAATATGCTGAAAATGCTTCATTGATTTCTTGATAACTTTTAGATACTGATAATACAAGGAGTTCTCTCTGATATCAACTTGAAGAAAGGTGAATCAGAATGCCAATATTACATTGACAAACTGGAGTATCTAGACGAAAAGCAGAAGGATCCTAGAATTGAAGCAAGCAAAGTACTGCTCTGCCATGGGGAGCTGAAGAATAAAAATGGACATGTGAGTGTATATTTTTTCTCACTAATATGAAATGAGCTATTACTTTCACCTTTCCCCCTTGTTTAATTTTTTCTGCATAAGTTATGAAGCAAGTTTTAAAATAAAATCATCACAGAAAATTACTAGTTTTTACTTTACATTATTAGCTTTGATGAAGCAAACTTTGGTTTCTGTTGTGACAGAATGACTCAAAGGTCTTGGTTGGAGAACAGTTTGTATATTTTAGTTTAGTTTTTTTTTTTTTTCAAAGATTTTATTTATTATCACCAATTCATGAGAGACACAGAGAGAGGCAGAGACACAGGCAGAGGTAGAGAGAGAGACAGACAGAAGCACAGGCAGAGGGAGAAATAGGCTCCATGCAGGGAGCCCCTGTGGGACTCAATCCCAGGTCTTCAGAATCAGGTCCAGGGCTGAAGGCGGCAGTAAACCACTGAGCCACCTGGGCTGCCCTATATTTTAGTTTTGAAGCATAAATCAACTTTTTTGGCTAGGGGTTCCTTTCAAAATAAATTAATAGTTTCCTAATTTAAAAAACATGTCTTTCAATTTTTTTTTCAAAGAGTTTATAGTGATAGAAGTAACTTGTAGCACTACTAAACAAATTTCTACAACAGTTTGAATGAAAGCAAACTTATTTTTTAAATATTAATTATACAGGCACCTGGGTGGCTCAGTGGTTGAGTGTCTGCCTTCGGCTCAGGGTGTGATCCCGGGATGGAGTCCCTCATTGGGCTCCTGGCATGGAGCCTGCTTCTCCCTCTGCCTGTCTCTCTCTCTCTCTCTCTCTGTCTTTCATGAATAAATAAGTAAAATCTTTAAAAATGAATGTTTATTATAAAAGTATTTGCTAGAACTAAATAAATGTAAGCATGGATTTTTTTTTTTTTAAGATTTATCTATTTATTTGAGAAAGAGACAGAATGCACCTGTTCAAGGGAGGTGCAGAGGCAGAGAGAGAGAGAGAAAATCTCAAGCAGGTTCCATGCCCAACATGGAGCCCGATGTGGGGCTTGATCTCAGGACCCTGAGATCATGACCTGAGACAAAACCAGGAGTCAGACGCTTAACCAACTATGCCACCCAGGGACCCCATGTAATGGTATTTTGTTTTATTATGTGCTTTTCAGAAAAAAGGCCGTTTTTTTGGAAGTTTTATTTTAATTCCAGTTAGTTAACATACAGTATAATATTAGTTTCAGGTGTATAATGTAGTGATTCACCAATTCTGTACATCACCCAGAGCTCACCACAAGTGCACTCCTTCATCTGCATCACCTATTTCCCCCATTTCCCTACTCCCTAGAAGCCCAGTTTAGAAGTTGAGATCTTTTCGGAAAAAGTTGAAACCTGACACCTCTGATTTCTATTATGAAGCCTAATTGTTCTATAAAGGCTTACATTTGTGTGGGACAAAATCAAACCATTAACATTTTTACCAGCTTGCATTTGTTAATCCTTGTTTTGTTAGAAAACTGGTATCTGATACTGGTGTCTCCAGACATGTTACTACTGGTAGGTGTTTTGTGATGCATAGCGTTTACTCAGCTGCTGCTTAATCTAATGTTACCCGCTGATAAAAATAAATTTTATATAGTCTGAGATTAGAAAAGCTCTCCAAGTAGAACATGGGTAGCTTTGAAATCAAAGTCTTTATGAGATCATTTGTAAGGAGGATGTTAGTAAATAAATCTGAGGAAGTTACTGTCGAATCAAGTCATTTTAATGGTGGATTTCAGTCACTTAAAATTACAGAGTTTCACATTTAAGACATATTTATTTCTTGTTTTTCCAGAAACTTTACATATTCCTGTTTCAAGACATCTTGGTTTTGACTCGGCCTGTTACACGAAATGAGCGTCACTCTTACCAGGTTTATCGGCAGCCAATCCCTGTCCAAGAGCTGGTCTTGGAAGACCTGCAGGATGGAGATGTGAGAATGGGAGGGTCCTTTCGAGGGGCTTTCAGCAACTCAGATAAAGGTAAGAAAACAAGCTTTAAAGTAGTTTAAATACACATAAATTCAAAACCTAAGTGAATTTAGTTGTCCTTATACAAAAAAAATTGTAAATGAGAAGGATTCCATTGTCCTGTACCTGTTTCACTCACTGAGTTGGCAGGTGCTTTGCTGCCCTGACCCAGCAGGTGTATCTAAGGAGTCAGGGATGGGCTTTTCCTAGGCTGTCTGCCTGATGGATGTACCTGCGATATGAACACCCCCCATCCTAAGATTGCATGCTGACTTTATTTACCAGAAACTTTTTTAAGTCTCTTTTTTTACATTTCTTTATTCTTCTAGCTAAAAATATCTTTAGAGTTCGCTTCCAAGACCCCTCCCCAGGCCAGTCCCACACTCTGCAGGCCAACGATGTGTTCCACAAACAGCAGTGGTTCAACTGCATCCGTTCGGCCATCGCTCCTTTCCAGCAGGCTGTCGGCCCAGCTGACCTGCAGGGTCTCCCAGAGCTCGACGAGGAGTGTGGGGAGAACGACCCCTCTGCCGGGAGCATCCGGGCCCGGAGAAGGGCCTCCACGGCGTCCAGCATGACTCAGGTCCAGGTTGACGGAGACACTTCAGAATGTGTGTCCCCAGTGCACACAGCAGAGGACGTGAAGAGTGTGAAAGTTCACCAAACACAGTCTGGCTTCCGAAAAGCAAGGGACAAAGCCCAGTTCAGTGGCAAACGGAAAGAGACTTTGGTATAAAGGAAGTTCTGTGTATGAACTGGTGGAGAGACTGTTTATTTATAAATGTGTACAGTTTGTTTTTTCTTGTAATGTAAGCATGGGAGCATTGCAGGGCTACTTAATACCAGTCTTAACATTTTCTGTGTTTTTGGTTGGTTTGGGTGGTTGTTCCTTTTTTTTTTTTTTTTTTTTTTTTAAGGCAGCTAAAGATACATGCAGATTACTGTTAAACTGTAGCCTTTTTTTTTAAAGATATTTTTCTCAGATTATTTAGAACATGCAAGCCTTTTATTAATCAAATGAAATATTTATGAAATGGATTTTCTCTTCTGCATTCATCAAGACTTTCTAATTGTGATATTTACAATATTTGCCAAAACTTAAAGTTTTACAAATACTGGGATTTCACCAGTGTTTCTCTGGTAAACTCTGCATACAGAGTTTGAGTTTGTAGCATCAGCAACCTGAAATCTTCACACAATATATGTTTGTGATAT
This sequence comes from Canis aureus, assembly GCF_053574225.1. Taxonomy (NCBI): domain Eukaryota; kingdom Metazoa; phylum Chordata; class Mammalia; order Carnivora; family Canidae; genus Canis; species Canis aureus. Next base: position 31,140,062 of record NC_135615.1, on the reverse strand, counting down.
TTCAGAACTTACAGTGAAACTTAAAGTCTTTGGAGAACAAACCGTAAAACTTACTAAGTTTTCCATTTTGTCAACTGGAATGCTTTGTATTTGTTTTTCATTGCACATTCCTCATTTTTCATCCATTTAACCTGCCAAGTATTTAATTTTTTTTTAATTTGTAGTTTTTAGTTTTTGCTTTTATTTTTTTTTTACTTTGATGCATTTTCCTTTTCAAATTGGTGTGTCTCTAAAGTATTTTTCTTTTTTGATTAAAATGTGTATGTATGTGTGTGTGTGTATATATATATATACATATATATACATATATATATCTTTTTTTAAAAAATCAGATTAACTTGACCAAGTGAAACCAAGCCATATTGTTTTTGAGCCAATTAAGAAAATTGCAATCTTTAAAGCATAGCATGTCAGAATGGAGAACACACATGAAATGACCCCGTGTATCCTGGACTATGGGAAGAAAAATGCCGTAAGGTTTTTCTTGAAAGTTTTAGTGTTGTCTGAGAAGCAAGAGGGAAAGCAGTTGACTGGTAATAAGTTCAAAACAAACAAATAAAAAAGAGAGCCGAAGAGAGTAGTTTTGTCTTAAGGTAAAAACGTCTGGTTGTGCCAGGACGTTGAAAGGATATCGTAAAAGCTAAACTTGAGGGTATGTCGTAAGTCGTAGAAGGCTTGGGGGAAGTGAATTTTTCTTTGTCTTGGTTTATGGGTTTGAAAGGAAACAAATGTGTTGAAAATTTGACCATTTAGATCAGTTTTGCTGGATTTATTCATAAGAGGGAAAAATAACTGATGAATCTTTCACTGTAAAATGTTTCTGTTCAATGAGGCCATTGTCTCTAAGGAGGGAAGGCCGAAGCCCTGTGTCATGGCAGATCTATATTGGTAATCAGCTCAAGTAAATGTTGACTATTACGTGAACTGTTTCTGGCCAGTGGAAATGAAAATTGAAAAAGATTGTAAATAGATAATCCAAATGATTTCTCTGTATAAATGAATTATACAATTAAAAAAAAAAGCACACACATAATCACCCTTAAAGGTTTATTGGCTGGTGGATGTTGAGCGACATGTGCCATGACATGCTGGTACAGCAGAGGAGGTTAATGACAAGCTTCACAAAGGTTTTTAAAAATCATAAATAACTAAACCCTTAATTCATTGATGAGTAAGAGAAAGACTGAATTATAAGGTCAAGCTTTGTGAGTCTTTTTACAATATTAGAATACGATATAATCAAAAATAGCTATTCGATTGAAGTCAGCTGAACATCTGGCTGCTTTCTGATTATAGTAGTAAAGCTAATAGCAAAACATGCTGATTAATTTCAGATTTTCATGTCAGTATCTCAGGTTTCCAGGTTTGGAAATGCAAAGTCAAAGTGTAGGTTACATGAATAGTTGTGATCTGAAAAGTCAGAAAACAAGATGTTATATAGAATATTCCTTCCAGAATTACCCTGTTCAGCTTCTGAAGGTACAGAAACAAGTTCAAATGCTGTTAATGGAATGATTTTTCATCAAAAACTGTATCTTCTTTGGTTCACTCAAGAGAGAAAATAGGCCCAGAAACTGAATAATTACATGGAATGAACATTTCAGAAATTGCATCTGTGTATTTGAGAGCATCTGATAATCTAGCTAGTGGCTCTCAAACCAGTTCAGGCATCAGAATCACCAGGGGTGCTTTAAAAAAAAAAAAAAAAGGAAGTGGGCCCACCCCTTAGCTCCTCCCCATATAAATACCCATTTCCCTGAATCAGGATCTTGCGGAGAAGGGGTGGCAAGAGTGAGGGTTGATCATCTGTATTTGTAAACACTCCCTCCTAGTAATTCTGATAAGTGAACTCCTTGGGTCAGCACTTCATAATCAGTGACCCAGCCAATAGCCATTATGTAAATGATACACGTAAGTATAGGCATATTGCTAACTTGTCCATCTGCCTCACACTCTTCAGGGTCTGTCGAAATAAGTCTGATTTTTCTAACTTCTTTCAGTGAGTGCATTTATGTATTTTGAGCAAAGTTAGTCTCTGCCTAGGGAGATCTTTTTTAAACTCAGGATGTGTGCACACGAGGTGGGGCGGGAAACTAAGGCACCCGCCCAGATTAACTCTAGAGAACGGGAAGCCATTGTCATTCAGTCACCCTTGAGTCTGTGGTGGGGACTGGTGTTTCATCAACTGACTCAGGTGAGCAGTTACTTTTGTGCTAGCTTCTCTCCACAAGCAGATCCAGCCCAGTACTTGGTTATTTAATATATAGAGAACTATAATATTACTAGATTAATTTTGCAAACCACAGCAAATGTCCGCTTGAATGCCCAGGGAAGGCTTCCTTCCACCTTTCAGGCCTGGTAACTGAGATGCAGAGAGGAGGTCTTACAGTTTGTCTTCATGATGCCCATCAGATAAAATTCCTGCCTGTCCCCAGAGATGAAACTGGTGTTCGTTGTTCATTCAGAAGTCCACCGGATTCAGAGGACATGACAGCTCAACCTTGAGCTTTTCTTAACCAGCATTCAAGAACACCTACGAAAGAATGGTATTTCCTTGTCCACTGAACCTAATTCCCCTGAGGGGAGTGTCCTATCGAAAAAAATCTCCCTCAATCCAGAGGACTCCATAATCTCCACGATCCGAAGGAGTTTTGATTCTTGCTTGCGTATTTGAACAACTCCAGAACCAACCGCAAGCCCGAGGATGCCTCAGATAGAAGTTCCTCAGGGCCAGTCGATAGGAGTACCTTGAGACTCCCGATACAAGGTATGGGCTCTCTCCCCCCAGAAAATGTATATATGTACATACACATCCACACAGGTTAGTGGGGTTCAGGGATATTCCCCAAACCTATCTATGGACCCCAAGTTAAGATTTGCTCAAATGTAGTCTGACCAGGACTTTGTTTAGGGAAACATGCCATAGATTCTCAATTTTTAAAAATCAGGAAAATATAAAAAAAACTTGTGTCGCGGAAATAAGACTCTACAGACTCTAGGAGAGAGTATTTGTAAAAGACACATCTGATAAAGGATTATACTAGCCAAAATCTGCCAAAAACAACCAAAAAAAAAAAAAAAACCTTAAAACTTGACAATAAGAAAATGAACAAACTAGTTAAAAAAATGGACAAAAGACCCAAACAGACACTTCAGCGAAGAAGATATGCAGGTGACAAGCACAGGAAGAGAGACTCCACATCATACGGCCTTAGAGAAGTTCACGTTCTAACAACGGGGTTCCACTCCAGCCTGTTGGGACAGTGAGTCCTACCCCAGGCCCTGACTCCAGGCCCGGCCGGAATGTAGAGCAGCAGGGACGCTCATTCGTTCCCGCTGGGAACGCAAACGTAGCGTTGGGCAGTCTCTTCCCAAACTGCAAACGACAAACCCCGCCCCGCGGTCAAGCAGTCCTGCTCTGGTTTTACCCACGGAGCTGAAAAGTTCTGTCCACACAGGAACTTGCACATGGATGCTCATGGCAGCTTTATCCGCAAAAGCCAAAGCTCCAGAACAACCGTGGTGCTCTGCTTGGTGACGGGGAAGTAAACCATGGTGCATTTAGACCTAAATAAGACACTCGGCACTAAAAACGCAAGGAGCCATCAAGCCCCGAAGACAAGACAGAGAGGAATCTTAGACGCGTATTAGCAAGGGGAAGAAGCCAATCTGAAAGGGCTCTGCGCTGTAGGATCCCAACTTTACTACGTTCTGGAAAAGGCCAAACGGAAGAGACCGTGGGGATCAGTGGTTGGCAGGGGATAGGGCGATGGGGTTTTTACTTCTAGGGCAGTGTGTGTGATACCATAAGGGTGGATACATGGCATTGTGCATTCGCCCAAACCCAGAGAGTGCACAACACCAAGAATGAGCTCTAATGTCAGCTACGGACTTTGGGTAATGTGACGGTGTAGGTTCACCGCTGTCCCAGTCGGGGGCGGGGGGGGGGGGGTAGGGGTTGCTGATGGTAGGGGCGGCTGTGGGTGTTTGGAAGCAGAGGGTAAGGGAAAGCTGCACTTCAAACGTCTTATTTTTGAGAAAAGAACAAAAAAATTACCCAGGCCCAGAAAAAAAAATGTGCACTTAGGAATATGCATCTTTCAGGTCAGATCTGCAGAGACCAAAACTGGAACACTACTGTGGATATTCTAAGACTTCGGGTGTAAAGTGAGAAAAGTGAGCTGTGTGCACGGCCGGGCCAGGACCTCAGGTTCGGCGCCTGCCGGCCAGGACCTGGGATGGGAAGACGGCTGGGCCAGTCCTCCCCTCAGAGGAGGAGGAGGAGGAGCAGGAGGAGGAGGAGGAGGAGGAGGAGGAGGTGCCGTCAGCAGCAGCACCCCAGCTGGGTGTGGAGGGGCGCCCTGGACTCGGCCGTCCTCCCCGGCTTGCATCTGCGGTTGGGGCTGTGCGCTGTCCTCGGTGCCCCGGAGCCCCACTGCCCCCGTCTGTCCCAGTCTGTCCCCGTGGGCCCCCGTGGGCCGAGGGAGCAGGGCCTGCCCTCACTGCCGCCGCCTGGCCGAGGCCGCACCTGGCGCCCACCCCGGAGGGTTGAGGACGAGCTCGAGCTCGTGGCGGCCGGCGGGGTGTCCCCTTCCCGCACACGCTGCTCCCAGCGCTTCCAACCGCTACTGTCAGGGCAGGACATGAGAGGTTGGCCCAGGCCGCCCCCCTCCTGGAAGGGAGCCCCCCGCGTGACCTCACCGCCCCGCCCGCGCCGCCTGCCCGCTCTCCGGTGTTGGGCGCTCTCCAGGTGTGAGCTCAGTCCGCGCCCCGCCCGACTGTCCCAGAAACCCGGGGGCTGCAGTGCCCGCGGCGTGCGGGCGCAGGCGGGCAGGGGCACAGAGCATCGGGTGGAGCTGTAGCCCACAGCCTGCCCAGCACCCCGTCCCGCCCCACGGGGTGCAAGCCCACCCCATGGCAACCCACACAGGCCTCCCGTGGGGACAGAGAGCTCGCGGGTTCCTATTCATACATCAAGGGTCCAGTGCACTGTACGGAGGGAGGGGTTGCCGGAAACGGGGTGCTGTGCTGTGGAACTGGCGGGCCTGTGGTCACCAGTGTCCCCCAGACCGCCGGCCACCTGCTCCCCCACAGGCAGCGCACTTCTCCACCGCAAAGGACAGCCGCCCGGGCGGGCAGCCGCACACCCCGCGCCCTGTGGAGCAACTGGGGGGCCAAAACCCCGAAAGCACGTCCGCCTGCAGGCAAGAGGCATGAAGCAGTGTTTTCCATCGCTGGAAAGTCCTTCTGTGCTGTCGTGACCCACAGCCAGCTCCTCCAGGCTGAATGTCCCAGAACTTTCCAACGAGCTTCTTTGTTGCAGGAACAGACAAGCGCAACCTGGCATCGGTCTAACAGATCGCGCTGGAATGATGCGGAACTTTCCATTGGTTCTGGGAGGTTCTGAAACCAGAGCGTGTGGGAGAAGAGACATCCTCGCGGGGCAAGGCCGCGCCCCGACCCAGGCCGCCCGGCTCTGCACCTGCCCCACGTCTCCGCATCTGGGAGCCGCTCCTCCGTCCTCCCCGAGACCTCCTCCGCACCCTTGGGGCCCGCCGGCCCTCACCTGAGCCCAGTAGCCCTCTCCATCCCGCCCGCTCAGCTCTGTGACATGGGACACCTTCCCGCCGAGCATCGCCGTCACGTCCAGGCTCTGGGTGTCCCCAGTAACGGCCACTTCCCCCAATGCAGGGAACGCACTCGCGTGGGTTTGCTGAAGGAACCGGACGGATACGTTATCCCGGCCCCGTGGGAGCAGGAGTCGGTGGCACAGGGACGACTCGCGGCCTCTCCGATGGCCTCCGACGTGGCCGGCCCTCCCGGTGGCCGCTGGCCAGCCCCACCGCCTGCAGCTCACACCGTCCCCGGTCCCTCCCACAACGCATCGCTGGTCCCCACGACCCACAGAGTGACACGGATGTGACGGCGTGCGACTGCTGCTTGCTGTGCCTCGGGTGGCAGACTCTGGAGGACAGTCAGGCTGCTCAGGCGGCGGAGAGGCCCCGGGGAGGTCCGGCTTTTGGGGGGCGCCGGGGGCGCCCTGGGACGTGGAACCGAGCTGCCCCGACGGCCAAACTCATGAGAGGTGCGGCCTCTCGCCCAGCAGCTAGCTGCTCCCCGAAAGGTGAGCTACCCCCTGCTGGTTCTGTCTCGAGCCACCAGGTTGTCATCCCGCAGCAGCAGGCGAGTATCTCAAGTCCCCGAGGCTCAGCGGGGTTGTGGCCGCTGCGGGGAGAGCCGTGGGGTCGCCGGCCGCGGGGGCTCACGGCGGGCACCCTGGGCCCGGGACACGCCCGATGGAAGCAGCGAGGAGCACCTCCCAGGAGGAGCGACCGGGCTCACCCCCGGGCCCAGACGAGGCACAGGTCATGCGAACACTGAGCAGGCGTGGCTGTGGCCCATGCCCCGGGGCCTGCTGCCCTGCGTCCCCGAGTCCGCGTCCCCGAGCGTGCTGGCCTTAACTGCCCCACTCTGTCAGTCACACTAGGGACCGTCGCCCCCGAGCAGCTCCAGAGGCCCCCACCTGCCCCCGCACCTGGACGCCATCCCCAGCTGTGTAGCAGCCGCACAAGCCCCGTCAGCCCCTGAACACCCCACTTCGGTCACACCGCCACCGGGAACGGCCGTCTCCTGGGCTCCGCCGCCCGCCACCCCAACCTGGGCCCAGAGGGTCCTGCGCACCCGGCCCACACCCCACCCGGGGTCAAGGGGCTCCAACGGCAGCGATCTGCCCCGAGTGGGGAACAAACAGGCCCCGGAGGCGGGTGCAGGGTCCCAGAAGGGGGGGCTATGGCTGCGGAGCCGTGGGCCCAGCAGTGCCCGACTCCTGGGCTTGGCCAGGTGGGGACACGCCCATGGGTGCCCAGAGCAGCGGCCCCAGGCTCAGGCGAGGACGGCCATCCAGGCGCTGGAAACCTGGCCCGGCCTTATTTGCCCCTGGACACTCGCTGCGCCTGAAGGTCTCCTCGAAGTCTGTCCGAGGCGCTGGGGCTCCGCCTGACCCCCCGGGAAGCCGTGCAGACCTGAACCTGAGCGTCCTGGGGCCGATGGGGGCGGGCTGGGCAGCACACTTGGTGGCAGCGGGACCACAGGCCCCCAGACTGGCACGGAGTCGGGGGGGCACCGCGCCCAAGGCCAGCATCCCAGTGCAAGTCGGGGGGAGGGGTCCCGAGGCAGCCCAGGAGGGGTCCTCCAGCACCCGCCCCGTGCTGTGAAGCCAGTGCCTGTGGACTCAGGCTCGGGGCTCAGGGAGCTGCCGGTCGGGGGGCTCCCCGAGGAGGAGGCCACGCTCAGGTCCCTCTCCAGCCCCAGCCCACCGGCTCCCCGGGACTGGAGGGCAGCTCCCTGCAAGGGGCCGCAGGGCATCACCCGGGGGGCATCACCCGGGCCGCCCTGAGCCCCGCCTGCCGCCAGCCAGGCTGGAGCACCCGGAGACCCTCACTGCGCGGCAGCCAAGCCTGGGGAGACCGAGTCACGCCACGGAGCCCTCGATTCTGCAGGGCCTCCCGCGTGCAAGCAGGTCACCCTGGAGGGCGCCTCGAGGCCTGTGCTCGGGGAGACGTCAGGGACGCGGTAGTGGCGCCCAGGAGCCCACGATTGTGGGTTCACCCCAACCGCAATCCTGTGTCTGCCCCACATGCCTCAAGGCCGTTGCTCCTGCTTAGTGACCTTATTCTCATAACGTGACCAAGCTTCCCCTCTGTCGGCCACCGCGTCCCAAGGAGGTGGCCGGGGAGGCGTTGTCACTGACCGCCAGGGGCGGGGTTGGAATGGCCTGTCCTAACCCACGTGGAGGGCGTGCGGCACACGCCTCCGAGACCCCGCAGGTCACCCCGGGCGGCTGGGCCTCCTCCCAAAGGGACTCCAACGGGGACACACGCACTGTACACGTCCAGGCGGCCGGAGATAACCAATGAGGACTTCAGACACTCGCCGCCGGTCGACGGTCAGCGGCCTGGACGAGCTCAGGGTGGCGACCGCAGCTCCGTGCTACGGCCTGGTGGCCGCAGGCGGCGCCTCTGCGGGGTGACACCGGCGATTACCCGGGATCGCGCCGGGGCGCTCAGCTTAGGGACCCGGACCTGCGGGATAAACGCCGCCGCCCGAACCCCGGCGCTCCGCAAACCCGTGCACGACTCCGGGCTCAAACGGCTGCCCGCCAACGAGCGTGGGGCCTCGCACAGGCCCGGGGGTACCGGGGTCAAGCCCCCCTTGCTGCCCGCGAGCCCCCTCGACGCCTCACACCGGGTCACTCCCCCGAGGCTCGGGTGCGCTCTTCTGTGCTGCATACGTTTCCGTCTACACCTCCCGTATTTATTTTAAGAGACCGCTTCAGGCCCCGATTAAGTGGAAAACCAGCTTCCCTCGCCATAAATAGGAGGAAACGACAACAATCAGGGTCCTGCCTCGATTCGCAAGGGGGGGTCTGCTCTCTCTCGTTGTGTTTGTCATCCTGGGAGGGGGGGTGCAGAGGCCCCAAGTGAGTTCAGAGACGTTTGGGGTCCCTTCCAGAGCGACCAGTGGAACTATTTATTTTTGTTTCTCCCCCTCCACCCCCAGGATCCCCCCGTGGTCGCTGTAACCCCCCGTGAGGATCACAACACACGCAGGAGCACAATCCTGGGCTGTGAATGGGCACGCCTCGAAAGACCCTTTTTTTTCTTTCTTTCTTTTTTTTTTTTTTTCCTTTTTTTGCCAGCCCATGGAACAAGGGCCCGGCACGGTCAGGGGAGAGATAAGGGGCTGTGTTTCCAGCACTTGTCCCACTGGCCCTGAGAGATACCCCAGTGGTTCCTGATAGGAAATCCCCTTGTGCCTCATGGAAAACCCAGAGAGGGAAGCGGAGCAGCCCCTGCGGTGGGTTCAGGCTCCACCCAGAGCTGCAAGGGCCGAGTCCCCGGGGGGGGGGGGCAGGCCTGGGTCCCCTCCCCTGGCCTGTGGGCTCCGACCATCCGGGGCAGGGACCCCAGAGCCCGAGTGGCCTCTCACCGTGGCACCGCGTGTGAGCTGCTCCAACGGGGTCTCCGCACCCACGGCACCTCGTGGAAATCTGCAGTGGGGGGGGCCTGGGGGCTCAGTGGGTGAGCGTCTGCCCTCGGCTCAGGCCACGATCTCAGGGTTCTGGGATCGAGGCCCATGAGGGGCTCACTGCACAGCGGGGAGTCTGCTTCTCCCCCTCCTTCCGCTCCCTCTGCTCATGCCCTCTCGCTCTCTCACTCGCTCTTTCTGTGTCAAATGAATAAATAAGATTTAGAAACATCTGCAGAGAGAGAGAAGCATCGCTGCCCCCAGATCTGCAAATAGAAAAGTCAGGGCGAAGGCAGGCTCCCAAGATCTAACTCGAGGTCAGTGCCAAGGTCAGCGTCACTGCCTGCCCCGCCCCTGCCCCCCACCCCTGGCGTCAAGGCTCCCCAGATGTGTCGCCTGTTCCTTCGGAACTCAAGAGCTGAGCTGTCCAAGGCCACCAGGGAAGGCGGCCTGAGCCTCTGGCACAGGAGGAAGGAGAGAGAACAGGGAGGTGCAGGACAGCGTGGTCTTGGGGCCCCCGGCAGCTGCCCTGCGCACCCCAGGCTTCCTCTCCCAGTGGCGGTGGTGGCTGTGGCCCTCTCTGCCCTCAGGGACCACGGCTCCAGTCCTCGGCCTCGCTGCAGCCCGAGGGCACCTGAGTCCCAGTTACAGAGCGGGGTGCACAGGCCAAGCACCACTGCACCCTCCTCCCCGACCCGCCCCGGCCTGGGGGGCAGAGGCTGACCCCCCTGGGAGGAGGGGATGCTGATCCGCTGTTACAGGCCTTCCCGAAACCGGGGAGCCCGACCCCAAGATGCGCCCTGCCTGGCGGGAAAGCAGTAGGGGGAGCTGGGCTCCAGCTGGGACCCTCTGGGGCCACCTCCCCACCCTTCCCCCCCAGGGTCCTCGCCACCCCCGCCCCTGCGGCCTGGGGAGCCCGCGGCGCCTTCCAATCTGCTCACAGCCACCCAAACCCTTTGCTACCCAGGAGCCTTTATTCCCAAATGGTGTTTTTAGCACAATTCAGCACCGACACTGCTAAGCAGCGCTCCTCTGGTCTTCCTACTCAGTGCAGATCAGGGACTTGGAGACCCCCAAAGCCCGCGCAGCTGCAGAAGGGGGGGACTGTGCACCCCTTCCTCCATTCCCTGCGAGCAGCTGACCCCTCACCTCCCCAACCCGTGTGCACCCCCCAGGACCCTGTGACAAAGCACGGCACACTGGGTGCCCCGACACCAGAGCTCATCCAGCCTGGGCCGGTTCCCCTGCCCCCCCCACCCCCAGTGTTGCAGGATGTGCTTCCCAGAGGGGAACTGGGGGGAATGTTAGGTCTCTGGGGGCGGGCAGGACCCCGACATGCAGTTCATCTCATTGCTTCCAATAAAACAAGGGTGTTTAGACCCGTCTTGGGGAGTTAGGGAACCGCTGAAGTGGGGCGGGGTGGGCGTGTGGTCACCACATCTTCCTGGATGCTCCGCCCACCTGCTCCCTGCAACCGTGGAGCCTGGGGGAGCCCCGCTTGGGGGAGCCCAGTCCTGCCCCCCTCCTGGCCCCGATTTTAGCCCCAGGAAGCAGGGGGATGTCCCCGGGCATCCAGCAGGCACTGTGTCCAACTGTCTGCCCTGCTGCTTGCCCAACAAGGGCCTGCACCCCTGCCTTCAGAAGGGGGTGCCAGTTGCCAAGAAGGGTGGCCTTCGCGGATGCACGTGGCCTCCAGGATGGAATCCGCGCAGGGGAAACCAGCAGTGCGCAGGACAGTCTTCCAGGGCAGAGGAGGGGAAGGGGGAGGGGAGGAGAGGGAAGGGAAAGGGTGAGGGGAGGGGAGGGGGGGAGGGGCGAGAGGAGGGAGGGGGAAGGGAAGGGGAGCTGCTCCAACGGGCTCTCCTCACCATTGGCACCTCGTGGAAATCTGCGGGGGGGGGGGGGGGGACCTCAGTGGGTGAGCGTCTGCCTTCGGCTCAGGCCATGGTCTCGGTCCTGGGATCGAGGCCCATGAGGGGCTCCCTGTGCAGCGGGGAGTCTGCTTCTCCCTCTCCTTCTGCTCCCTCTGCTCATGCCCTCTCCCTCTCCCTCTCTCGCTGCCCTGGGGTCACTTCTACACCTTGGCCTCACCCCACCGCCGGGGCCCTGGCCAAAGGGGGATCTGAGCTCCCCTCTCCATTCCTGGGACCTGGGGACTGGGGACTTTTCCAGGCCAGGCACTTTGCCCTCTTCTACCAGAGCCTGAGGCTCTCGGGCTCCCTGTGGCCCCAGGATTCTGAGAACTAACGTGTTGTCACCACTTGGTGGGATGAGAGGCCACACGTGCCCCACGGTGCTGGTCCTCCAGCCACGGCGAGGACAGAGGCAGCTCCCGAGGCGGGGCGGCCGGGGCGGCACCTCCCTGGTGTGGCCGAGCGCAGAGTCCCCTCCCTGCCACCACCACCCCCCACCCCGGGTGTCCCCGAGGCCCCAGTGGACACAGTCAGCGCCACCCCTGCCCTGCCCTTGCTTGGCCGCCCCGGACCCGTCTGCCGCACCTCTTCCTCATCAGCTCAGGTTCGGGGTGTCCCCGAGCCCCCGCTCTGCTTCACCGCCTGCAGCTGACGATAACCTGCCAAGAGCAGGTGTGACCGTGTGTCCCCTCCCATCAAACTCCTCCCCGAGGCTCTGTTGCACGGATCTCGCTGCGTGCGAATCCAGAGCCAGCTACTCGGTCCCTACTCGGTCACTACTGCCAGCACGTCCTCCGTAGGACTCACCGAGGCCTCTCGGCCACATCGACGGAGGCGTGTTATTGCCCCCACCTGCCAAGGAAACCGGCAGAGGGGAGCTGACTTGTCCAAGGTCACGCGCTGGGGGTGGCTCCGCTGGGAGGCCCTCCGTCCCAGGGCGCCAGCGTCTCCCCCGTCTCCCAGGCCATGGGACGCCCCAAGAAGGCTCGGCACGTCCCCACTGCCACACCTTTAGTCTCATGGTTCCTCTGCCAAGAACATGAAGGCCCCTTGCTCCTCCCCAGGTCTCTGCCCTCCGTGTGTGTGCTCCCGACGCCAGAATCCATCACGAGGCACCTGCCACCCACCGTCTTCGCCCGTGTGTTCACAACCACACCTCGTCACCCTCCACGGGCAGAGGTGTGACATTTCCCTCCGTGTCCTCACAGACCCGTGGTAAGGTGGGTGGCTCAAGAGAACTCTGCAGAATGGATCAACGGATGGCTGGAGGTCACTGCCACCACTGCCACCTCCACCACGCAGCCATGGGGCTCCGCCGGGGCCCCCACATCCCTGCCCCAAGATGGACTTCCAGCTGAGTCAAAGGTCAACCAGGCAGAAAGGCGGCAGAGAGCTGAACTGGTGGCGTTCCAGGCACCAAGCGTCCCTGAGCGGGTATTGGGGCTGGCGGGTCACCAAGCAGAGCACCATCTGTTCCCAAACACAGTGACTCACACTTGACTTGTGCAACCAGTGGAGACCTGTAAAGACGAGTGCCTACTCCCCCGGATTCCTCTCCACATGCTGTGCCCGTCTGCCCAGTGGAGCAAAGGAAGAGTTGGGGGGGGGGGGGGCATAGCGTCATGGTTTCCAGAGATAGGCTGGAGCAGTACTTCTTACTCTTGGCTTCTCAATCATGGCCACACAAGCACTTGGAAGCATAAAACAGATGGTCAAGCCTGGGCCCCCAGACCAACTGGGGTGTCAGAACATTGGGGGGCCCCTAGACCATCTGGGAGGGTCAGCTCATCGAGGAAACCCTAGACCATCTGGGGGGGTCAGAATGCCGGGGACCCCTAGACCATCTGGGGAGGTCAGCTCGTCAGGGGACCCCTAGACCATTTGGGGGGGTCAGCTCATCAGGGGGCCCCTAGACCATCTGGGGGGGCAGAACTTCGGGGGACCCCTAGACCATCTGGGGAGAGTCAGAACATCGAAAGACCCCTAGACCATCTGGGGGGTCAGAACGTTGGAGGACCCACGCATGGCTGGTCTCAGCAGAGCGCAGGTGCAGGCTGGATCAGCACAGCTGGGGCGAGAAGCAGGGGCCGGGTCCCTGGGCACGAGGACCACCTGCTGTTGGGAAGGGGGAGGGCACCCTAAGAGAGGAAACAACTGTAGATGGGCAAGGGGGAGCGTGCAGGGTGGGCGTCTGGGTGCTTTCCCAGAGAGAAGGGCGGGAGGAGCAGGGGCGCTCCCGCTGGGGTGGGCGGCACCTGGGAGGGGCTGGCCCTGCTCCCTCAGTGGGGGTGGGGTGGGGTGCCGAGCAGACCCAGAGAAGGAGGGCCGCGGCAGCCGGACTGCACACCCTCAAACTCAAAACCTGACCAGTCTACAGGGAACACAGGCCGAGATGTCTTATCTAGATTTGTCCTGAGCACCTGGCCATACAGGTCCTGTCCCCGGGGTGGCAGAGGGGACGGTGCCCCAGGAAAAGCACTGATCTGAAATCCTGCAAACTGGCACAGAGGCCAGACCCCTGCAATCTCTGTCCTGTGATTCACATGCCCTGGGACCTCCCTCTTTCTACACAAGAGCCATTGAACTTGAGACGGTTCATTTTTGGTGTCAACCTGGCTGGACCGAGGGGCGTGCAAACGGCTGGTGAAACCTTGTTTCTGGGTGTGTGTGCGGGGGGCCGATTCGGGGCACCGTGTACAGCAGGTGGCCTCCCCGGGGGCAGGGGCGCCATCCAGTGCATCCAGGGCCCGGATGGAACAAAAAGGTGGAGGAAGGGCGAATCGGCTCCCTGCTCTTGAGCCGGGACGTCCATCCTCTCCTGACCTGGGCCTCCCGCCCTGCTGTTCCTTGGGCCTGGGGACGTGGATGGGATTTCTACCCTCAGCCCCCCGATTCTCAGGCCTAAAGACTCGGGCTGAATGACGCTGCGGGTCGCAGCACCTCTGGGCCGTCATACTTCTGTGACCCAGTTCCCATAATAAATCCCCTCTTGGGTGTCTCTATGTCCCACAGGCCCTGTTTCCCTGGAGCACCCAGGACTGTCGAATTTTAGAGCTTGCGCGTAGAGCACAGTGCAGAAGGGGGGCAGGCTCCCCCTCTGTCC